>NC_133064.1:15459545-15762575 GCF_048771995.1 Taeniopygia guttata
GCACATCCTTTGATGTTTTTATTTTTGCATTCAGCCGCCCGCTCAGGGCCGCAGGGGCTGCGCACATACAATGGGCCGTTTCCTTAGGAAAGAAAACTCGCCAGTCCAGGTTCCGAAAGTCAATTTGTAGAGCTCCCTTGGGGCTGTCAGAGCAACACAAGTTCGATGTGGGGGCAGCTGGGGTCTGGGGAACAGCTTTCGATATTCAGATTTTCTGCAGTCAGCAACCCACTCAGGGCCAGGTGGCCCTGAGCACAAACTCCGGCCCTTTTCCGTGGGAAAGAAAACTCGTCAGTCTAGGTTCCTGATGTTAGTTTGAAGGGCCCACTTGGACTGTCAGGGCAGCACAAGTTTGATTTGGGGGCAGCTGGGGTATGGGACACATCCTTCGATGTTCATATTTTTCGCAGTTAGCCTTTTGCTCAGGGCCAGGGAACCTTGCGCACAAACACCGGCCCTTTTCCCTGGGAAAGAAAAGTCGTCAGTCCTGGTTCCTGATGTCAGTTTGTAGGGCTCTGCTGGTACGGTAAGGGCAGCACAGGTTTGATGTGGGGACAGCTGGGGTATGGGACACATCCTTTGGTATTCAGATTTGTTGCAGTCAGCCGCCCGTTTAGGACAACAGGGCCCTGGGTGTCACGATCCGCTTATAGCGGGGTGTCGTGATGGTTCGTTAGCTGATCCCAAAGTGCAAAAGACAAACAGCAGGGGACTATGAGTTTAATCACAACAGATGCACCTTTATTAAGGGCCAAAAAACAATAAATGCGATAGTGGGGGTCAGAAAAGAAATAAAAAGGATAGAGAGAGAGAGAGAAAGGGGGGATGGGAATAGCTACCAACACAGGTGAGGTCCTCAGTGGTCCGGACGATGGGGATCCGTCTTGTTGTGTTGGGGAGAGTCTTCAAAATCCTGCCCAACCCAGGGGTCCAGTTATAGTCCACAGAGGGAAAGGGGAGAACATGCAGAACAATGAGAGTCCATTGAAATTGCTATGGGGGGAACAGGTGTATCTACAGAAAATCATCCAGGCTGAACAAACACAATAATGAATAAGTCCATTGAAGTTACTGGAGAAGAACAGGTCATGTCATTTCCCCCCACCACCACTCTCTGTGGTAGGGGTCTCAGTCTCAGTCCTTGGGGAGAGGGTTCTTGATCTCCGTCTGTCACGGTGGTAACAAGGCAGATGAGGGGTTGTCCTAGTTTAGGGCAAATTTGGGGAAAACCCAGGAAATAAACCCCCACGGCCCCTCTCCACCCACCTGGTTCAGGGAAAAATTCCCTCTGAGAGAGAAGTGGAAAATAACCTGTTTATTCAACAACAAAGCACTCCCCAGCACCAAAACAATTAACAACACAAGATGACAACAAAACTCTTTCACCCCTCTGAAGAGATGAACAAATCCAGAAGGTCTTTCCTGGGAGTGGTCGCCCGGGTCTGGACGCTGGGGATGGCTGCTGCAGATCTCCAAATGCAGGCTCCTGGTGTTCTTTGGTGTTTCCCAGATCCCAGTCCAGAGCAGGCTGGATGATATTCAGAAAGAGGAAGGGAAAAAAGCAACAGTCCAGGGAAAGAATTGGACTGCTTAACCTAACTAGGAAGCAAAGCAAGAAAGCAGGCAAAGCAAGCAAGCCAAGCAAGCAAGCAAGCAAAGCAAGCAAGCCAAGCAAGCAAGCAAGCAAAGCAAGCAAGCCAAGCAAGCAAGCAAAAGCAAAGCCAGCCAGCCAGCCCTAGCCTTTTCTAGCTTTCCAGCATGTTGCAGCATTTTTGAGAGAAAGAGGGCATGAATTGTGAAAGTTGAGCTACTCCAGGCTAGGCCTCAGATTGAGGCCTGGTGGGGCCTTCAAAGCCTCTGACGCAGTTAGAAATTCAGGGTTGTGGCGCAGATAGAAAATAGTCTTAAGGTATTGTAGGGACCACCGGGTGTGAACTAGTATAGGTTTTATGGTGTACAGTGTAGACCGTTTTAAGGAAAAGGTAAACAATATTAGCCTACCAATTAGAGAGTCTTTGTTTCTGTAAACTATGTAGAAGCTTATATAAACTACCGCCTGATTTTGAATAAACGGAGAACGTTGCATTAATCATATTGATTGGATGTGCGTTTGTCTTGTCCAGTTTCCCGTTTTTCTGAGATTCCCTGGCTTCTAGTGGCGCCCGCACAGGGACTCAGGAGGCTCCGAAAAGGCTGCCAAATTACTTTTAGAGTAACGGGCAGTCGAGGTTGAGTCGCGCGACAGAAATTTAGGTCCAAATCGCCTCATGGTGACGGGACCGGGATCCCAAATTCACTTTTTGTGAACGGGGGTCAAGTGGGACGGAGCAGAAGTCTCCAAACTCCGAATTGGGCCGTTCCCAACGGGAGGAAAAAGTCTCTTCGCATTGTTGTTTGTTTGCGAGAGTCCGTTGGAGCAGTGGGAAGACCTCGGCGTTCACAAGAGACCCGAACGGCGGGGGTGGACATTGCCGAGGCCGGGGAGCTGGAGTGGGAGCTGCTGCCTTGCCGAAGAAAAGCGAGAGCGGAGCAGCCCGCGGAGGTGAGGTAAGCCGCGGACAGACAGAGAGGGTGAAAGTTCACCATGGATGGAGATTTACAGGCTTCAGTGCGGCTGCTCTTTCATATTCTCTCAAAGAGAGCTGAAAAAGTTAAAGAAGCCGATTTAGAACAGTTGGTCCTTTGGGCAAGAAGCAAAGGCAAGCTGCAAAAACCTTCCCTGCTTTTTAGTGAAACCGAATGGCGAGAGCTGGGGCAGCTGCTTTGGGATGCAGTGATAGAGGGCAAAAAGGACAAGAAAACACTATTAGAGCTTGGAGGTGTTTGGAAGAAAGTTTCACATACCTTACAGAGCATGGCCGCGGAGAAAGAGGCAGCGGAAGCTGCCATTCGAGCATTTGAGCAGTCCACAGCAGAACAAATAGAAACGCGAAAGCCATCGCGGGTTGAAAAATTCTTTAATGTTTGTAATATGCGGCCAGTGCGCGGGCAGAAAGCCCCAGTCAGCCCCTCTGTCAGAGATGTTGTCGCTCGTTTGGAGGGCGGCACGGAGCCGGGCAGTGCGGGGCCGGCCGGCGCGAGACGGAGCAGGGATGCGGCCGCGCCCGGAGCGGAAGTGTGCTCACGAGCAGCGGATGTTAACAGCTCGGCGGTTTCGCGAAATGCGGCAGACCAGGAAGTGACCCTCCCGGGTCCCTTGGGAGGCGGGGAGACACCTGAGGAGGCAGGCGGAGCTGGTGACGAAACAGGGCTGAGTCAGGAGGAGGAACTCGGGGGCGGAGATCAAGGCAGAGACCAGGGCGGAGACGGGAGCGGGGCGGCGCCGGCCCCTCGCCCCCCCGCAGCGGCAGCGGCTGCGGCTGCCACGGCTGCGTGCATGCGCAGAGGAACGGCTCGCCGGCACCCGCCGGAGGCGGCGGCCGCTGCCAGCAGCCTGGCGCGGTTTGGAGGGGCTGGACACCCCAATGCTAGCGGAGTGGCAGAAGTAGCCACCCAAACAACACCAGAGCAGAGCCCCGAAAATGCCAGTTCCCATCCCACCACGGTAGCGCTGCGCAGCCCACCCCCACCGAGTTCAGATTCTGACGACTCAGAGCCAGACCTTCCGGTTGTCAATTGCAGCAGGGACACACGATCACAGAACAAGATACAAAGACCAAATACGTTGCAGAAAAAAATAGCCCGCCTTGCCACCCTTTCAAATCGTCAGGTTCAAGCAGTGGAACCTTCCACTGGCCAGCAATTGGCATTGCCAGCAGTTTTAAAAAATCCATTGCAGTCCCGATGGGCGTCAGTTGTGAAAGATGCTCTTTTAGACGGTGACTGGAAAGCTGCCAGCTCCCTGGCTTGTCCTGTTATAGTATCTAACGGGAATGCCATCTGGGAGCCTCATGAGTGGAAAATCCTACAATCAGCCAAGCAGACAGTCACCACTTATGGGATCAGATCAGAAGCAGCCAGGAACATCATTCAGTATATATTCACAGCAGATGTGCTTTGTCCTGGTGATTCATCTAACGTTGCATCCCTGCTCCTGACACCTTCCCAATACCTCATGTTTGAAAGGGAATGGAAGCGATTGGCAATTGAAGAGGCCAACAAGCACACAACTGTGGGGGACCCCTTTTATGGAGTCCAGCCAGATATGCTGACTGGGCAAGGACCATATGCAACCAATCAGGTACAACTTACCTTTCCTATTGAAATACATCAATTGTCACAGCAATTGGCTCATCAAGCTTTGCTTTTGGTACCAGACAAGAAAAAGTCAGCACCCTATGCCACCATAAAGCAAGGAGCCACTGAACCGTTTGGACAATTTATTGATAGGTTGTCAGCTGCTTTAAAGGATGCACCTGACGTGCCACCAGACGTTCAGGAAAATTTATTCCGATCCCTTGCTTTTGAGAATGCTAACCCACCCACCAGAACCATCCTAGCCACCCTCCCTCAGGGCTGTCCAGTCGACGAGATGCTTGTCAGAGCCACACGCGCAGAACAAAGCAACCAAGCTGCAGCATTCACCGCAACCATTCAAGATGCCATGCAACAACAGGGACACATGATTGCAGCTGCCTTGTCAGGCAGCAAAGGTAACAACTCACTTCGTCGCAGCAAAAGTCAACCTAATCTTAAATCATCTAAAACCCTTTGCTTTCGATGCGGTGGAACAGGCCATCTCCGGCGAGACTGCCAAAAGGCTGTGTGGTGCCACAAGTGCAACACTGACAACCATGCCACAGAAGCTTGTCGCAGTTCGGGAAACGGTCGGCGCAGCGCGTGGAGGCACCGCGTGAAGAAATAAATCGATGCCCAGACCCCACAGACTCCAAGAACAGCTTCCTGTTGAACAATTCACCTGCCACCTGGGGAAGTCTTGGAGTCGACGTTGCCACCGCCACAGAAGTCACTCTGAATGACACAAAAGTAACCCTAATTCCTACCAATGTATATGGTCCAATGTACAGCACAACTTCTCTAGTGGGAGGTTTGTTGCTGGGGAGATCCTCCACAAGCAAACAAGGTGTGATCGTGATTCCCGGTGTCATTGACGCAGACTTCACCGGTCAAGTGAAAATAATGGCTCATGCTTTGCAACCACCTGTGACAATTCCCAAAGGAAGCAAGATTGCCCTAATTGTAGCAATTGAAAATTTCTTGCCACATCGTCAGCGCCCAAGAGAATCAACTGATTCTGAAAGACAAGACAAGGGCTTTGGATCAACTGGCCATGATGTCTTCTTCACAATTAATCTGAAAGATCGTCCATACAAGAAGATACAACTGAAACGTGGTTCACACTGTGTTCGATTGGAACCAATGCTTGATACAGGAGCAGATGTCTCAATTATCAATCAGATGTACTGGCCATCCAACTGGCCCTTGCGAGCCCCAAGTTCGCACATTGTAGGAGTGGGTGGAATGAAAATTCCTTCAGTTAGCAGAGATCCCATCAGCATCATCTTTGAAGACAATCAAGTTATTGTGACTCAACCATATGTCATGTCTTTGCCCACGCAGCTTCCAGGATTGATAGGCAGAGATGTGCTTTCCCAGCTTGGGATGGTTTTGACCACTGATCAGCATTTTCCGTAATGGCCACTGCAGAGCAGCCGCCCATTCTCAAAATTACCTGGTTGACTGAAACACCCGTTTGGATTGAGCAGTGGCCAATGTCAGAAGAACGGCTGCAAATTGCTAACCAATTGGTACAAGAGCAACTTGAAGCTGGACATGTTCAGCCATCTGTCAGCCCATGGAACACCCCAATTTTCATCATCCCAAAGAAATCAGGAAAATGGAGATTGGTGCATGATTTGCGAAAAGTGAATGAGCAAATGCAGGCAATGGGTGCTTTGCAGCCTGGACTGCCAACACCAACCATGATCCCACAGGGGTGGAGCATTGTTGTCATTGATTTAAAGGACTGTTTCTTTGCCATTCCTCTTCATCCACAAGATACCCAGCGATTCGCTTTCACTGTGCCATCCATCAACAGAGCAACACCAGCAAAACGATATGAATGGACTTCCCTCCCTCAGGGGATGCGCAATTCTCCAACCATGTGTCAGCTGTTTGTCGATTGGGCCCTGCGGCCAGTTCGTCAACACTTTCCCAATGCAATCATTTATCACTACATGGATGACATTCTCATTACCACCAAACAGCCATTGGCAGATGCAGACTTGAATTGGCTTTTTTCGCAACTGAAAAAGCATGGATTGACAGTGTCCCCAGAAAAAGTACAGCGATCAGCCCCCTGGAAATACTTAGGTTGGCTGATCACAGATTCGCAAATCCGACCCCAGAAACTTACTTTACATGTTGACATTTCTACATTACATGATGCCCAGAGACTTTTTGGAGACCTGCAGTGGGTTCGTACCATTGTAGGAATCACCAACGATGATTTGCAACCATTTTTGCCGTGGCTTCATGGCAGTGATGCCAACAGCCCTCGAGTCTGTACCCCTGAGCAGCAAGAAGCTTTGATTCGAGTTTCAGAAAAACTACAACGCAGCTGGAGTGCTCGTCGCATTGAGCATTTGCCATTGTCACTGTTCCTCTCCAACGCTGATGTTTCTCCGCTTGCCATTGTCTTTCAATGGCAAAAGAAAAAGAGGGAGTCCCAACGTGGATCAACAGCAATTCTACTCGAGTGTGGTAAGATAGGGACAGGCGAAGCGGAAGATTACCGGAATGTCACGGAAAGATAGGCCCCTTCCCCCCCTCTCTCTCCCCTGCTTATCTGCTAACTCCAGGAGTCAGAAAAGAATGTAGCCACACCTGTCCTAGTAAAGTTCCACTACCCACTATCCTCCGAGACCCCAAACCCCCCTCTGACGTAGCAAAGACCCCTAAACCTATTTAAACCCATGAGATAAGATAATAAACGCTTTCGACCGTCCACCAAATTGGTGCCAGCGTGTGTCGTTAGTCCGAGTAGCCCGGGCGAAGCCGGGCTGCCGTGCTGTCTTCTTGTAACCAGGTCGCCGTTGTCTTTTATAAAGGCAACATCTGGTGCCGAAACCCGGGACAAAATTCGCCCGGTGGACGGGTTTCACCTGGACAGAAGCAGCGGCCAGGACGGTGGAACCGTACCCAGGCGTAGGGGAGACGTCCCCGGACCCGCGAGCGTCATAGGCAGCGTCGCATGGGTCGTAAGTATGAGACAATGGAATATCGCGTTTAAGCTCAGGGACTTTTATCTTGCTATAGCAAGGCTGCCTGGGCTTGGAGCAGCCGAATGCTCAGTGGATGCCATGCATCCGGGGATATGGGAACAGTATACAGTCACGCTAGCCGGGGAGGAAAAATCCTCAGACAGTAACAAGAGCTTTACGGCACGGAGCAAAGTAAAAAGGACCCCGCGCAAAGCAATAGAAAAGCAGGAGACGCGGAGTGCAGCACATACGTGTTTATTAGTCAAACCCGAGCTCGGGGGGGGGGGGGGCGAAAGCGCGGACCGTCCCTGAGGAGGGTCCACCCGGGACCGGAGACCCGAGAGGGCTCAGCGCGACAACCCCTTCCCCGGATCAGAGCGCAGCCCGGCCCCGCCGCAGAGCTGAGCCCAGCCCAGCCCGGCAGAAGCAGCGCTGCCGGAGCGGCGCGTTTCAAGCGGCGCGGCCCCGACCCCGCCGGAGCGCGCTCCGAGCAGCGCGACTCCGCTCCCGCCGGAACCCAAGCCCGCCCGCGGCTCCGCGCCGCTTCCCCGCCGGCGCGCCGAGCGGAGCAGCGCCGAACCCCGCCGCAGAAGCCCCCCGGGACACCCCCGCCGCGAAAAACCCCCGAGAAACCCCCGCCGCAAAAAAGCCCCGAAAAGCCGCGGCTTGCCGACACGTCCCGCCGCCGCCGCCGGTCAAAAGTCCGCTGCCGGAGGCACAGCCGCGCGCGGGGCGCTCTTGTCGAGAGCCGGCGGGAGAGACCGGAGTCGCAGGGGCCGCGGCTCGGGGAGAATCCCCGGCCGCGCGGCCATGCGGCCGTTTTAAAAATGGCGCCGAATGCCGCGGAGGGGGGCGGAGCCCGGGCGGTCCCGGCGCGAAAACTCGGACACCGCGCGATCTCAGAAACGCGCGCGCGCGGGAGAAAGGGGCGGAGGGCGGCTCGGAGCACAGAGCCAATCAGCGGCCGCGCCAGGAGCCGCCACCATATAAGGGAGAAACCACCCCCCGCAGGGGGCGCGGCGAGCCGGGGGGGCGGGAGCGGCCCCACCCCCGCGGGGAGGAGCGAGCTCAGGGCCGAACAAAACGGCGCGGGGCCCCGGAAGTACGCTGGCATTTCATTTCCGGCGCGAAGCCTGGCAACAGCGCTACCGACCCCTCCGAACCGGCGGGAGCCAGCCCAAACTCCGAAACAAAAAATACGGAACCAGCACAGTTTAAAACAAAACCGAATAGAGTTCTAAGCCGCACCGAAAAGCGGTCACAATACCCCTTAGAGCTGCGGCAGAAAAGAGCATCTCGCCAAAGAATACAAGTCCCAACCCCCGGACACACAAGGGGCGGGGGGGGAGCGCGCGGGCGGGGGAAGAGCGCGCGGACGAACCCAGCCCCCTCCCACCGCAAGTGGCGCGCGCGCCGCAGAGTCAGCAAGAGACGCCCCGATACGGGACCCCGGGGTAGCCCTGGCTATGAAAGTGGAGAGAAAGCCCCCAGAGATGTGAGGAACATGCTGCCTCTGTAGCAGTCAGAACCCCCATGTAGTGAGACCATGAGAGCCACTGCTGCACACCACTGCTAACAACCGAACTTGACCCTCAAAACAAAACTAATGAGAAGCTATGAGTTCTGTTTGCAGGGCACGCTTGTGAACCATCCCAGTAACACACACACCCCTGCTCCAGAAAGAGATAACAGACCACCAAACTGCCAGACAACACCTGAAAATCCCACGGTGGTAAGATCCAAACATGCACAGTGTCTTTCTTTATGCATTTTTACTGTTTAGAGGCTTGTGGCCAAGAGAACAAGCTAGCCCAAGCCACTGCCCTCTAATAAATACCCCATCCTTCGTGTTTCACATAGCCAGCCTGTCTAGAAGCTACCTTACTAACTCTAAATAAAACCAAATCAAACCTAACTAACCCCTATTAGTTTTGCTATGATATTAAACCCCCTTTTCTACAAAAGCAATGCTTTAGATACCCCCTTCAGTTACTCCACAGCCAATATCCCCCACCAGTGCAAGTAAAACACTCCCCACAAAAAACCAATAAATAAATAGTCCCATCCACACTTAAAATGTAAGTTTGCCAAAAACCCAGAGTGAACCCTTATATATTCCTTGCCAAGTTTAATAACTCTATCAATTTCTGTGTTCAAGTTCTAATTGTTTCTAAGGTCCTACATCACTCAGACGAAAAAATATGCCGTCTTCTCGAGGAACCTAACAGACTCCACAAAAAGAAAATCATCACAAATATAACTATCGCGATGCTGCTCGGCCTGAGAGCAGCTGGCACCGCCACGGGTGTCTCAACCATCGCAACCCAGCAACACAGACTCTCTCAGCTGCAAATAACCATCAACAAAAACCTGCAGAAGATCGAAAAATCCATCTCCTATCTAGAGAAATCAATCTCTTCGCTTTCAGAAGTAGTTTTACAAAATAAGCAAAGACTAGACCTTTTAAAGCCTTCAGCACCTGCCTTAGAAAATCTACCCTGATCTACTAAACCACCCTTTCCTTAACAAGTTACAAGTCTGTACCTCACTCCGATGTCTCTATCTGCAACTACCTCATTTTGTATATGATAAGGAGGGGGGAGATGTGGTAAGATAGGGACAGGCGAAGCGGAAGATTACCGGAATGTCACGGAAAGATAGGCCCCTTCCCCCCCTCTCTCTCCCTGCTTATCTGCTAACTCCAGGAGTCAGAAAAGAATGTAGCCACACCTGTCCTAGTAAAGTTCCACTACCCACTATCCTCCGAGACCCCAAACCCCCCTCTGACGTAGCAAAGACCCCTAAACCTATTTAAACCCATGAGATAAGATAATAAACGCTTTCGACCGTCCACCAAATTGGTGCCAGCGTGTGTCGTTAGTCCGAGTAGCCCGGGCGAAGCCGGGCTGCCGTGCTGTCTTCTTGTAACCAGGTCGCCGTTGTCTTTTATAAAGGCAACACTCGAGTGGGTGTTTTTACCCGTTCAACCAAGAAGTCGTGTGATGGGCAGGACAGATGCTCTTGCTGCATTGATACGAAAAGGCAGAGACAGAATTTTAGAAATAGATGGAAAAGAACCAGCAGACATCAGTGTTCCTGTGAAAAATGAAGATCTGGAATGGCAGCTCAGACACTCTACTGCACTGCAGGAAGCATTGTTGGGTTTCACAGGAGTGGTGCACAACAAACAACCAAAAGGCCCAATGTGGCATTTTGTCAGTCGTTACCAGTGGTTGGAAAGACCCTTGTGTTCAGTGAAACCAGTGGAAGGAAGAACAGTCTTCACTGATGCCGGACGAAGATCAAAAAGAGCTGCGTGCGTTTGGCAACAACGAGGGAAATGGTCGGAACATCTAATCAGAGGTGATGTGGAAGATAGTCTACAAACCCTCGAGTTGAAGGCCGTGTGTTGGGCTTTCCAGACCTGGAACAAGGAACCACTCAACGTTGTATCAGACTCTTTATATGTGGTTGGAGTTGTGCAGAGAATTGAAGATGCGCTCCTCAGAAGAACCCAAAACCAGCGTCTTGGAGAACTGTTTCTGCAGTTGCGGAGCGTGTTGAAGCAGCGCCAGCATGCCTTTTGCATCATGCACATTCGAAGTCACCAATGTAACAGAGGTTTGGGAGAGGGCAACGCATTGGCGGATGCCGCGGTCAGTTATGCAGTACATGTTCCCCCCCAGAACAGTTTTGAGAGAGCTCGCAACAGTCATGAGACATTCCACCAAAATGCGAGAGCCATGCACCGACAATTTCAGATCCCCATGAGTGATGCACAGGGGATTGTTCGAGCCTGCCCTCAATGTAGTCATTACGGGCCTGGCCTCGGACTTGGGACAAATCCAAGGGGTCTGAAAGCTTTAGAGTTGTGGCAGATGGATGTAACTCATGTCCCCGAGTTTAGGAAACTGAAATGTGTTCATGTCACTGTAGATACTTATTCTAGATTCATTTGGGCCACAGCACAGACAGGGGAAAAGGCCCTCCATGTGAAGAGGCATTTATTTGCCTGCTTCGCAGTAATGGGTGTACCTGTGGAAATCAAAACGGATAATGCCCCATCTTATACTAGTCAACAAGTTGCAACATTTATGCAGAAGTGGGGGGTGAAACATACCACAGGGATCCCTCACTCATCTACAGGTCAGGCCATTGTGGAGAGGGCCAACCGTACCCTGAAAGAATATATAGCAAAACAAAAGCAAGGTGATGAAACTGATGTGTTTAACCGATTGTCAAAGGTATTGTTCACTCTAAACTATTTGTGTTTGGCAGAAGGTAAAGAAGAACCTGCGGTCGTGATACACCACCAAACAGTGAAAGAAGGAAGACCGCAAGCGATTCCAGGACTTTACGTGTATCACAAAGACATGCAGACGGGTGAATGGCGGGGGCCAAGTCCAGTGTTGTTTCTTGGTAGAGGTTATATGTGTGTTTCAACAGGTACTGGTCCAGTTTGGGTACCGAGCAGATTCACCCGTGCGTGTCCACAGGAAAAGATACCAACCCGCAGTGATAACCACGTCAACGACAGCAGTTCGCCTGGAACATCCCGTGATGAATCCCGTTCCGATGAAAATTAATTTTGTAGAGTTCAGAGAAAATAAGTTGAAATATCATAAGTGTGAAGTTAGATTTATCAGAAGTTAGTTTATTAGAAGTTATAGTTTATGTTTGAAATTAAGATTGTTTCTTTTATGTTAGCTGGGTCAAAGGGTATTGCACTTTTTTTTATCTTTATAGTTATTTAAATTGTTATACCGTGTTTTTACAGTGTGTGCAAAAATTAGTTCATTGAGCCTTCACTCCAGCCTGAGTAGCTCAAAAGAAAAAGAGGGAATTGTTGCAGCATTTTTGAGAGAAAGAGGGCATGAATTGTGAAAGTTGAGCTACTCCAGTCTAGGCCTCAGATTGAGGCCTGGTGGGGCCTTCAAAGCCTCTGACGCAGTTAGAAATTCAGGGTTGTGGCGCAGATAGAAAATAGTCTTAAGGTATTGTAGGGACCACCGGGTGTGAACTAGTATAGGTTTTATGGTGTACAGTGTAGACCGTTTTAAGGAAAAGGTAAACAATATTAGCCTACCAATTAGAGAGTCTTTGTTTCTGTAAACTATGTAGAAGCTTATATAAACTACCGCCTGATTTTGAATAAACGGAGAACGTTGCATTAATCATATTGATTGGATGTGCGTTTGTCTTGTCCAGTTTCCCGTTTCCCTGAGGTTCCCTGGCTTTACCAGCAGACATGGGGGGAGGTGAACCAGATGATAACACAGCAAAACAAACCTTCACTTTCAGAGTCAGTTCTGAAAGCACAGAACATAATATCAAACGTAAACAGAACACACGATTGGAGATACAAACACCATAACAGTCACCCTAGGACAGGGGTCTTCAATGAGAGACCACCAGAGTCACCCCAACAGTTCATTCAGCTTAAAGGTGGAGAGTGAAGCAGGAATTGCAGAGGGGCGCTCTGTGCTGGGTCCATGCTGGGTCTTCGCCAAGTCCTTGCCAACTTCTTGCCAAGTTCTTGCCGGGCCTCATTCTGAACAGAACGTAACGGTACAGCGGCTGCACCTGCACTGTTGCCTTCTCCAAGCCGGAACTGCAGTGGGGGAAGGGAGTTCCTTCTCGTGGCAATCGGCAGGCAAATGAGTGAGGGTCTTCAGATTGCCTCTTACACTGGGCACAAACACCGGCCCTTTTCCCTGGGAAAGAATGTTCAAATGTTCAGGTTCCTGATGTCAGTTTGTAGCGATCCGCTGGTAGGGTCAGGGCAGTACATGTTTGATTTGGGAGCAGCTGGGGTCTGAGACACACCCTAAGGCCCTTTTACCTGGGAAAGAAAACTCGTCAATCCCGGTTCATGATGTCAGTTTGTAGGGCTCCCTTGGTGTGGGAATCCAGGGCTTCCCTCTGCCTGCCCTGGAAGGCCTGGGACCCTTGAAGGGGGTCGGAAACCGCCCTGTACAGAGCCTTGAGAGACACTTTCTTTGATCTCTTTCCATGTAAAAGTGTTTTTAATCTTACAGGATTAATTACAAGCTCTGAGTGTTTGATATGAGTAATAATTGAGTGTGGAACGAGTGCATAAGTAAAATGTTAGGTTTCTAGATTAGGGGTTCAGAGGGGACAAGATGGAGGATTTGGGTGTCTTGTCCTTTTCCTCCTTCTTCATGCCCTCCATGTTTCACTGTAGTGTTGGCATTTTTCTGTTGGTTTAGGCTGAGGACACGCTGTTTAACGTAGATGATAGATATTGGCACATTATTGTAAATATAGCACACGTAGTTTCTGGTATATAATGTTTGTAACATCCCACTGGGGGCAGAGCCCTGAAAGCTGCCCTGCAGGACAGACCTGCAGCAGGGCAGCAGAACATGTTAGAGATAAGCAAGAATAAAAATCCTTGAAAACAGCACAGACGAATTATGGCTTCTTCTTTGGAAACGGGGAAGAAAGACAGAGACTTTCTAGAATCTCGGAATCATCAATACCCACAGATTCCGATACCTTGGGACTGTCAGAGAGAAACAAGTTTCATGTGGGGTCAGCTGGGGCCTGGGAAACACCCTTTATTGTTCGGTTTTTTTGCATTCAGCCGCCCGCTCAGGGCCACAGGGCCCTGAGCACATGCTCCGGCCCTTTTCCCTGAGAAAGAAAACTCGTCAGCCCTGGTTCCTGATGTCAGATAGTAGGGCTCAGTTTGGGCGGTATGGGAAGTGCAAGTTTGAGGTGGGGGCAGCTGGGGTCTGGGACAAATCCTTCGATATTCAAATTTCTTGCAGTCAGCCACCTGCTCAGGGCCACAGGCCTTGGGCACAAACACCGGACCTTTTCCCTGGGAAAAAAAGCTCAACAGCCCAGGTTCTTGATGTCAATTTGCAGGGCATGCCTTGGGACTGTCAGAGCAGCACAAGTTTGATGTTGGGGGTGACTGGGCTCTGAGATACATCCTTCGATGTTTGTATTTTTGCAGCGAGCTGCCCGCTCCGCAACGCAAGGCCCTGGGCGAAAACACCGACCCTTTTCCCTAGGAAAGAAAACTTGTCAGTCCTGGTCCCTGATGTCAGTTTGTAGGGCTCCGCTGGTAAGGCCAGAGCAGTGCAATTTTGAGGTGGGGTCAGCTTGGGTCTGGGAAACATCCTTTGATGTTCTTATTTTTAAAGTCACCTGCCCGCTCAGGGCCACAGGGCCCCGGGCACATACAACAGGCCGTTTCCTTGGGAAAGAAAACTCGCCAGTCCAGGTTACTGATGTCAGTTTGCAGTGCTCTCTTGACACTGTCAGGGAAGCACAAGTTTGAGGGGGGGGGGGCAGCTGGGGTCCGGGACACATCTATCATCGTTTGAGTTTTTTTTTTGCATTAAGCCACCCGCTCAGAGACAGACGGCCGTGAGCAGAAACGCTGGCCCTTTTTTCATGGGAAAGAAAACTCGTCAGCCCTGGTTCCTGATGTCAGTTTGCAGGGATCCCTTGGGACTGTTAGGGCAGTAAAAGTTTGATGTGGGGGCCGCTGGGGTCTGGGACGCATCCTTCGATGTTCGTATTTTTTGCAGTTAGCCTCCCGCTCAGGGACTCAGGGCCCTAAGAACACATTCCGGCTCTTTTCCTTTGGAAAGAAACCTCGTTGGTGCAGGTTCCTGATATCATTTTTTAGGGCTCTGTTTGGACTGTCGGGGCAGCACTGGTTTTATGATGGGGCAGCTGGGGTCTGAGACACATCCCTCGATGTTCGGATGTCTTGCAGTGGGGCACTCCCGCAGAGCCACAGGGCCCTATGCACAAACACCAGCGCTCTTCCCTGGGAAAGAAAACTCATCAGTCCCGGTTCCTGATGTCAGTTTTTAGAGCTCCATTTGGGCGGTCAGGGAAGTGCAAGTGTGATGTGGGGGCAGCTGGGGTCTGGGACAAATCGATATTCAGATTTTTTTGCAGTCAGCCACCCGCTCAGGGCCACGGGGCCCTGGGCGCAAACACGGGCCCTTTTCTCTGGGAAGTAAAGCTCAAAACTCCAGGCTCCTGATGTCAGTTTGTAGGGTTCCCTTGGGACTGTCACTGCAGGAGAAGGTGGATGTGGGGGCAGCTGGGGTCTGAGACACATCCTTCGATGTTCGTATTTTTGCAGTGAGCTGCCCGCTCCGCGACACAAGGCCCTGAGCACAGACACTGGCCCTTTTCCCTAGGAAAGAAAGCTCGTCAGTCCTGTTTCCTTATGTCAGTTTGAATGGCTCCACTGGTACAGTCAGAGCAGTGCAAGTTTGAGGTGGGGTCCACTGGGGTCTGCGACAATTCCTTTGATGTTCCTATTTTTGAAGTCAGCCGCCCGCTCAGGGACACAGGGCCCTGGGCACATGCAATGGGCCATTTCCTTTGGAGAGAAAACTCGCCTGTCCATAACCTGATGTCAGTTTGTAGGGCTCCCTTGGGACTGTCTAGGCAGCACAATTTGATGTGGGGGCAGCTGGGGTCTGGGGCACATCCTTCGATATTCAGATTTTTCCAGTCAGCCTCTCGCTCAGGGCCAGGGGGCCCTGAGCACAAACACCGGCCTTTTTCCCCGGGAAAGAAAACTCATCAATCCTTGTTCATGATGTCAGTTTGTAGGGCTTCGTTTGGGTGGTCAGGGAAGCCCACGTTTTAGGTCGGGCAGCTGGGGTCTGAGACACATCCTTCGATGTTCGTATTTTTGCAGTGAGCTGCCCGCTCTGGGAGACAAGGCCCTGGGCGCAAACACCGTCCATTTTCCCGGGGAAAGAAAGCGCGTCAGTCCAGGTTCCTGATGTCAGTTTGTAGGGCTCTGCTGGTACACTCAGAGCAGTGCAAGTTTGAGGTGGGGTCAGCTGGGGGCTGGGACACACCCTTTGATGCTCTTATTTTTTCAGTCCACCCCCTGCTCAGGGCCAAAGAGCTCTAGGCACATACAATGGGCGATTTCCTGGGGAAAGAAAACACGCCAATCCAGGTTCCTGATGTCACTTCGGAGAGCTCTCTTTGGACTCTCAGGGCAGCACAAGTTTGATGTGGGGGAAGCTAGGGTCTGGGACACATCCTTCGATGTTCAGATTTTTTGCAGCGCGCCAACCCCTCAGAGCCACAGGGCCCTGAGAAGAAACACTGGCCCTTTTCCCTGGGAAAGAAAAGGCGTCAGTCCCGGTTGCTGATGTCAGTTTCTAGGGCTCCGCTTGTAGGGTCAAGGCAGTGGAAGTTTGATTTAGGGGCAGCTGGAGTCTGGGACGCACTTTTAGATGTTCAGATTTTTTGCATTCAGCTGCCCGCTAAGGGCCACAAGGCCCTGAGCATGAACACCGGCCCTTTTCCCTGAGAAAGAAAACTCGAAAGTCCTGGTTCATGATATCAGCTTGTAGGGCTCCCTTGGGACTCTCAGGGTAGCAGAAGTTTGATGTGGGGGCAGCTGGGGTCTGGGACACATCCTTCAATATTCAGATTTTTTGCAGTCATCCGCCTGATATGGGCCAGGGGGCCCTGAGCACAAACTCTGGCCCTTTTCTCTGGGAAAGAAAACTCGTCAGCCCTGGTTCCTTATGTCAGTTAGTAGGTCTCCATTTGGGCGGTAAGGGAAGTTCAAGTTTGAGGTGGGGGAAGCTGGAGTCTTGGACACATCCTTCAATATTCAGAGTTTTTGCAGTCATCCACCCGCTCAGGGCTAAAGGGCCTTGGGCGCAGACACCAGGCCCTTTTCCCTAGGAAAGAAAGCTCGTCAGTCCTCTTTCTTATGTCAGTTTGAAAGGCGCTGGTACGGTCAGAGAAGTGCAAGTTTTAGGTGGGGTCAGCTGGGGTCTGGGACACATCTTTTGATGTTCTTATTTTTTAAGTCAGTCTCCCGCTCAGGGCCAAAGGGCCCTGGGCACATGCAATAAGCCATTTCCTTTGGAGAGAAAACTCGCGTTTCCAGGTTCATGAAGTCAGTTTGTAGGGCTCCCTTGGGACTGTCTAAGCAGCACAAGTTTGATTTGAGGGCAGCTTGGGTCTGCGGCACATCCTTCGATGTTCAGATTTCTTGGAGTCAGCCACCCACTAAGGCCCAAGGGCCCTGAGAACAAGCTCCGGCCCTTTTCCCCGGGAAAGAAAACTCATCAATCCCGGTTCATGATGTCAGTTTTTAGGGCTTTGTTTGGGCGGTCAGGGAAGCGCAAGTTTGATGTGGGGGAGGCTCGGGTCTGGGGCACATCCTTCGATGTTCGGATTTCTTGCAGTGGACCACCCCCTCACGGCCACAGGGCCCTGGGCGGAAACACCTGCCCTTTTCCCTGGGAAAGACAACTCATAAATCCCGGGTCATGATGTCAGTTTGTAGGGCTCCCATTGGACTGTCTAAGCAGCACAAGTTTGATGTGGGGGCAGCTGGGGTCTGGGACGCATCCTTTGATGTTCGTATTTTTTGCGGTTAGCCACCCGCTCAGGGCCTCAGGGCCCTGAGAACACATTCCGGCCCTTTTCCTTGGGAAAGAAAACTCATTGGTCCCGTTTCCTGATGTCAGTTTTTAGGGCTCCCTTAGGACTGTCAGAGCAGAACAAATTTGATGTGGGGGCAGATTGAGTCTGGGACACATCCTTTGATATTTAGATGTTTTGCAGTCAGCCACCTACTCAGGGTCAGGGGCCCTGAGCACAAACTGCGGCCCTTTTCCCATTGGAAAGAAAACTCGGTAGTTCAGGTTCCTGATGTCAGTTTGTAGGGCTCTCTTTGGACTGTCAGAGCAGCACAGGTTTGATGTAGGGGAAGCTGCGGCCTGGGACACACTGTTCGATGTTCGTATTTTTTGAATTCAGCCACCCGCTCAGGGCCGGAGGGCCCTGATCACAAACTCCAACCCTTTTTCCTGGGAAAGAAAACTCGTCAGCCCTGGTTCCTAATGTCAGTTTGCAGGGCTCCGTTTTGGCGGTCAGAGAAGTGCAAGTTTTATGTGGGGGCAGCTGGGGTCTGGGACACATCCATCACCGTTTAAGTTTTTTTGCATTCAGCCTCCTGCTCAGGGCCTCAGGGCCCTGGGCACAAACTCCGGCCATTTTACTTGGGAAAGAAAACTCGTCAGTCTGGTTCATGATGCCAGTTTGTAGGGCTCCCTTGGACTGTCAGGGCTGCACAAGTTTTATGTGGGGGGCACCTGGGGTCTGGGACACATCCTTTGATGTTCTTATTTTTTCAGTCAGTCCCCCGCTCAGAGCCACAGGGCCCTGGGCAGAATAACTAGCCATTTTCCCTGGGAAAGAAAGCTCAACAGTCCAGGTTCCTGATGTCAATTTGTAGGGCATCCCTTGGAATTGTCATTGCAGAACAAGCTTGATGTGGGGGCAACTGGGCTCAGGGACACAGCCTTCGATGTTTGTATTTTTGCAGTGAGCTTCCCGCTCTAGGACACAAGGCCCTGGGTGAAAACACCGTCCCTTTTACCTGGGTAAGAAAGCTCGTCAGACTGGGTTCCTGATGTTTTTGTTTGTAGGGCTCTGCTGGTACGGTCAGAGCAGTGCAAATTATAGGTGGGGTAAACTGGAGGCTTGGACACATCCTTTGATGTTCTTATTTTTGCAGTCAGCCCCCTGTTTAGGGCCACAGGGCCCTGAAAACGCATATCGGCCATTTTTCCTTGGGAAAGAAAACTCGTTGGTCCAGGTTCCTGATGTCAGTTTTTAGGGCTCTCTTTGGACTGTAAGGGCAGCACAAGTTTGATGGTTGGGGCAACTGGGCTCTGGGACACATCCTTCGATGTTCGGATTTCTTTCAGTGGGGCACCCCCTCAGGGCCAAAGGGCCCTGGGCAGAAACGAACGCTCTTTTTCTCTAGGAAAGAAAATGCGTCAGACCTGGTTAATTATGTCAGATTGTCGGGCTCCCTTGGGACGGTCAGGGCAGCACAAGTTTTCTGTGTGGGGGGCAGCTGGGGTCTGCGACACATCCTTCAATGTTCGTATTTTTTGCAATTACCCTAGCGCTCAGGGCCTTAGGGCCTTGAGAACACATTCCGTCCCTTTTCCTTCGGAAAGAAACCTCAAAAGTCCAGGCTCCTGATGTCAGTTTTTAGGGCTCCCTTGCGACTGTCAGGGCAGCAGGACTTTGATGTGGGGGCAGCTGGGGTCTGGGACACATCCTTCGATGTTCGTATTTTTGCAGCGGGCTGCACGCTCCAGGACACAAGGCCCTGGGCGCAAACACCGTTCCTTTTCCCTAGAAAAGAAAGCTGGTCAGTCCTGGTTCCTTATGTCAGTTTCTAGGGCTCCGCTGGGATGGTCAGGGCAGTGCAAGTTTAAGGTGGAGTCAGCTGGGGGCTAGGACACATCCTTTGATATTCTTATTTTTGCAGTCAGCCCTCTGCTCGGGGCCACAGGGCCTCGGGGACATAGAACGGGCAATTTCCTGGGGAAAGGAAACTCCCCAGTCTAGGTTCCTGATGTCACTTCATAAGACTCCCTTGGGACTGTCAGATTAGCAGGAGTTTGATGTGGAGGCACATGGGGTCTGGGACAGCTACTTCGATATTCAGATTTTTTGAAGTCAGCCGCCCACTCAGGGCCACAGGGCCTTGAGGACAAACTCCGACCCTTTTCCCTGGGAAAGTAAACTCATCAATCCCGATTCATGATGTCAGATTGTAGGGCTCCTTTGGACTGTCAGGGCAGCACAGTTTTGATTTAGGGGCAGCTGGGCTCTGGGACACACCATTCGATGTTCGGATTTTTGAATTCAGCCGCCTGCTCAGGGCCAGAGGGCCTTGAGCACAAACTCCATCCCTCTTCCTGGGGACAGAAAGCTCAAAAGTCCAGGCTCCTGATGTCCGTTTGCAGGGCTCCCTTGGGATTGTCAGAGCAGTAAAGTTTGATGTGGGGGCAGCTGGGGATGGGACGCATCCTTTGCTGTTCTTATTTTTGAAGTCAGCTCCCCGCTCGGGGCCACAGGGCCCTAGGCAGAATCACTAGCGATTTTCCCTGGGAAACAAAACTCGCCAGTCCAGGTTCCTGATGTCAGTTTGTAGGGCTCCCTTGGGACTGTCAGAGAAGCACAAGTTTGATGTTGGGGGCAGCTGGGGTCTGGTGCACATTCTTCGATATTCAGATTTTTTGCAGTCAGCCACCCACTCAGGGCCACAGGGCCCTGAGCACAAACTCTGTCCCTTTTCCCGGGGAAAGTAAACTCATCAATCTCGGTTCGTTATGTCAGTTTGTAGGTCTCCCTCGGGACTGTCAGGAGAGGACAAGTTTGAGGTATGGGCAGCTGGGATCCGGGACAATTCCATCACCGTTTGAGGTTTTTTGCAGTGAGACGCCCGCTCATGGCCACAGGGCCCTGAGGACATATTCCGGCCCATTTACCTGGGAAAGAAAACTGGTTGGTCCAGGTTCCTGATGTCAGTTTGTAGGGTTCTCTTTGACTGACAGGGCTGCACAAGTTTGATGTGGGGGCAGCTGGGGTCTGGGACACATCGTTCGATGTTCGGATTTCTTCATGGGCCACCCCCTCAGGGCCACTGGGCCCTGGGCGCAAACACCAGCCCTTTTCCCTTCGAAAGAAATCTCGTCAACGCTGATTCCTGATGTCAGTTTTTAAGGCTCTGGTGGTACGGTCAGAGCAGTGCAAGTCTGAGGTGGGGGCAGCTGGGGTCTGGGACACATCCCTTGATATTCTGATTTTTTTCAGTCAGCAACCCACTCAGGGCCACAGGGCCTTGGCACAAACACCGGCCCTTTTCCCTGGGAAAGAAAACTCAACAGTCCAGCTACCTGATGTCAATCTGTAGGGCATCCCTTGGGACTGTCAGAGCAGCAGAAGTTTCATGCTGGGGGCAGCTGGGGTCTGGGACACATCCTTCAATGTTTGTATTTTTGCAGTGAGCTTCCTGCTCCGGGACACAAGGCCCTGGGCACAAACACCGTACCTTATCCCTGGGAAAGAAAGCTCGTCAGTCCTGGTTCCGGATGTCAGTTTGTAGGGCTCCACGGGCACAGTCAGAGCAGTGCAAGTTTGAGGTGTAGTCAGCTGGGGTCTGGGACACATTCTTTGATGTTCTTATTTTTGAAGTCAGCTTCCCGCTCAGGGCCACAGGGCCCTGTGCACCTACAATGGGCCGTTTCCTTGGTAAAGAAAACTCGACTGTCCAGGTTCCTGATGTCAGTTGGTAGGGCTCTCTCGGGACTGTCAGGAGAGGACAAGTTTGAGGTATGGGCAGCTGGGATCCGGGACAATTCCATCACCGTTTGAGTTTTTTTGCAGTGAGACGCCCGCTCATGGCCACAGGGCCCTGAGGACATATTCCGGCCCATTTACCTGGGAAAGAAAACTGGTTGGTCCAGGTTCCTGATGTCAGTTTGTAGGGTTCTCTTTGACTGACAGGGCTGCACAAGTTTGAGGTGGGGGAAGCTGGGGTCCCGGACACATCTATCACCTTTGAGTTTTTTTGCAGTCTGCCGCCTGCTCAGGGCCATTGGGCCCTGAGCACAAACTCCGCCACTTTTACATGGGAAAGAAAACTCATCAGTCCCTGTTCATGATGACAGTTTTAAGGGCTTCCTTTGGACTGTAAGGGCAGCACAATTTTGATGGTTGGGGCAGCTGGGGTCTGGGACACATCCTCCGATGTTCAGATTTTTTGAAGTTAGCATCCCGCTCACGGTCTCAGAGCCCTGAGAACACATTCTGGCCTTTTTCCTTGGGAAAGAAATCTCGTTGGTCCATGTTCCTAATGTCAGTTTTTAGGACTCCCTTTGGACTGTCAGGGCAGCACAAATTTGATGTGGGGGCAGCTGGGGTCTGGGACACATCCTTTGATGTTCGGATTTTTTTCCAGGTGCCATCCGCTCAGGGCCCCAGGGCCCGGGGCAGAAACACCGGCCCATTTCCCTGGTAAAAAAACCTCGTCAGTCCCGGTTCCTGATCTCAGTTTGTAGGTCTCCGGTGGTAGGGTAAGGGCAGTGCAAGTTTGATGTGGGGGCAGCTGGGGTCTGGGACACACCCTTCGATGTTCGGATTTTTTGCATTCAGCCGCCCTTTCAGGGCCACAGGGCGCTAAACACAAACTCCGGCCTTTTTCCCTGGGAAAGAAAACTTGTCAGTCCCAGTTCCCAATGTCAGTTTCTAGGGATCCGCTAGTTCGGTCAGGGCAATGCAAGATTGATGTGGGGAAAGATAGGGTCTGGGACACATCCTTCGATGTTTGGATTTTTTGGAGTGGGCCACCACCTCAGGGCCACAGGGCCCTGGGCAGAAACTAAGGCCCTTTTAGCTGTGAAAGAAAAATCGTCAGTCCCGGTTCATGATGTCAGTTTGTAGGGCTCCCTTGGGACTGACAGCGGAGCACAAGTTTTAGTTTGGGGCACCTGGGGTCCGGGACACATCCATCACCGTTTGAGTTTTTTTGCAGTCAGCCGCCCGCTCATGGCCACAGGGCCCTGAGGACAACCTCCGGCCCTTTTACTTGGGAAAGAAAACTCGTTGGTCCAGGTTCCTGATGTCAGTTTGTAGGGCTCCCTTGGGACTGTCAGGGAAGCAGCAGTTTTATGTGGAGCTAGCTGGAGTCTGGGACACATCCTTTGATGTTCGTATTTTTGCAGTGAGCTGCCCGCTCCGGAACACAAGTCCCTGGGCAGAAACACTGGCCCTTTTTCCTGGGAAAGAAAACTTGTCAGTCCCGGTTCCTGATCTCAGTTTGTAGGGCTCTGCTGGTACGGTCAGAGCAGTACAAGTTTTATGTGGGGGCAGCTGGGGTCTAGGACACACACTTTGATGTTGGTATTTTTTGCATTCTGCTGCCCGCTCAGGGCCACAGGGCTCTGAGAACAAACTCCGGCTTTTTTCCATGGGAAAGAAAGCTCGCCAGTCCTGGTTCCTGATGTCAGTATTAGGGCTCTTCTGGTACGGTCAGAGCAGTGCAAGTTTTAGGTGGGGTCAGCTGGGGTCTGGGACACATCCCTCGATATTCTTATTTTTGCAGTCAGCCGCCTGTCAGGGCTACAGGGCCCTAAACACATACAATGGGCCATTTCCTTGGGAAAGAAAACTCACCAGACCAGGTTCCTGATGTCAGTTTGTCGGGCTCCCTTGGAACTGTCAGAGCAGCACAAGTTTGATGTGGGGGCAGCTGGGGTCTGGGACACATCCTTCGATATTCAGATTTTTTGCCGTCAACCACCCAGGCAGGGCCAGGGGGACCTAAACGCAAACTCCGACCCTTTTCTTTGGGAAAGATAACTCGTCAGTCCCAGTTCCTGGGGTCAGTTTGTAGGGCTCCGCTGGTAAGGTCAGGAAAGTGCAAGTTTGATGTGGGGGCAGCTGCGGTCTAGGACACACACTTTGATGTTCGCATTTTTTGCATTCAGCCGCCCGCTCAGGGCCACAGGGCCCTGAGAACAAACTCAAGCCCTTTTCCTTCGGAAAGAAAGCTCAAAAGTCCAGGTTCCTGATGTCAGTTTAAAGGGCTCCCTTGGGACTGTCTGGCAGCAGAAGTTTGATGTGGGGGCAGCTGGGGTCTGGGACACATCCTTCGATGTTCGTATTTTTGCAGTGAGCTTCCCTCTCTGGGACACAAGGCCCTGGGCGCAGCCACCGTCCTTTTTCCCTGGGAAAGAAAGATCGTCAGTGCTGGTTCCTGATGTCAGTTTGAAGGGCTCCGCAAGAAAGGTCAGGGCAGTGTAAGTTTGAGGTGGGGTAAGCTGGGGGCGTGGAAACACTCTTCGATGTTCGTATTTTTTGCATTCAGCCGCCTTCTCAGGGCCACAGGGCCCTGAGCACATACAATGGGCGATTTCCTGGGGAAAGAAAACTCGCCAGTCCAGGTTCCTGATGTCACTTCGTAGGGCTCCGTTTGGGCGGTCAGAGAAGCACAAGTTTGAGGTGGGGGCTCCTGGTGTCTAGGGCACATCCTTCGGTGCTTGGATTGTTTGGAGTGGGCCACTCCCTCGGGGCCACAGGGCCCTGGGCGGAAGCTAAGGCCTTTTTCCCTGAGAAAGAAAACTCGTCAGTCCCGGTTCATGATGTCAGTTTGAAGGGCTCCCTTGGGACTGTCAGGGAAGAACAAATTGGATTATGGGGGAAGCTAGGGTCTGGGACACACCCTTCGATGTTCGTATTTTCACAGTGAGCTGCCCGCTCCGGGACACAGGGCCCTTAGGAAAAACTCCGTCCTTTTTCCCTGGGAAAGAATACTCATCAGCCCTGGTTCCTGATGTCAGTTTGTAGGGCTCCGTTTGGGCGGTCAGGGAAGCACAAGTTTGAGGTGGGGGCAGGTGGTGTCTTGGGCACATCCTTCGATATTCAGATTTTTTGCAGTCAGCTCTAACTCAGGGCCAGGGGGCCCTGAGTACAAACTCCAGCCTTTTTCCCTAGGAAAAAAATCTCATCAATCCCTGCTCATGATGTCAGCTTGTAGGGCTCCGCGGCTACTGTCAGGGCAGTGCAAGTCTAAGGTGGGGGCAGTTGGGGTCATGGAAATACCCTTCGATATTCGGATTTCTTACATTCAGCTGCCCGGTCAGGGTCACAGGGCCCTGAGCACAAACTACAGCCCTTTTCCCTGGGACAGAAACCTCAAAAGTCCAGGCTCCTTATGTAATTTTGTCTGGTTCCCTTGGGCCTGTCAGAGCACCACAAGTTTGATGTGGGGGCAGCTGCGGTCTGTGACACATCCTTCGATGTTCGTATTCTCGCAGCGAGCTGACCGCTCCGGGACACAAGGCCCTGGACGCAAACGCTGTCTCTTTTCCCTGGGAAAGATAGCTGGTTAGTCCTGGTTCCTGATGTCAGTTTGTAGGGCTCCGCTGGAAGGTCAGAGCAGTGCAAGTTTGAGGTGGGGTCAGTTGGAGTCTGGGACACATCCTTTGATGTTCTTATTTTTGAAGTCAGCCGCCCGCTCAGGGCCACAGGGCCCTGGAAACATACAATAAGCCGTTTCCTTGGGAAAGAAAACTCGCCTTTCCAGGATCCTGATGTCAGTTTGTAGGTCTTCCTTGGGACTGTCAGAGCAGCACAAGTTTGATGTGGGGGTAGCTGGGGTCTGGGGCACATCTTTCAATATTCATACTTTTTGTAGTTAGCCACCCACTCACGGCCAGGGGGCCCTGAGCACAAATTCCGGCCCTTTTCCCTAGGAAAAAAACCTCATCAATCCCGGTTCATTATGTCAGTTTGTAGGGCTCCCTTGGGACTGTCAGGGCAGCACAAGTTTCAGGTGTGGGCAGCTGGGGTCCAGGACACATCCATAACCGTTTGAGTTTTTTTGAAGTCTGCCGCCCGCTCAGGGCCACAGGGCCCTGAGAACACATTCTGCCTTTTTTACCTGGGAAAGAAAACTCAAAAGTCCAGGCTCCTGATGTCAGTTTTTAGGGCTCCCTTGGGACTGTCAGAGCAGCAGAATTTTGATGTTGGGGGCAACTGGGCTCTGGGACACATCTTTCGATGTTCGTATATTTGCAGTGAGCTGCCCGCTCCGGGACACAAGGCTTTGGGCACAACCACCGTCTCTTTTCCCTGGGAAAGAAAGCTCGTCAGTGCTGGTTCCTGACGTCAGTTTGTTGGGCTCCGCTGGTACGGACAGAGCGGTGCAAGTTTGAGGTGGGGTCAGCTGGGGGCCAGGAGACATCCTTTGATGTTCTTATTTTTGCAGTCAGCCCCCCGCTCAGGGCCACAGGGCCCTGGGCACATACAATGGGCAATTTCCTGGGGAAAGAAAACTTCCCTGTCCTGGTTCCTGATGCCAGTTTTTAGGGCTCCATTGGGACTGTCAGAGCAGCACAAGTTTGATGTGGGGGCAGCTGGGGTCTCGGGCAGATCCTTCAAAATTCAGATTTTTTGCAGTGAGCCAGCCACTCAGGGCCACAGGGCACAGAGCACAAATTCCGCCCTTTTTCCCTGGGAAAGAAAACTCATCAATCCCTCTTCATTATGTCAGTTTGTAGGGCTCCCTTGGGACTGACAGCAGAGCACAAGTTTTAGTTCGGGGCACCTGGGGTCCGGGACACATCTATCACTCTTTCAGTTTTTTTTGCATTCAGCCGCCCACTGAGGGCCACAGGTCCCTAAGCACAAGCTCCGGCCCTTTTCCCTGGGAAAGAAAGATCGTCAGTGCTGGTTCCTGTTGTCAGTTTGTAGGGCTACCTTGGAACTGTCAGGGCTACACCAGTTTGATGTGAGGGCAGCTGGGGGCTGGGACACATGCTTTGATGTTCTTATTTTTGCAGTCATCCCCCCGCTCAGGGCCACAGGGACATGGGCACATACAATGGATGATTCCCCGGGGAAAGAAAACTCGTCAGTCCAGGTTCATGATGACAGTTTGTAGGGCTCCCTTGGGACTGTCAGAGCAGTACAAGTTTTATGTGGGGGCAGCTGGGGTCTGGGGCACATCCTTCGATATTGATATTATTTTTCACTCAGCCGCCAGTTCAGGGCGACAGGGCCCTGAGTACAGACACCGTCTTTTTTCCCTGAGAAAGAAAACTCGTCACTCCCGGTTCCTGATTTCAGTTTCTAGGGCCCTGCTGGTACGGTCAGAGTAGTGCAAGTTTGATGTGGGGGCAGCTGGGGTCTGGGACACAGCCTTCGATGTTCATATTTTTGCAGTGAGCTGCCCGCTCTGGGCCACAGGGCTCTCGGCGCAAACATTGTCCCTTTTCCCAGGGCAAGAAAGCTCGTCGGTCCTGGTTCCTGATGTCAGTTTGTAGGGCTCCACTGGTACGGTCAGAGCAGTGCAAGTTTGAGGTGGGGTCAGCTGGGGTCTGAGACGCATCCTTCGATGTTCGTATTTTTGCAGTTAGCATCCCGCTCAGGGTCTCAGGGCCCTGAGAATACATTCCTGCCCTTTTCCTTGGGAAAGAAAACTTGTTGGTCTAAGTTCCTGATGTCAGTTTTTCGGGCTCTCTTTAGATTGTCTGGGCAGCTCAAGTTAGATGTGGGGGCGGCTGGGGTCTGGGACACATCCTTCGATGTTGGGATTTCTTGAAGTCAGCCCCCCAGTCAGGGTCAGGGGGCCCTGAGCACAAACACCGGCCTTTTTCCGCGGGAAAGAAAGCTCAACAGTCCAGGTTCCTGATGTCAATTTTTAGGGCATGCCATGGGACTGTCATTGCAGCCCAATTTTGATGTTGGGGGACACTGGGCTCTGGGACACATCCTTCGATGTTCGTGTTTTTGCAGTGAGCGGCCCGCTCCAGGACACAAGGCCCTGGGCGCAAACACTGTCCCTTTGCCCTAGGAAAGAAAGCTCGTCAGTCCTGGTTCCTGATGTCAGTTTGTAGGGCTCTGCTGGTACGGTCAGAACAAAGCAAGTTTGCGGTGGGGTCAGCTGGGGTCTGGGACACATTCTTTGATGCTCTTATTTTTGCAGTCAGCCGCCAGCTCAGGGCCACTGGGCCCTGGGCACATACAATGGGCCATTTCCTTGGGAAAGAAAACTCGCCAGTCCAGGTTCCTGATGTGAGTTTGTAGCTCTCCCTTGGGACTGTCAGGGGAGCACAAGTTGGATGTTCGGTCAGCTAGGGTCTGGGACACAACCTTTGATATTTAGATTTTTTGCAGTCAGGTGCCCACTCAGGGCCTGGGGGCCCTGAGCACCGACTCTGGCCCTTTTCCCTGGGAAAGAAAACTCATCAATCCTGGTTCATGATGTCAGTTTGTAGGGCTCCCTATGGGCTTTCATGGGAGCACAAGATTCAGGTGGGGGCAGCTGGGGTCCGGGACCCATCCATCACCATTTCAGTTTTTTGCAGTCAGCCACCGGCTCAGGGCTACCAGGACCTGAGCACAAACTCCGGCCCTTTTACGTGGGAAATAAAACTCGTCAGTCCAGGTTCCTGATGTCAGTTTGTAGGGCTCTCTTACAACTCTAAGAGCAGCAGAAGTTTGATGTGGGGGCAGCTGGGGTCTGGGACACATCCTTCACCATTTGAGTTTTTTGCATGAAGCCGGCCTCTCAGGGCCACAGGGCCCTGAGCACAAACTAAGGCAGTTTTACCTGGGAAGGAAAAGTAGTTAGTTCCGGTTCATGATCTCAGTTATTAGGGTTCCCTTGGGACTTTTAAGGCAGCAGAAGTTTTATGTGAGGGCAGATGGGGCCTGGTACTTATCTCTGGGTGTTCTGATTTTTTGCAGGCAGCCGACCGCGCAGTGACACAGGACCCTGGGCACAAAGACCGTCTCTTTCCCCTGGGAAAGAAAAGTCGCCCGTCCAGGTTCCTGATGTCAGTTTGTAGGGATCCCTTGGGACTGTCAGGGCAGAAGAAGTTTTATATAAGGGCAGCTGGGGTCTGGGACACATCCTTCGATATTCAGATTTTTTGCAGTCAGCCGTGCGCTCAGGTCCACAGGGCCCTGGGCACAAACTCCGGCCCTTTTCCCTGGGAAAGAAAACTCACCAGTCCAGGTTCCTGATGTCAGTTTTTAGGGCTCCCTTGGGACTGTCAGAGCAGCACAAGTTCTATGTGGGGGCAGCTGGGGTCTGGGACACATCCTTCGATGTTCGGATTTTTTGCATTCAGCTGCCCGCTCAGGGGCCCAGGGCCCTGAGCAAAAACTCCGGCCTAATTCCTTGGGAAAGAAAACTCGCCGGTCCAGGTTCCTGATGTCAGCTTGTAGGGTCTATTGGGACGGTCAGGGCAGTGCATGTTTGAGGTGGGGGCAGCAGGGGTTTGGGACACATCCTTCGATATTCAGATTTTTTGCAGTCAGCTGCGCGCTCAGGTCCACAGGGCCCTGGGCACAAACTCCGGCCCTTTTCCCTGGGAAAGAAAGCTCAACAGTCCAGGTTCCTGATGTCAATTTGTAAGGCTCACTTGGGATTGTCAGGAGACTGCAAGTTTGAGGTGGGGGCAGCTGGGGTCTGGGCCACATCCTTTAATGTTCGTATTTTTTGCAGGCAGCCTTCTGCTCAGGGCCACAGCGCCCTGGGAATAATCTCCGTCTCGTTTCCCTAAGAAAGAAAACTCGCTAGTCCAGGTTCCTGATGTCAGTTTGTAGGGCTCCATTTGGACTCTCTAGGGCAGCACAAGTTTGCTGTATGGGCAGCTGGGGTCTGCGACACATCCTTCGATATTCGGATTTTTTGCAGTGCGCTGCCTGCCCTGGGCCACAGGGCCCTTAGCACAGACTCCATCTATTTTCCTTGGGAAAGAAAGATCAACAGTCCAGGTTCCTGATGACAGTTTCTAGGGCTCCCTTGGTCCTGTCAAGGCAGTGCAAGTTTTCAGTGGTGGCAGCTGGGGTCTGGGACACATCCTTCAATATTCAGATTTTTTGCAGTCAGACTCCCGTTTAGAATCACAGGGCCCTGAGGACAAACTCCGGCTCTTTTACCTGGGAAAGAAAACTCGTCAGTCCCGGTTCATTATGTCAGTTCTTAGGGCTCCCTTGCGACTGTCAGAGCAGCACAAGTTTGATGTGGGGGCAGCTGGGGTCCAGGACACATCCTTCAATGCTTGGATTTTTTGTAGTCAGATGCCCTCTCAGGGCCACAGGGCTCTGAGCACAAACTCTGGCCGCTTTCCCTGGGAAAGAAAATTCACAAGTACAGGTTCCTGACGTCAGTTTGTAGGGCTCCCTTGGGACTGTCAGCGTTGAAATGTGATCGAGAACAGAGCAAAAGCAGGCCTAAGCTTAATAACGAGGGAAAAAACTTTATTAAGTTACTACTAATATGCTACTATAAAAGAAAAAAAGAAAGGAAAAAACCATACGAATTTTAAAATTAAAACCTTTCAAAGCATTCCTTCTCCCCCTACTCAACTCTAACAAATCACAGTGAGACACAACTTGGACCCTGTTATGGGTAATGAACATAATTCACGCCATTCCTTGTATGGAATATATAATGTTAAATACTTCTTAGATTATACCTCGTTTGTGTTAGCCTCCCCCCCCTTCTCCCCTCTGAGACCGGGTGTATGTTGGAAACTAATTTACAAGTAAGAAGATACGGCTCGCCAGCAGATGGGTCATGTCTGGAAAGCTGCGGGAGACCCCAGGTGCTGATCATCGCGTGAACAACCCAAGATGGATATCTTGGAAATCCCCGGACAGATACATGTGAATGCAGCATTCACGTAAATTTCATCACGGGATTCAACAAACTCCGGGCACTGAATTATTCTCCCTCATCTCCAAAAGAGAAAATCTTATTAACATATGGACTCTAAATAGAAGAAAGGACTGATTGCAAAAATCTTGGCCTCAGGCGGAATTTTCCCTATAAAACCCGCTTGTGCCAGGATGGAGGTGTGTGGGCATGGAGGAAAACCTCCCCTGAGGCTGACTCCTTGTTGCACACCCAGGGCTGACCCCGGGCTCGGCACTGTTTTTTTTTTTTCCTGTGGCTGGCTAGATAGAATTTAACCGCAAACAAAACTGTTTTGTTTTTCTTAATTTAGCTGAATACATTTTCATTTATAACAGACCCCAATTAGGTTTCCACCCTCCAGACAATCGGTACTCAGTCTATTGAGGAAGAGAGGAGTCCCTCCCATGCCACAGACCCCCCAAGAAACACAGCTGCCACATCCTGTGTTTCTATGTCACTCATGGCACGGCCCAGAGAAAAAGTTTGCCATGGTGACCCTCTCCTTTCTATGCACAGTGCTCTCACTACTAATGCATGGATGGACAGACTGCTTTTAGGATTTTTTCTTTCAAGAATGCCCTGCCAAGAGGGGAAAAAACAACAGTTTAGTTTTTCATTTTTGGCACCACAGTCCCCCCCCCATTTTCCCCTGGGGCTGAGGGTCTAAGAACAAAGATCTTCTTTTCTTCTTCTCCAAACACAGGGGGCACCACTAAAAACCTGTCTAACTTTTCTCTGTTCTCTCTACTTCTGTCTTTTCCCAGCTGAAGCATGGTCTCTTTGGCTCACCTGTATCCTCCTAAAATACCGTCTCTCTTGGAGGAGAAAATCGATTCAGTCTGTGGCTACTAAGAAAAAGTCTAGCTAAAAAGCCACTCTATCATCTCCTCCAACTTAGAATTTCTCCTTCTAACATCCCAGGATCCAAGCTGTCTCTCTTCCCCTCTTTTAAACTGAGGAGGAGAAAAATTTCACAAAGCTTTCATTTCTCAAGGAAGGGTTAAAAGTCCTGACTCCCAAGGATGGCTCACTGCCCAGGCTCCAGCTCCCACAGGTGGCTGGGCACCTTGTGGTTCCCCACCCCACTCTTCTCCTTCCCTGCGGTGTATTGCTGACAAAACTGCCGCTGTCGAGAGAGAGAGAGAGAGAGAGAGAGAGAGAGAGAGAGACTCTGGGGGGGGGGGGGTGGAGACATCCCAGATTTCTCCATCCTTCCATCTGCAGGGGGCCAGCCTGGTTCAGTCCCCTCCACCCTTCAGCCTACCTCAGTCAGGCCACGGGCCTTCCCCTCCCCCACCCAGCCACAGGCCAGGCAGGGGAGAGCCTGCACTGCACCCTGACTGGAACCAAAGAGAGAGAGTTCTCCTGGGAATTCTTCTTTTAACCCCTCTGTGTTCTCAGAGGCGTGTCTTCCTTCAATTGGTCAATATCTAAATTGACCTCTTCCTTCCAAGAAAATATTTTTCCGTGTCAAACCACAACATCAGGATTTTCCCTAAAAGTCCCAGCTGCTGTTTCCAAATTACTAAATCCACAGGGGAAAAGGTACTTTTACAAACACCGGCCCCTCCGCTCCTATTCCCTGTCGTAAAGTGTTGCAGTGTGATTTTATGGTTTACCCCAGAATCACGGTTTCTCCCCTGAAGGTGTCCTCCCAGGTGTGTCAATAACTCCTCCTTTCCCCACCCTGACCCGTGCTGAGCACTGTCTGTCACTCCTGGCATTCCAGAAGTGCTGTCAAGTGATTGGGCAGATTCAAAAGATGCCCTCCACCCCCAGGGGGCATTGGGCCATCCAGGTGTCCTTTGTTGCCTGAGACCTGCTTTCCTGTACCTGGCTGGTGGGCTCCCTATCCCTTCCCCCATCCCCTCCCCCAGGTAAAAGAGAGGGGAACCACGCAGTCCGAGATTTCTGTTAGAGCAGTGATAGGATTCGGAGTTCTGCTTGGAGCTGCTGCTACATTCAGATGCCTGCGGGCCAGAATAAAAACTCTGGATTAAACTCTTCATCAGAACCGACTCCTTTCCTTCACCATCTCCTTAAAAGCCTCTCCAACAGCAAGAAACCTGAGCTGCACCACACCCTGAGCTCCGGCTTGCCTGGACTTGTCCTCATGTGCCCAGCTGCAACATCCAGCTAGCCAAAAGTGTTTCTGGGGTGAAGCACCACAGTTGCCGCTATTTGGTTCAGCAGCAGGGGCCAGACAAGCCAGGCACATCCGTTCCCAATATTGGTAACTCCAATATATTGGCGCCCAACAGCGAAGCCCTCGGAACCTCACAAAACCACGGAGAGACTTTAAGGCAGCTTGGCGTCCACTGGCAGATCTTTGAAGACACAGCTCTCCAGAAGAGACTTTGGGACTTATCCCACAGAAGGCTCGCAGATGTCCTGCACCTCTGTAAAGTTCAGCTCCTTTTTGGTGAGCCAGACATTCTGAGAGGAGAATAGGGGAGTTCCTCGTGCCCCGAGGAGTCCTATTGAGGTGAAAAGAAGACTCCGCCGGTCCACGACACTGACCACACCGATTTGGGTGAGTATCCCTGCTCCATAGGGGGGTGGGAAGCTCAAAAACAGTCTCTGACAAGGGTCTTGTTCTTTTTCGCTGTTATTCGAGCACGGGAAGACTGCGCAGCCCCACGGAGTGGGGAGTGAGTGCCCTAGGTGCAGCCACAGACAGCGAGTCTCTGCTGTTTTTGGAACCCGCACGGCAGCGGCAGAGGCGGCGGTGATGGCTCAGAGGGAGCGGGGGGGGGGGGGGGGGGGGGGGGGGGGGCTCTGCCTGCCCCTCCCCTTCGCAGCGGCACGGCATGACTTTCGTGTTTTCCCGTGGCACGGGTGGGCTCTGCCCGCCCCATCAGCGCGGAGGGCGGCGGTGGCAGCTCCCAAGAGAGGCGGGGGGGGGGGGGGGGTGGGGGGGTGCAGGCGGCAGGGTAGAACCACAGCTTGGGCTTTCTTGCCACGCGGGGGCGGCGCTGATCTGCAGCTCAGCCTGCCGGAGGCAGTTTTAGAAGCAGCACAGCCTGTTGCACTGTGCAGGGCTGAAATCTAGGTGCTTTCACTTCTTAACTGCAGTTTTTGGAAATCGGCAGCAAATTCGGTTTTGGTTTTGGTCGGTGTGAGGTTGTGAAACAAAGATTTTTAGAATTCAGTTAAGTTAACAAAATGAATTAAGCATTTATATTTTAGCTTGTAAAATTTTGTGTTGAATTTTAACCTTTTAAGTAAGAAGTCTCTACCATGGGTCAAAGGCCAAAGGAAATGTAAATTTCTGAAGCTTTGTACATAAATAAACAGTACCCAGGGATGCAGGAAATCCAGATAAGAACACTCATATGTCTCCCTGGCTGTCAGAGATACACAGATAAGCACCAAGAGACCGAAAGCACATGCGCAGAGAGGAAGAGTTCAAAAGTTCAACCATGAGGAAGACTATGATATTCAACCCAAGACCACCGAGAGACCCCTGCACGACCACCACAGCAAAACCACACATGCCCAGAAGGGCGTGGACCTAATTTGCATGGGAGGCAAGGGCAGGCGGTGCCCGGGGTTGAATATGCATAGAAAAGTTGTGCAATGTATTGAATATGGAACACCTTTGTAAATAAAGATGTGGCTCGGATCAGAGCTTGGGGCACAAGTCTTGGAGAGCTATCTCACTTGTGCTGGGCGCTGACAATACATACCCACTTCATAACTACCCCAGGTTGTGGAGTCTATTTATTTATTCCGTGTATCGCTTCAATTGTGCTGTGCCTTTTATACCTAAAATGGGGGCAAAGCTAAGCACGGCCCAGAAAGGAGTATATTATCAGATTGTAATCATTTTAGTTAGTGGAAATATATCGTTTACTAAGGGAAAATTGAAACAGTTTATACAGTGGCTTTTTCTATACTTCCCACAAGTTTCTCCTGAACAAGTCCACAATACCCACTTTTGGGACACGGTGGGTCACAAATTGATAATCTTGGGAAGGTCTGGGGACGTCTTCAGCCAAATTTGTGTTTTGGAGTTTGCAAGTTTGATCAGCTTTACTCAAGCAAAAGGAAGTGAAGGAAAAGCCAAATAAGGAATGGACTTCTGTTCTTCCTTTTTCTCCCCACCCCAGTTCTGAACCCTCTACCCCAAAACTCATTATTTTAAGGAGAACAGACTCTGCTCAAGCCCAGGGAAGCTGGCTCCCCGAGCTTCTTAAAGTGCCCGAGTCCCACTGTCCACAAAGTCCTGGCCTGACCATGTGGAATTCTCCCCACCCTGTCTCCCCAGCTCAGAAACCCCGAGCACGTGTTAGTTTTTCAGAGAGCAGTGACCAACAAAATGGCTCTCAGTCCCCAGAGAGCCAAGAAAATGGAGGATGCCACGTGGCACGGTGCCCTACCTGGCCTCCTTCTTCCCATGATTCCCCTCAGCATCCCAAGAATCCTTCCTTACCCTTCACCCCCCCCCCATCCTCGTGATACCTTCCCTCTCCCCACCTTACCTGCCACTCCCTCAGCTCTGCCCCCCTACCCCCCCTCAGGTGCGTCTGCTGATGGGATGTTACCAGGTGTTCCCACACCCTGCCACCCCCCTGTCCCTGCCCCCTGTTCCCATGGTATCTCTGCCCCCTCCCTGGGTTCCCACAGTGGGGGCACTCCCACTGCTTGTCCCTGTAGCCACACCAGCGATCCCAATGCTTTCCATTCAAGGGATAAGGATCAGGGAACCGCAGACCCAATACAGGGTCCAAATTTCTCACCTGGCCCTGTCACATATCAGCATGCAGGACAAGTCAGAGGAGCCACAACTGCTAACTGGAAAGCTTTTGCACAGCAAATAATAAAAGAGATCTGCAAAACATACCAACAGTATGGACCACAGAGCCCATACTTCTGTGGTCTTTTAAAGGCTGAACTAGGGAAGATTCTACTAGTCCCACATGATTTAAAAGAGCTTTTTTCGTGCCTCGTTGTTACAGTGAGCTCATGGGCATTCTGTTTCCCCTTCCCCGGGACCCTGTGACTCTGATCAAGAAAACCCCTGGACCCCTCCTTCCTGCCCCAACAGGGTTGGCGGAGAGCCAGGAAAGCCCACCCTGTCCAAAACCTATATAGACCCCCTGACATTTCCTGTTCTTCCTCTCTTTTGCCCCACTCTCCCATGGACATCACAGAATAAAGAGAGCTGTACCCGCCATACCTTGGGGTGAGGGCCTCTTTTGAATATCTTTCCCCTCCCCTGATATTCCTCCCCTCACAGCCCCTTATCTCTGAGCTAGTCGGATTATTCGGGAGGCCTGCGTGAAGGGGGGAAACTACACCTCCTGACCTCTACGGAATTAAAACTATGGGAAGTGGCATGGAAACTGCTGAAAGAGGCTCTCCCAGACTTGCATGCTGATCCAAACAGAGCAAAGGATGCCAATGGTGTGCCAATTACCACTGAGCATCTCTCTGGTGAAGGCCAATGGTCTTTAGCCCCAGTCCAAGCTGCAGTAATCCCTGTGCAAGTCCTTGAGAGAGTCAAAGAGGCAGCTGAAAAAGCCTTCTTCACCCTTCAACCTGATGGCCCTCTCGAGCCATACAGTAAGATCAAACAGCTACCATCAGAGCCTTTTTTGAAATTTGTGGAAAGGTTAACTAGAGCTATTGAAATCCAAGTTAAGAAAGAGAATGACAGGGAGGAGGTTTTAGCAAACATGAATGAACAGTGTCGAGTTGCAATTTTAAGCTTACCTTTAGAACCCCCCCTACACTAAAAGATATGCTTCTTTTCTAGTTTGTAACAGGAAAGTGCCTCTGATGAGTGTGACTCAGGATACCAGACCAAAGATGCTGCCAGGACTGGCACAGAGTCACCGTTGCCAGCCCAGTGCCCATTCCATTAGCACAGTGGCACACTGGGCAGCAGCAAAGACCAGCAATGGTTGACCCCACAAAGCCATGTCTGCTTTGTAAGAACCTTGGGCACTGGGTTAACCAGTGTCCCCTGAAAAAGCAATTTGATGCATTTAAAATTAGCAGGGGTAGAGAACTACAAGGGCTCCCAGGGGGTCATCAACAACAAAAAAACTAAATGGGGAGTGCCAGCCTGCCAGGCGCGCAGACACAAAAAGAGCAGGCCAAGGGAATGAGGGAAGCGAAAAAGACCAAGCGTGCGGTAGCATCCCAATTTCTCTAAGTGAAGCAGGTGCTTCAAAGACCACTTCTGCTGGTCCACCACTGGACGTGACATCAAATAACCATTGCTATGACTTAGGCAAACTGATTCTAACCAAAACTTCTATCAATGAGCCTTTCAGGTTGCAGATGACAGAACCACTCCACCTGAAAGACACTGACTGGCATTTTGTCTTCATGAACCCACAACACAGGGTACTTGGCACCAAATTCTCTGTAAGTACATCATCATTGGGGACACCAAACACACACCACAAGAGATTGAAATTGCTCCAGGAATGATAACATCAGATCCTGAGCAATTCGTTCTCTGGCTGCACTGTTTCCACCCACCCCTGTTTCTTCCTAAAGGACAAATCGTAGCAGAAACTATCCCAGTGCCAAGTCTACCTGAAGGCACTGAAAGACAAGGGCCCACAATCGCCCGGGTCCAAGCTATTGGGAAGGATAAACCCATAATCTGGTGTGATGTCAGAGGGAGTGGGGAGTCAAAACGCATTGAGATGTTCGTAGACACAGGCACGGACTGCACAGTAATCCCAGGACTAGATTGGCCAGCACATTGGCCTTTGCAAAACATGGCTGGTCACGTTTGAGGTATAGGGGAGCATGCAATTGGCGAGACAATCTAGGAGCGTCATCCAAATCGAGGGGCCAAACGGACAATTGGCAAATCTACATCTGTTTGTGGTAGATTATCCAGAGCCCTTGTTGGGGAGAGACCTAATGGCCCAATGGGGAGTCACAACTGACATTCCAGACTCTCCACAGGATTTTTGAGCAGCGGTCACTGAGAAACGCCCTACCCAAAAGCTGAATTGGAAGACAGATACACCAGTCTGGATAGAACAGTGGCCACTCAGTAAACAAAAACTAAAGGCGCTCGAAGAGCTAGTGGAAGAGCAGATGAAAAAAGGTCACATCGTGGAGGCCACATCTCCATGGAACTCTCCAGTGTTTGTCATCCAGAAGGCTGACAAAAAGAGATGGCGGCTTCTCCACAACCTCCGACAAATTAATAATGTCTTTGAAGATATGGGCTCTCTCCAACCTGGTATGCCATCCCCAGCGATACTCCCCCAAAATTGGAATTTGGCTGTCATTGATATAGAAGATTGTTTTTTCCAAATTCCCCTACACCTTGACTATGCACCGCGTTTCGCATTCTCGGTCCCCACTATCAAAAGGGGAGCCCTGAGGAAGAGGTACCATTGGAAAGTTCTTCCTCAAGGACTGAAAGCCTCGCCATTAATCTGCCATTGGTATGTCTCTTCCTTACTGTCCCCGGTGCGTGCAGCCACAGAAAAGGCCATCATGTATCATTATATGGATGATATCCTTGTGTGTGCCCCCAATGATGATTAACTCACCCATGCGCTTGACCTAACAATCAATGCATTGATTATTGCAGGGTTCGAGCTCCAGGAAAAGAAAATTCAAAAGATGCTACCTTGGAAGTATTTGGGCTTAGAAATTGGAAAGAGGACCATTGTTCCTCAAAAATTAGAAATCAAAACTAGGATCGACACCCTTGCGGATGTCCAGAAGTTGTGTGGGTCCTTAAATTGGGTAAGGCTGTTACGGTGAGCTCCTGGACACCCTTTTGCCCCCCTTTCCCCGGGCCTCTGTGGCTCTGATCAAGATAACCCCTGGATCCTCCTTCCTGCCCCAATGGGGTTGGCGGGGAGCCAGGAGAGCCCACCCTGTCCAAAACCTATATAGACCCCTGAAACTTCCTGCTCTTTCTCTTTTGCCCCGCTCTCCATGGACACCACAGAATAAAGAGAGCTGTTCCAACTTCCCTGGGGTAAGAGCCTCTTTTGAATACTTTTCCCTCTCCTGGAATTCCTCCCCTCACAGCCCCATATCTCTGAGCTAGTCGGATTCATTCGGGGGGCTGCGTGGAGGGGGGAAAACTATAGAAATTACAGTTGGCGCCCTAACGTGTGCTGCTCTGAGCCCACGAAGAAGCTGGACCCCCTATTGCGGTGGAAGTCAATAGCTTTTGGGACAGTCAACTGCCTTAGTACTCTAGCTGCCTTTAAAAGCTTTGAGTGACAGGGAGAAGTCGGGGACCTCTGCCTGAGTACCCCAGGAAGAGCCGACTGGAGAGGGAACCCCCAGAAGGTTTCACAGACGAACCCTGCAGTTCAAAGGCTTGGTGAATTCTCCGTTCGCGGTACCCAGGACCGCGCCTGGCTGGGAGGACTGACCATAGTGGCTGCGGGAGGCTGCTTGCGATAGGGGGTGCCAGGGGCTCTCTGCAAGTCAGCGTGGAACCGGTGGGCTGCGCATACCCACATTCCAGGGGGAAAAGACACGGAAGGAGGGGGTTGGAGCCGCCTCGGGAAGCGGCGGGACGAGCGCCCCTCCCCCTGTGCCCCCCCCCCCCCCGCTTGGGTTTCCACGGAGGGAAATTCGAATAATTTGTGCTGTGTTATTAGCTCTGGTGGAGAGTAGACCAGTGATACGATTAAGATCATGGGTACTAACCTTTCGCTGGAACAAAAGAGTATACTAACACATCTTAGCAATAATTTAAACGATGTATCATTCTCTAACAAGCTTCTCCTGTGTTTTGTGTGCTGGCTAAAAGCAGAAATACCAAATTTTACTGTGCGAGAACTGAATTCGCTTTCTTTTTGAAATCAAATTGGACAGATATTAACTTTAAAAGTCGAAAATGGTGAACATAAAGTTTCTCGATTTATTCCGATACTTTTACAAGCACGCAAAAAGATTTTAGAAGCAGAAAAAAGCATGCAAACGCAGAACCACAGTTCTAATACTCCCTTTTCCCCCTCCTGCCCACCTCCTCAATATCCTAGCCCTGAAAACCCCTCACCCACCCCTTATCCCCCTATAACACCTTGTTTTTCCGAGAAATGTAGCCCGGAGTTTGTCTTAAAGAGCAGCGCAGCGTCTCTGGAGCACACGTGGCCGGATAATGGCGGCGGCCATGTGCTTCCACCGGCGCTGGCCGCTCCACCCCCCACTCCCCCTCCCACTCGCATTCCTTTGCTTCCCCCGCCCTCCGCCCCCACCCCCTCCTCCCTCCCCTCCTCCTTATCTCCCACGGCGACACCCCACCCTCCTTATCAGTGCCAGCCCCCGTGTTGCCCCGGGAACAGAGGCGGGGCCGGCCCCTGTACAGCTCCACGCCCCAGCGCTGACAACAGCAGGGCCGGGGCAGGGGCAGCAGCCCAGCGGCTCAGAGCCGGGGCGGGGCCCAAGTCTCCACCGCAGAGCAGATGGCCCGAGAAGGGGGGTGCGACCTACTTCTCACCGGGGTGGGGGGGGCGCTGGGGGGACACAACCCTGCCTCTACCGAGGAATCTATACCATCTGTAGCTCCAGTGGTTTATTTAGGGAGAAGAAATGGTACCAGAACATACCAACCTCTCCCATACAGAGACAAAACAGAAATCTGTAAAGTTCAGAGAGAATTTGGGAGGTCTAGTGAGATTTTTAAAGGTATGATTAGAGCAACCTTCAATTCAAATGAAATGGTACCAAAAGATATAACTGATTTGTTTAAATGTTTACTAATATCATCGGAATATGATATATGGGAAAATAAGTGGAAATTGGCTTTGGAAACAGTTTTGCAAGAAATACAGCGTACACCCAGTGAAACCATTGACACTGATGGTCAGCCTCTTACAATGCATCATTTATGTGGTACAGGGGACATACAATGTCCAGAAAAACAAACCACACTGTTATCTAGATCGGTCTTGGAAAAAATATGTACTGCTGCGGAAAAGACTTTGTATGAATTACCAGGAACTGAGGTTAAAGGCAGCTATATTAACATCAGTTTCCTTCTGAGAGTTTTTTACAGTTTGTGGATCGTTTGAGAAGCCAAGTTGAAAAACAGGTGCAAGACACCAAAGTACAAAAAGAGTTGATTAAAGAAATGGCTCAGAGGAATGCCAATGAGACCTGTCGTAGGATTCTTCTCAGCCTTCCTCTTGATTCAGCACCTAGTCTTGCCAAGATGATCGAAGCATGCGCCAAGAGAGCAGAGCTGCTTGATAATCCTGTCAGTCATAGAGCACCAGCAGACTTACAGCCTGTCGCCACTGCTGCATCAAGCCCAAGGAAGCCACCCAGGTCATCACAACAGCTGCAACAAATCATCTGCCTGCATTGCAAGAAACCAGGACACTTTGCCAGAAACTGTCCTCAAATCCAGAACCAGAGACAGATCAACAAACAAAAAAACTAAATGCACAGCGCGTGCCCACCGCTACGCGCAAAGATATAAATGTAGCGGGACCAAAATGTGACAATGCCTCTCTCTTAACAAATAAGGGGGGGGGGGGGGTGAGAACCATGGTAGAGGGGGAGAGAAAAGTAAAAATGTGAAATGTATTACTAACAAGGTTTGGCAGCCACTAGGCCGGCCACGTCTAGTGACTGCCAAAGGATTTCGTTTCAGAACCACTGATTGGAAAGTTATTGTAGTGGACCTGTCACAGAGCCCACAAGACCTGCAGGCGTACGATATGGAACTGGAGAGTGAGTATTTTGTTATTGGGGACACAGCATACACACCTCCTGAGATTAAAATAGTTCCCATGACTACTAAGGGAAAAATATCCAGCCTTATGTTGTTGGCACGTTGCTTGCACCCTCCATTCTATCTAGAAAAGGGGCAAATTCTGGCACAAGCCATTCCCATCCCAGTAGAAATCACAGTAGAAGGAAAATCTCCAGAAGTCTACTGGGCAGAAGTAGTAGGAGAAGATAAACCCTCCATGGCATGCAACCTAGCACATGGGTCAGAGCACCTTCAGGTGGAAGGTGTTCTGGACACAGGTGCAGACATCACGGTGATACCCAAAACTAGGTGGCCATCACACTGGGAATTGCAACCTGTGGCAGGCAAACTTCAGGGTATAGGAGGAACTACACTGGCAAAAATTTAAAAAAATGTAGTACAAATTGAGGGACCTGACGGTAAATCGGCAAGTGTTCGCCCATTTGTGGCAGACTATAAAGCTCCTCTGTGGGGGAGAGACACCATGTCCCAGTGGGGAGTCCAGTTAATCATTCCTAAGACACCCCAGGATTTTCGGAAGTAGCCACTGTGGAGCGCCCTGCCCACAAGTTAAAGTGGTTGGATAACACCCCAAAGTGGGTAGCACAGTGGCCTTTGAGTAGAGAAAAACTCGAGGCGCTTGAAAAACTTGTGGAGGAGCAGGTAGCTCAAGGACACCTGCAAGAGACAGACAGCCCTTGGAATTTCCCAGTCTTTGTAATAAAGACGCCTGGGAAGGACAAATGGAGATTGCTCCACAATCTCAGAGAGATAAACAAAATTGTGGAGGACATGGGACCTCTCCAACCGGGGATGCCGAGTCCAGCTATGCTTCCCCAGGACTGGAAATTGGCTGTGTTAGATATAAAGGACTGCTTCTTCCAAATTCCATTGCACCCTGAAGATGCCCCGAGGTTTGCATTCTCAGTTCCTACGGTCAATAGAGAAGCCCCGATGTAACGTTACCACTGGAAAGTTTTGCCCCAAGGTTTAAAATCCAGTCCTTTCATATGCAAACAGTATGTGGCAGCACTACTGTCTCCAGTACGTGCAGAAAGAAAGGATGCCATCATCCTACACTATATGGATGACGTGCTTGTGTGTGCTCCCAATGACTCTATACTCCAATACACGCTTGACTTAGTAGTTAAAGTTTTAACCTCTGTTGGATTCAAATTGCAGGAAAACAAGGTTCAAAGAATGCCACCTTGGAGATACCTGGGCCTGGAAATTTCTGCAATGACTATTGTCCCACAGAAACTGGAGATAAATTGCAACCCCAGAACATTAGCAGACCTCCACTCGCTGTGTGGGTCTTTAAATTGGGTAAGGCCCTGGCTAGGCCTCACAAATGAAGATCTGGAACCTCTTTTCAATTTATTGAAGGGGGAGAGGGAGCTGGCCTCCCCCAGGGAACTGACTCCAGAGGCAAAGACAGCAATCGAAAAGGTACAGAAGGCCTTGTCAGAAAGGCAGGCACATCGGTGTGACCCAAATCTGCCTTTCCAGTTCATTGTTCTAGGAAAGCTGCCACACCTGCATGGGTTGATTTTCCAATGTATCAAGGGGCAGAAGGACCCACTCTTAATCATAGAATGGGTTTTCCTATCGCTCCAAAGATCCAAAACCATCACTAGGCCACAAGAGCTGATAGCAAAGCTGATTCAGAAGGCCAGGGTGAGGTTGTGCAAATTAGCAGAGTGTGACTTGGCATGTATTCACCTTCCAGTCAGGCTTTCTGAGGAGGGAAGGAACTCTCCTGAGAGACTGACCAAAGGGATGTTTGAGCATTTGCTCCAGAGCAGTGCCAGTCTCCAGCTATCTCTGGACAGCTACAGGGGACAAATATCAGTCCATGCCCCATCTCACAAGTTGTTCAATGAGGAATTCCACCTTATTCCTCAAGAGAAAAGGAGCCGGAGGGCACTCAGGGCTCTCACAGTGTTCACTGATGCCTCTGGGGCTTCCCACAAGTCGGTGATGACTTGGAGAAATCCACAGAGTCAGCTTTGGGAAGCTGATGTTGAGCTTGTGGAGGGATCCCCCCAGGTAGCTGAACTGGCTGCAGTGGTGAGAGCTTTTGAGAAGTTTTCCGAGCCATTCAACTTGGTGACAGACTCTGCCTATGTGGCAGGTATAGTGTCCAGGGCAGAGCAGGCTGTGCTCAGAGAAATAGAAAATGAACATCTCTTCAGGTTACTCTCAAGGCTAATTTATTTAGTCTCTCACCGAGAGCATCCATTCTTTGTGATGCATGTGAGGTCACACACTGATTTGCCAGGTGAGATTGCAGAGGGGAACCGGAAAGCAGACTCCTTCGCTGCACCAGTTGAAAAGGCAAGTCTCCCTGATGTTTTCCAACAGGCAAAGCTGAGTCACCAGCATTACCACCAGAATGTGCCAGGTTTGATTCGACAGTTCCAGCTAACACGGAGTCAGGCCCGAGCCATTGTGACCAACTGTCCTAATTGCCAGCTCCAGGCCGTGCCATCGATAGGCATGGGGGTAAACCCCAGAGTCCTTAGCAGCTGTGAGGTATGGCAGACAGACATCACACACATTCAGAGTTTTAGTCACCTTGAATGCGTTCATGTAAGCGTGGACACATTCTCAGGTACAGTGTATGCCTCTGCCCATATAGGACAAAAGGCTGCACATGTCAAACAACACCTAGTGCAAGCATTTTCAGTATTGGGGGTGCCAAAAACGATCAAAATAGATAATGGCACAGCGTATGTATCCAAGGAGTTCCTGTAATTTCTCCCAACAGTGGGGAGTGGAACATAAAACTGGCATTGCCCACTCCCCCACAGGTCAAGCTGTAGTCGAGCGTGCACACCAGACGCTCAAGCAGGTATTGAAAAAACAAAACAGCTCAGCTCCATGGATGTCTCCACGAGAAAAGCTCTGTAAAGCTATGTTTACTATTAATTTTCTAAATTGTTCATTTGAAAATATGAGTCCACCGGTTGTGCATCACTTTAACAGTGGCAAGCAGTTTAAATTGTCACAGCATCCCCCGGTCTTGATTAGGGATCCAGAAACTTGGGAAACCAAGGGTCCCTATGGACTTGTGACTTGGAGTCGTGGCTATGCGTGTGTAGCTACTCCCTCAGGCCCTCGGTGGATTCCCCAGAAGTGGGTGAAACCTTTTGTCCCCAAGAATCCAGGTCGAACAGAAGGGGACAAGAAGCAAGTATCTGATGCTTCAAAGAGAAGACGCCGCCGGATGGGAGAAGAAGAAAGTTCCTAGGCATTAATTCCTTCCGGCAGAAACTGAAACTTTAACATGTTCTTAAAATGTTTGATTTTCCCTTTTAGAGAAAACCTACCTTCCACTCAACCCTGTGATGAACCCCATGCAAGTTGTCATCCTGCAAATGCTGAAGAGAATGTTCAAGGGATGGGGATTCACGGGGTGGTAGACATCTGTTGTTAGATCAATTTTGTTAGTCTTTGTTATTCTGTTCTTTGTAACCCTAGCGTTCGGGATCCTGCATCACTTGATTTTCAAGGCTATCAAGGGCCTCATACCTTCTACCTCAGAGGTCAACCACATAGAGTTGGCTAACCTGAGGAGGCCTGACTACGCCACCAACATGGGGTGGTGGGAAACCCATACTCAGGGTTGAATTGAGCCCAGTGAATTCCTGCAACCTTGTTTAACAAATAAGGGGGAGGTGTTACGGTGAGCTCCTGGACACCCTTTTGCCCCCCCTTTCCTAGGGCCTCTGTGGCTCTGATCAAGATAACCCCTGGATCCTCCTTCCTGCCCCAGCGGGGTTGGCGGAGAGCCAGGAAAGCCCACCCTGTCGACAACCTATATAGACCCCTAAAACTTCCTGCTCTTTCTCTTTTGCCCTTGTCATGGTTTGACACGGGAAGAGAATTTTTTTTTTAGAAGGAAGAGGTTTACCAGTCAGGGGTCAGGTTTAGATACTGACACTTGGGGTGACCAATTGAAGGTGGACACGCCTCTGAGAACACAGAGGAGTTAAAAGCGGAATTCTCAGGAGGACTCGTTTTTCTTTGGTTCCGGTCACCGCATGGGACGGACCTCCCCCCCCCAGCCCGGGCTGGGTGGGGGAGGGGAGCCATGCGGCCTGCAGAGGTAGGCCAGGAGGTAAAGGATCGGAACCGGCTGGGTCAGCTTCTGCAGATAGAAGGGTGAAGAACATCTGGGATGTTTTTGTTCTCCCCCCCCCCCAAGCCAGAGGGAAAAGAGATAGAGAGCCAGCAGACACTTAGAAGTTTGCCGGCGGAAGAGAAGGAGAAGGGGGGGGGGAAATGCCCAGCGTGGGAGACTAGAGAAAGAGTCCTGAGCTGAGATTGCAGCCGTTTGGGGAGTCCGGGAATTTTAACCCTTTCTTGTGTTATGAAGGCTTTATGAAATATTGTTCTTTCTGAATTTGAAGAAAAGAGAAACAGCTTAAAACCTCAGATGTTCAGAGAAGAAGGTTGGGGGCAGATGATAGAGTGGCCTTTGGCTGGACTCTGCTTGTTTACTATAGACTGAACCACTCTTTTTTTCAAGAGGGACTACATTTTAGGGGGATGCATTGGTTGAGCTAAGAGACCTTCTGCAGCAATTACCAGTTTGGAGTGGACAGAGAGAGAGAGTTGAGGAAGGTGTGAAGATGCCCTCCATCTTCAGGAAGAAGAGAAGGCGATCTCTGTCTTTTAGACTTTCGGCCCCAGGGGAAAATGGGGGGGACTCTAGTCTCGAATTATGATACTGGACTGTTGTTCCTGGTGGTCCTTGGCAAAGCATCCTTAAAGGGGCCCTATAAGCAGTCTCTGTCCATGCCCAGTGGTGAGAGCACTGGGACATGGAGAGAAGAGGGTCACACTGGCCGGTGTATCTGGGCGGTGCCACGTGTGACATTGGAAACACAAAGGGTGGCAGTTGTGTTTCCTGAGGGGGTCTATGGTTGCAAGGGGGACTCCTCTCTTCCCCAATGGACTCAGTATTGATTATATTGAAGGGTGAAAACTTGATTAAGGATCCAAATAGGTCTCGCTGAAGTTTGGTGGAGTTGAGTGGAAAGAGGAGAAATGTTTTGGAAAGTTTTCATTTCGAATTTTGTGTGTTTTTTTTTCTTTCCTTTCTTTTCCTTTTATAGTAGTAGTAGTAGTAGTGTAATAAAGTTTTTTCTTTTGTTATTAAGTTTAGCCTGCTTTGCTCTGTTCTTAATCACATTTCACAGCATTTGGTTAGTAAGTTGTATTTTCATGGGGCGCTGGCATTGTGCCAGCGTCAAACCATAACATTTTTGGTTCCCTGACCGGGAATCGAATTTTAAGTAAGATAAGATGGTAATAAGATGAAGGCTGTAAAATGGGATCAAAAAGGAACAAAAGCAAAGCATGAGTTTGGTTAAATGTAGTTTTGGTAATTATTTTTTGTAATCTGTGTTCTCAGAGGCGAAGGGTAGAGTGTCATGGTTTGACACGGGAAGAGAATTTTTTTTTTAGAAGGAAGAGGTTCACCAGTCAGGGGTCAGGTTTAGATACTGACACTTGGGGTGACCAATTGAAGGTGGACACGCCTCTGAGAACACAGAGGAGTTAAAAGCGGAATTCCCAGGAGGACTCGTCCTTCTTTGGTTCCGGTCACCGCATGGGACGGACCTCCCCCCCCCAGCCCGGGCTGGGTGGGGGAGGGGAGCCATGCGGCCTGCAGAGGTAGGCCAGGAGGTAAAGGATCGGAACCGGCTGGGTCAGCTTCTGCAGATAGAAGGGTGAAGAACATCTGGGATGTTTTTGTTCCCCCCCCCCCCCAAGCCAGAGGGAAAAGAGATAGAGAGCCAGCAGACACCTAGAAGTTTGCCGGCGGAAGAGAAGGAGAAGGGGGGGGGGAAATGCCCAGCGTGGGAGACTAGAGAAAGAGTCCTGAGCTGAGATTGCAGCCGTCCGGGGAGTCCGGGAATTTTAACCCTTTCCTGTGTTATGAAGGCTTTATGAAATATTGCTCCTCCTGAATTTGAAGAAAAGAGAAACAGCTTAAAACCTCAGATGTTCAGAGAAGAAGGTTGGGGGCAGATGATAGAGTGGCCTTTGGCTGGACTCTGCTTGTTTACCATAGACTGAACCACTCTTTCTTTCAAGAGGGACTACATTTTAGGGGGATGCATTGGTTGAGCCAAGAGACCTTCTGCAGCAACTACCAGTTTGGAGTGGACAGAGAGAGAGAGCTGAGGAAGGTGTGAAGATGCCCTCCATCTTCAGGAAGAAGAGAAGGCGATCTCTGTCTTTTAGACCCTCGGCCCCAGGGGAAAATGGGGGGGACTCTAGTCCCGAATTATGATACTGGACTGTTGTTCCTGGTGGTCCTTGGCAAAGCATCCTTAAAGGGGCCCTATAAGCAGTCTCTGTCCATGCCCAGTGGTGAGAGCACTGGGACATGGAGAGAAGAGAGTCACACTGGCCGGTGTATCTAAGCGGTGCCACGTGTGACATTGGAAACACAAAGGGTGGCAGTTGTGTTTCCTGAGGGGGTCTATGGTTGCAAGGGAGACTCCTCTCTTCCCCAATAGACTCAATATTAATTATATTGAAGGGTGAAAACTTGATTAAGGATCCAAATAGGTCTCGCTGAAGTTTGGTGAAGTTGAGTGGAAAGAGGAGAAATGTTTTGGAAAGTTTTCATTTCGAATTTTGTGTGTTTTTTTTTCTTTCCTTTCTTTTCCTTTTATAGTAGTAGTAGTAGTAGTGTAATAAAGTTTTTTCTTTTGTTATTAAGTTTAGCCTGCTTTGCTCTGTTCTTAATCACATTTCACAGCATTTGGTTAGTAAGTTGTATTTTCATGGGGCGCTGGCATTGTGCCAGCGTCAAACCATAACAGCCCTGCTCTCCATGGACACCACAGAATAAAGAGAGCTGTTCCAACTTCCCTGGGGTAAGATCCTCTTTTGAATACTTTTCCCTCTCCTGGAATTCCTCCCCTCACAGCCCCATATCTCTGAGCTAGTCGGATTCATTCGGGGGGCTGCGTGGAGGGGGGAAACTATAGAAATTACATAAGGCCCTGGCTAGGTCTGACTAATGAAGACCTTTCCCCTCTTTTCAAGTTATGGGGAGGGCGAAAGGACCCGAGTTCTCCTAGGGCTATTACCCCAGAGGCACAGAAAGCTCTAGAAAAAGTTCAGACAGCAATGTCCACAAGACAGGCCAACCAATGTCAGCCTGACCTGCCATTCAAATTTATCAGCTCAGGTAAGTTGCCACACCTCCATGGAATCATTTTCCAGTGGGAGCAGAAACAAACACCTAAGGCAAAAGAAACACCTAAAAAGGGCCAGAACCAGAGGGACTCTCTCTTGATCATAGAGTGGGTTTTCCTCAGTCACCAAAGGTCCAAGAGAATCACAAAGCCCCAAGAGCTGGTAGCAGAACTGATCCAGAAAGCTAGGACAAGGATCAGGGAGCTGGCAGCATGTGACTTTGAGTGCATTCACATTCCAATCGGTTTAAAATCAGGCCAAATTACTAAGACAATGTTGGAACATTTGCTTCAGGAAAATGAGGCATTGCAGTTTGCTCTGGATTCCTACTCAGGACAAATTTCTATCCATCGGCCTGCCCACAAAATTTTTGAACAAGAAGTTCAATTCACTCTGAAATTGGGAAGCGTTCAAATTAGGAGACCTTTACAAAAGGCTCTTACTGTCTTTACAGACAGGTTTGGGAGATCCCACAAGTCCGTTATGACTTGGAAGGATCCTCAAACTCAGCAGTGGGAGACGGACATTGCTGAGGTGGAAGGTTCACCCCAAGTTGATGAGTTGGCTGCAGTTATTAGGGCCTTCAAAAAGTTCTCATAACCATTCAATTTGATTACAGACTGAAGCCAGGGTCCTCATAAGATGGGAAAGCTGGACTGGACAAAACGCAGATCGAACCAATGTGGAATTGTGTTATTATATGTTCTATTATGTATAAGGTCATTCCATGTATCCCCCCGCACTCTGTAAGTGACCCCCCGGGTTCTCCCATTTCCCCCCCGCGGTTTACCTTAGTCACTCTGTTTACGTCTCTCAGACCATCTGTCAGCCACGCGGCGGGGTCGGGAAACGACCTGGCACCCTTCCATCTGTCCATCTCCCATTGGACCCCTGCACCCACTGTCCCAGTCCCCCCGTGGCGTTATCTCATTGGCCGCCCCGGGTTTCCCCTATCGAGTACTTTTAGAGCAGGTTGGGGACGCCCCCGTGCCTTTTCTCCCGCCTGGCCCCTGATCGCTGCTGCTGCCCGTCCCGCGGCCTTTTTCTCCTGCCTGGCCCCTGATCACTGCTGCTCCCCGACCCGCGGGCTTTTCCTCCCGCCTGATTCCTGCGTGCCGCCGCGGGCTTTTTCTCCCGCCGGATCCCTGCGTGCTGCCGCGGCTCTCTCTCTCGCCCGGCCCCTGACTGCCGCAACCGCCGCCGCTGCCTCGGGCGATCGCGGCCGGTCCTGCGATTGCTGCCGCAGCCTCACCGCCGCCGTCGCCTCTGCCGCGGTCGTCGCGGCTCCCGCACGTGCCGGCTGCAGCGCCGTGGCTCTGCACACAGCCTCTCTTGGATCGCGGCCAGCTTCGGAGCGTGCCGCCCCGCCCCCGAATCGGCCAGGTGGCACGGACAAACTCGAACTTAGCACGCAGCAGCCTCCTCGGTTTTTGCCTTCCCAACCAAGCCGTAATAAACCGAGATATCGCCCGTGGGGGGAAAAGTCTCTCTCCTTTTATTCGCCTCGGGACTCGCCTCGCTCCCAAACCCACGCAGCACCGGCAGATACCCGCGAGGGTTCGCCGGAAAACACGGAAGTTGCCAGCGCTCCCCCCCCCCTCACAGAGCTAGCTGGGACGAAAGGGGGGACAAGAGAGAGCGCTAAGGCAAACCAATATGGTTAAAGCTACGTTATCTGTTTATTAGTGAGAAGATGGCAGTTTATATACACTTTCATATAGTTTATAGTTTACAAAGGCACTCTCATTGGCAAGCTAACATTTTTTGCCTTTGCTTTAAGGTGGTCAGGCTTTTCACACTGAAGCTCTACCCTAATTCACACTCAGATAGCTCATTACTTTGTAGTTACCTTAACATAATTTCCAACTGCACCACAACTAAATTCTTACTGTGTCAAAGGCTTCCAGGCCCCACCAAGGCCGCTTATCAGGGGCCTAGTCGGAGGGGTAGCTCAATTCTCACTCCAGACATAAATCATGCCCTCTCTCTCTCAGAAATGCTGCAACAACAGACTCTGCCTATGTGGCAGGAGTAGTATCCAGGACAGATCAAGCAATACTACAAGAAGTGTCTAACATGCACTTTTTGAATTACTTTCAAAACTTGTAAAGTTAGTCTCCCACCGAGAGCAACCATTTTATGTGATGCACGTCAGGTCACACACCAACTTGCCAGGTTTTATCACTGAAGGCAACAGAAGGCCATATGCTCTTGCTGTGCCTGCAGAGATGGCCCCTCTCCCAAATGTTTTTGAACAGGCAAAAATCATCCACCAGCTTTTCCACCAAAATGCATGTCGTGGTTTGACATGGAAGGGAATTTTCTCAGGAAGTTGGTAGTCAAACCAATCAGTGGTCACGTTTGGATATTGGCACCTGGAGTGACCACTGAAGGCTGGACATGCCTCTGAGAACACAGGTGGCTAAAAGCAAGAACTCCCAGGAGAATTGTCTCTTTGGCTCCGGTCATTGAAGAGAGCAGACTCTCCCCTGCCCAGCCATGGGCTGGGCGGGGGAGGGGAAACCATGTGGCCTAGAGAGGTAGGCCAGGGGTGAAGGACTGGAACCGAGCCAGCTCCTGAGGACGGAAGGGTGGAGGAAGTCTGAGATGTCTTTGTTCCCCCCCTCAACCTAGAGGGAAAAAACTGAGAGCCTGAAGACACCTGGAAGTTTGCCGACAGAGGAGAAGGAGGAGGTGGGGGGGGGGGGGGGAGGTAAGGTTCCCAGCGTGGGAGATGGAGTCTTGGGCTGAGATTTCAAGATTTCAGCCGTCCAGGGAGTCCGAGACTTTTAACCCCTTCCTGGGGAATGAAGGCTTTGTGAAATATTACTCCTCCTCAATTTGAAGGAAAGAGAGACATCAGAAAGAAAGAGGGACCTCAGATGTTAGGAAAAGAAGGTTGGGGGGAGATGATGGAGTGGCTTTTGGCTGGACTTTTCTTGTTAGCCATAGACTGGATCAATTTCTCCTCCAAGAGAGACTGCATTTTAGGGGGATGCATGGTGAGCCAAGAGACCTGCTTCAGCAGCTACCAGTACAAGAATAGAGGGAACAGAGAAAAGCTGAAGAGGGTGTGATGATGCCCTCTGTCTTCAGAGAAGAAGAAGATCTCTGTTCTTGGACCCTCGACCCAGGCAGGAGCAGAGGTAAGACTGCCAAAACATGGCTGTGTCTGGAGGCTTACAGAGGCAGACTGCCAACAGAGGCTTTATGTCTTACTGCACTCACCATCATGGTACTGTGTTCCTGCTGGCCTTCTTCAGTTATTCCCTGTTCCATGCTTCCAGAAAGACATTCAGCAATGTCAAAATCAGCATTTCCAGGTAATGGACTTCCTCCTGCCTAAACAGCATGTCCCCTGAGCTCAAACCATATGAACTTTGGAACAGTAGCAATTTAGTTCCACTTTCTAGGAGACATTGGACACTATCTTTTTGTTCTCTTATGCTGCAAGTCTCTTTGTCAGTGACATGATTGTATTTGATAAATTTTTATTGATTTTGATCTGTATTCCATGTATCTTATCCTGTATCTAGCAGATGACCAGTAATAGTCTTAATAAGATAATGACCTTATAGGTGCAGACTGTTTTAACATTGAGGTACACAAACCCTCTGCATAAAAAACAAAAAAGGGGGAATTGTTGCATATAGGTAAAACCTTACAAAAGAAAAGCCTTGTAAAATCATGGCTCAGGCCTGCTACTTTGGCTAAGTACAGCTAACAGCTGGCCTGACAAGTATCTGTGAGAATCAGCCTGCACATCAGTCTGTCCTGTGGGAATCAGCTTGCACCTGTGAAAAGAGGAACTTATACCTGTGTGAAACATCTTCTGCCCAGGAGACAAGAATGTAAACATCTTTAGAGAAGAAAGTCTTTGGCGAGCACATACTCTAGCAACTACTAACCAATGAACTGGGTAGCAACAAGTTACTAACCAATTAGAATTAAACACAATACTTTTAGAAAGCCATATAAATATGAGCTGTGAATAATAAAGGGGGGGGCTATTGTAGCAGGGAGAAAAAGGTGTCTTGTCTGTCTCTACTGCTACATCCAGATACACCAGTCATGGACTAAATGAACTCAACAAACATCTTGGGGACATGGCCAGTGACTACTGAAATAATACCTGTGTTTGTGTATAGTTATATATGGATATGGATATAGCTGAAAGATATAAAATCTAGGCATGGGTAGATTATTTAAAATAAGGGGTGGATACTGTCCTGGATACACAAAAAAAGAGGACGGAGATTTCAGTGCTGTCTATTTGATACCACCCACATCACTGTTGCGGGGAGCATAGTCTTGGCAGGAAATATGCTGTGTCTGGAAACAGAAGCAGCATCATCTTTTGCTGGGCTCTTGGGAGAAGGGCGTGCAAGATCAGAGTCCCAGGACTGTGTTTCTGCTCAGCATGGAGACAAAACTGTCAGAGCTGCCTTGCTACAGCTGCTAGCTGGAGCCTTAGCTGCCCTAGAGCTGGTGGAAGCCCTAGATGCCCTGGAGCTGCTGCAAGCGGCAGCTGCCCCAGGGCCACCACAAGCTGCAGTTGCTGTGATTACAGTAGTGGCCTTAGCTGCAGCCACAGCCACTGTGCCGCTGCCTCCCAGCAGACCCAGGAGAAGGGTCCCCTGACCTGTTTTCAGAACCCTTTCATGTCCCACCAGGTTTTTTCCATTGTTTTTGGGCTGGTGTGAAAAGTTAAGTCAGAATCCTCCTCAGCATGTTTCCTTTGTTTTCCTGGGTATGCCATGGTGAGCTGCATGGTCTAGTGCAGCACCAGTTGCCATTTTTCTTTATCTGTAAAACCACACCAGGCACTGTCTTTGGGAAGTGATTTTGTTTGCTCAGTGAACACCCTTTTGTGGGTGGAACAGTCTCTCTTTTGTACACTCTTTTACTAATATTGTTCTGGATGTTGCAAGTTCTCACTAAAATTGTGATCCCACTTATAATTTTGCCTAGTGTTTTCCTCTACTGTTGGGAGGGGGCAGGGGAAAGGGGGCAGTTTTTAGGAGGTTTCATTTTCCTGCTGGGTTTCAAACCTGTTACAAATGGAGAGAGGAGAGCTTAGACAAACCCCTGCCTTTCCAGGTTTCTGACAGTAGGCAGTAGCTTTATTGAGGCAGCAGGCACCCCAAAACCCACTCTCGCTTGCAAGTTCTTGATAATGGTCAATCAGGTCTATTACAACATGAGTAATTTATTTGAATAAGACAAGGAAACAGACATAAGACTTAGATTATTTACTACTCAGGATAGCACAAAAGAACTGCAAGTAGATAAAAACATACAGTGCATGATGATAATAAAGGTACCTTATGTTACAGCTAAAGAAGAAATAGTATAGATTAGGAGTCAATGTCACCAATGAAGGAGAGGTGTGCAGAGAATGTCCTAATTTCTCTCAGTCTCAGGGAAGTAACTTGATGCCAACATCTTAACATCGAGGAGAACTCTCCACACACAGAGTGTATAAGACATTTCTGATTTCACAAAAATCATAGTGGCCTTTTTTAGTTGTAAAAATGCTTGTGCTCTGCAATCACTAGTTTTAGGTTTTCCTTTCTCACCTCACCATTCAAGCCAGGATGTTTTTTGCTGGCTAAGGAGGTTCTCAGCCAAGATAATTCATCACATGACAAATCATTCTGGCCTAACCTAGCCATATGTTATAGAGAGATAACTTTTGCTGTATTAGGGGTAAAAGGTCCTGCCACACACCTTACATCCAATTAATTGATTAATAAGTGTTGTATTGCACTAAATAGTTTATTTAGTTGTTGTTGTTTTGCACTGGCTGTTTGGTATCACATGGTCTCCCCCCCTCCCTCCTAAGCCTCAAGTGTGGTGGTCTCTCCCTAGTCTGCTCCTCCCTTCTCCCTCCCCTCACCTGTATCCCAATGGATGTGGCCCCTCAGCCCCGCCCCCCCTTTTCCCTGGGTTCAAAACCACCCTGGACGATACCTTCTCTCTCTTTTTCTCTTCTGGACGCCACCAGATGCCTCAGCCTCTGTTACCAAGGTGGCTCCTAAATAAACAGGATTTTAGTCCTGAGGAGAAGAGCGCTTTTCGTCTTTTACTTTTGTCTTATGTAAGATCTCCCCCACGTTCAGGGGTTCTGATCATACAAATAAGTCGAATAATACTGAGCCCAGTATTGAACCTTGGGGGACACCACTATTGACAGGCCTCAAACTAGACCCTGTGACACTGATTACGACCCTCTGGGATCTGCCATTCAATCAGTTCCCAACCCACCTCACTGTCCATTCATCCAGTCCACACTCACTGCATTTGCCTATGAGGATGCTGTAAGAGACAGTGTTGAAAGCCTGGCTGAAGCCCAGGTAGACGATATCCACTGCTCTCCCTTATCCATCCAGATACTGGTTTCATCATAGAAGGCAATCAGGTTGGTCAAGCATGATTTTCTTTTAGTGAATCCATGCTGACTACTCCTGATCGCCTTCTTGTCCTCTATTTGGGCACACAAGACAGAGAGCACTTTAGCATAAGAGATTTGATAAACAGGATGCCTTGTCAAGAACAAACAGCTCTGTGGATTAAATCAAAACTAAGCTGAATATTAAATCAGGGTTTACCGGAAAAGAAAATTACATCAAGACTTCTGCAAGCAAGGGATATTGTAAAATGTATAAGTTTGTTTATGTGATGATTAACCCAATCATTGTAGTAAAACATTACTAGTCTTCCTAAAATAGTATATAAGCATTGTAATCAACAATAAAATTGGATTCTTACCACCAGTCAGTTGTCCCTGTCTCTCTTCATCGCTGATAGTCTTCCATGTGGATAGAAATGGCCTCCAGAATGAGGTGTTCCATTGCCTTTCCAGGAATAGAGGTGAGGCTGACTTGTCAGTAGAACTACCCATCTCCAGCCTATGTTTATTTGTTTGCAAATGAAGTCTTCCTCCCTCTTGTCAGCAGTGGTTTCGATATATGTGAGGCAATCCCCTGACTCTGGCTTGCATGCTTAAAACTTTATAAGAATATTTCTTGCCAACATAACACATTTTATATATATTTCTCTTTATAGGCACAAATTATCCAAAACACACATAACATGAGGGCTCCTTTTCTCAGTAGACCATGGCAAAAACTCTGCCTTCTTTGTGCTCTGTCACCAGGGTCCCTGCTCCATTCAGTAACAGGCCCACATTTGTCTCCCTGTTCTTTTGAGAGTTTTAAAGTTCTTCTAAAAGTTCCTATGCCTTCTGATATTTACATATTTCAACTGAGTTTTCTCACACACTATTCATGTAAATAATGATTGTTTTACATTCTTCTTTGTGGGTGGAGAGAACTGATGGACTGCTGGTTTGGCCAGTGTGGTTGGAGAGGTGGCAGTTTCACCCTCCAATCCACTGTCATTTTTGCTATTGTACATATAGTGGAGTCAGAAAATAAAGTTGACTTTTTTGGGTTCTTTTTCTTTCCTTTTACATCTAACCTGCTTCTATTAGTTATTTTGTGTCACACTGTGACACACATTATCCTGTTTTCCTTATGGATGTATTTGAAAAAGCCCTTCTTGTTGCCCTTGACATCCTTGGCCAGATTAACTTCCAGACGGGCCTTAGCCTTCATTGTCTCATTTCTACTTCCTTTGACAACTACTCTATATTCATTCCAAGTGGTCTGCTTCCATCTCCTGTGTGTTTCCTGCTTATGCTTGAATAATGACAGGAGTTCTTTATTCATCCACACAGGTCTCTTGCCCCTTTGCCCAATTTCTTGCTCATCAGGATGCATTGCTCTTGAACCTGGAGGAAGTGATCCTTGAATATTAACCAACTATCTTGGACCCCTCTTCCCTGCAGGGCCTGTTCCCATGGTATTCTTCCAAGAAGATTCCTGAAGAGGCTAAAGCAAGCTCTCCTGAAGTCCATGGTTACAATCTTACTTGCTGCCCTGCCTCCTCCTCACATGATACTGTACTCCAGCATCTCACGGTCACTGCAGCCAAGGCAGCCCCCAAACTTCATATTTTCAATAAGGCCTTCCCTGTTTTGTTAGTATGAGGTCAAGCAGCACACCATTGTGAGATCTTTCACTACCTGTGATAGGAAGTAGTCCTGAATGCCTTATAGGAACCTCCGGGACTGTTTGTGCTTTCCTGTGTTGCTTGTCCAGCAGATGTCAGGGTAGTTCAAGTCCCCCACAAGAACCAGGGTCTGTGACTGTGACACTGCTTCTAGATGCCTGTAGAAGGCCTCATCCATTTTTTACTCCTGATCAGGTGGCTTGTAGCAAACACCCATAAAGCCAGGGAATCTCAGAAAAACGGAAAGCTGGACAAGACAAACGCACATCCAATCAATATGATTAATGCAACGTTCTCCGTTTATTCAAGATAAGGTGGTAGTTTATATAAGCTTCCACATAGTTTACAGAAACAAAGACACTCTAATTGGTAGGCTAACATTGTTTACCTTTCCCTTAAAACGGCCTACACTTTACACCATAAAACCTATACTAATTCACACCCAGACAACTCAGTGGTCCCCACAGTACTTTAAGACTATTTTCTACCTGCGCCACAACTCTGAATTTCTAACTGCGTCAGAGGCTTTGAGGGCCCCACCAGGCCTCAATCTGAGGCCTAGCCTGGAGTAGCTCAACTTTCACAATTCATGCCCTCTTTCTCTCAAAAATGCTGTAACAATTCCCTCTTTTTCTTTTGAGCTACTCAGGCTGGAGTGAAGGCTCAATGAACTAATTTTTGCACACACTGTCTTTGACCCAGCCAGAAAAACCTGAAGAATTGAGCCAGTTATCAAATGAAGTGTCCATTTGGAGAACACTGCGTTTGGCTCGTTGAGTCTTCTGAGGCAATTCGAGAACCTGATGTATGGTGGGAGCAAAAAGCATCAACCTACCGATATAACATGGGCCTTCCCTAGCATTTTGAGGGACTGCTGACCAGGCTCGGTCCCCACAAATGAGGAAGGTTCCTGGGGGCAGTTTTTCCTGCACTACCTCTTGGAGTCGAATTGCTACAATATTCTAAATAGTTGTATTACAATGGTGATCTGGGAGACAATCACGTGTTGTCATCTGTCAATTTTCCATTTTCTTGAGTTGGTTTGGTAGCATAAGATCCAAATATCAAACAGTAATTTCCTGGGACAGAACCCAAAAGACCAAATTCTTGAAAACTATCATCAGTAAATTTAAGGTTTTGCACAAATGCAACAGCTTGCGCTCCCAGAGTGCTATTTAAACTTATTTGAGCTCAGGTCCAAGTCTTGAACTCTGCCATGGGACCCAACGAGACTCCAAAAATTAAACAAGTGCGAAATAAAAACATTGAGGCCCACCACATTCTTCTCAGGTTCTTGAATGCCCTGTCTAACATGAAAGAAACAATCTTAATTCTAAACATAAACTATAACTTCTAATAAACTAACTTCTGATAAATCTAACTTCACACTTATGATATTTCAACTTATTTTTCTGTTTCATCTATTTTTAAAATTCTGTTTCTGCCTTTTCGTATCAATGCAGCAAGAGCATCTGTCCTGTCCATCACACGACTTCTTGGTTGGATGGGTAAAAACACTCACTCAAGTAAAATTTCTGTTGATCCCCGTTGGGAGCTCCCTCTTTTTCTTTTGCCATTGAAAGACAATGGCAAGATGAACAGAAAAATCACAGGCATTACTAAAACTTATTAAAAACTTAGCAAAAAAAATTCTATAACATCATTAAAAACACACTTATAAAAAAAAACTCAAAGCCCACGATCTTCTGTGGGTGAAACACAAATCTTTGCACAATCCACTTCTGCTGTGCATCCTCTGATCCACTTGTGGAGAGATCAGTGCCCTCTTGCAATTGAGAAGTTCCACATTCTTCACTGAAATCCATTTTGATTCTGCACCTGTTAAAACACAAACAAACCTAACACCCCCACAGGGACTGGAGGGTCCTCTCTTAATTCTGTTCCCTAAAACTTGCGTGAAGAAATGGAAATATCAACATCTTTGTTATAAACATGAAAAACATTAAGAACAAAACAATGCATATAGTAAAGAAACTAACAACAAATAAAAATCAATCAAATAATACACAATCAATATTACATATAAAATCACAGTTACCAAGTGCTACACTATCAAATTGTCATCCCAGAGTCTGCAGCAGCTGAAAAACCTTAAAACAACAGAGATTTGGATAAAACATGTCCGGATCATGTCTCTCCAAAACCTCCTTTGAGGCTCAGCTGTCCTGTATGGTCAAATTGTCAAGCCAAAAGGACTTGAATACTTTTTTGATGCAGAAAACACCTGGAATCAATCACACCATCCACGTAGAGCCAGAGCCTGGCCAGAGCTCAAACTCTAATTGGAGGATATGTTTAAAACAGAAGTCTTAAAAATAACAGTTATAAGTGAAAAACCTTATTATTAAAAATTTATCAAAACATCAAATGATTGAACCTGTCTAAAATTTGTTTCAAGACAAAAATTCTCTAAATACAACAAACCTTTTCTTCAAAAATCTGAGAATTTGAAGTCTGAAATCTTGAACTAGAACTTGGACTATAAATTTCTAAAAGATGAACTGCAGCTGCATAGAAAATTGAATAAAGAAAACACATGAGTAGTTAAAAAATCAAGCACACAGGATCCTGAAAAACACATCTTACAATCAATCACCTAAAAAAAAAAACCCCCATAAAACATATGAAAACTGACTGTAAATATTAAAACAACACCTCAATACCTTAACATCTTAATAATAATTCTTATCACAAAAATCAGACAACTTACATTATATGATCAATCTATTAACAAGAAATGTTTAAAATAGTTTAAAACAATCTTGTCAAGCATTCATAACATTTGTAACAATCATTACTATTTATCATTACCTACAAAAACTTGACAATTATCATTTATCTTATTATCTACAAAACTCAAAAACAGAAATTGTGAACTCAATGCCAACATTCCATCTGACTGACTTTTCTCAAATCTTTGCTTTCAAAGACATTTTTAGCAATTAAATAATTATTAACATTTCTATCCTTTTTTGTTTTACAGTAATTTTCATCCACATTGTATTTGAAATAACTTTGATTTGCATAATGTCCATCCCTCTTGGTTTCTTGGAAAACACTCAGTATTGCTATAGTTTTTCATTACGTCTTTTGTCTCTTGCAAGGAATTGAAAAAAAAAATGCTGTTGAAATTTTTGCTGCAGTGTTGCAATCTCGCCATCGGTGACACTGCTGCTCTCGGCGTTGTTGTTACCATGGCAACCAAGCTGTGCAGCGTCTCCGCCGCCATTGCTGGGCGCCGCGGGGGGGGGGGGGGGGCCGGACGGTGCCGTCTCGCTCCCGTCCTTGCTGCGTCACTGTGGGGACGGGCGAGGAGACGCTCCTGATGCGGCCGCGCCCCGCCTGCTCCGACTCCAGCGCGGCCGAGCCCCGGGGAATGCCCGTCTCCACCCTTGCGCTGTTGCTCGGCAACAAGGAACCTTCTGTGTCTTGGCCGATGTCCGCTCCGCCCCGGGGCCGCCTTAGCCTCGATGCCGGCTGGCCCCGCTCCGGCCGGCCCCGCTCTGCCTGGCCCCGCTCTGCCTTAGTTCTGCCAACCCGTTCCGCAAGGGACGAGGAAGGGCTTTCTGTAACTTTTTCTTGCCTTTGTATCTTGCTTTGTGATCGCTTGTTTCTGCTACAATTGACATGCCGCGCCGGGTTGCTCGCCGCCGCCGCCGCTGCTGCGGGGGGGCGAGGGGCCAGCACTGCTTCTCTCCCATCTCCGCCCTCTATCACTGCGTGCCAAAGCAGCTGCCCCAGCTCTTGCGATTCGACTTTACTAAAAATCAGCGAAGGTTTTTGCAGCTTGCCTTTGCTTCTCGCCCAAAGGACCAACTGTTCTAAATCGGCTTCTTTAACTTTTTCAGCTCTCTTTGAGAGAATATGAAAGAGCAGCCGCACTGAAGCCTGTAAATCTCCATCCATGGTGAACTTTCACCCTCTCTCTGTCTCCGCGGCTTACCTCAGTCTCCGCGGGCTGCTCCGCTCTCGCTTTTCTTCGGCAAGGCAGCAGCAGCTCCCGCTCCAGCTCTCCGGCCCCGGCCACGTCCACACCCGCCGTTCAGGTACCTTGTGAACACCGAGGTCTTCCCACTGCTCCAACGGACTCTCGCAAACAAACAACAATGCGAAGAGTCTTTTTCCTCCCGTTGGGAAACGGCCCAATTCGGAGTTTGGAGACTTCTGCTCCGTTCCACCTGATCCCCGTTCACAAAAAGTGAATTTGGGATCCCGGTCCCGTCACCATGAGGCGATTTGGACCTAAATTCCTGTCGCGCGACTCAAACCTGACTGCCCGTTACTCTAAAAGTAATTTGGCAGCCTTCTCGGAGCCTCCTGAGTCCCTGTTCGGGCGCCACTTAAAGCCAGGGAATCTCAGAAAAACGGAAAGCTGGACAAGACAAACGCACATCCAATCAATATGATTAATGCAACGTTCTCCGTTTATTCAAGATAAGGTGGTAGTTTATATAAGCTTCCACATAGTTTACAGAAACAAAGACACTCTAATTGGTAGGCTAACATTGTTTACCTTTCCCTTAAAACGGCCTACACTTTACACCATAAAACCTATACTAATTCACACCCAGACAACTCAGTGGTCCCCACAGTACTTTAAGACTATTTTCTACCTGCGCCACAACTCTGAATTTCTAACTGCGTCAGAGGCTTTGAGGGCCCCACCAGGCCTCAATCTGAGGCCTAGCCTGGAGTAGCTCAACTTTCACAATTCATGCCCTCTTTCTCTCAAAAATGCTGTAACACACCCACAACAGTGTCACCCTGTCATGGTTTGACACTGGCCAAATGCCAGGCACCCACAAAAGCCACTTGCTCACCTTCCTTGGCCATAGCTGGGCAGAGGAGAGAAAAAAAAATTACAAATAGAGCATGAGTTGAGATAAGAATCAGGAGAGAACACTCCAAGGGCAAAACAGGCTCAAATTAAAGGTACAAAGTGAATTTATTACTAACAGAGTCAGAGGGAGATAATGAGAAGTAAAATAAGCCATTAAAACACCCTTTTCCCCCCAGTCTCTCCCTCCCTCCCACCAAGAGTGCAGGGAGACAGGGTATAGGGGTTTGGTCTGATCGTCACCTGAGGATTTTCTTTCACTGTGCAGGGAGAGGAGTCCTTCCCCTATGAGACTGTGGGGTCCCTCCCACAGGAGACAGTTCTCCATGAACTTCTCCAGCATAAGTCCACTCTCACAAGCAGCAGTTCTCCCAAAACTACTGTAACATGAGCCCATCCCACAGGCAGACAGTTCTCCCAAAACTGATGCTATGTGGGTCACTCTTCCATGGGGTACAGTCCTCCAAGGACAGGCTACTCCAGCCTGGAAGCAAGGGCCTTCTCTCTCCACTGGGTCCCCTACTGGATCACAGCCTCCCCCAGGCATCCACCTGCTCCAGCATGGGCACCTCCCCCACAGGCTGCAGGTGGATCTCTGCATCCCTCATGGACCTCCATGGGCTACAGGAGGACAGCCTTCTTCAACATGGTCATCACCATGTCCTGCAGAGGAATCTCAGATCCAGCACCTGGAGCACCTCCTCCCCTTCTTTCTTCATTGACCTTGGCATTGCTATGTTGTTTCCCTCACATGTTCTCACCTCCTCCTCTTGTCTGACTAGAAGAAAAACTGTGTGTACTTTGTTTTTATTTTCTTCTTAAATGTGTTATCACAGAGGCATTATCATCATCTCTAATTGGCCCAGGTGAAGCAAGCAGCATGTCCATCTTTAGAGCCATCAGGGATTGGCTCTGTTGGACATGGTGGAAGCTTCTCGCAGCTTCTCACAGAAGCCACCTCTGTGGCCCCCCCACTACCAAAAACCAGGCCGAGCAAAACCAACACATGTCCTTACTAGTCAGCCCTTTTATCCTAATCCATAAGGTCTCGACTTGCTCATCATCCACCCCAAGGTAGAGTTCAATAAATTCCAAGTGTTGCCTCACATGGAAGGCAACTCCACCACTGCACCTTCCTGGTCTGTCTCTCCTAAACAGCATATAGCCCTTGTTATAGTTATAGAGAAGGTGTTATAAATAACTATGTAGTTGTTGGCCTTCGTTATTATGTATTGATTTCTGCAAATTATTATTAATCACAATGATTTTGATATAGTACAGTTTGCAATCACTTTTAACTGGTTTTGATATAGTATAATTTGTCATCTTTTTGTGGCCAATGCCCTGGCCCCTGTGTAGCTCGTATCCTCAGAACATCATTTATAGATGATATTTTAGTTTCTGGACAGTGTGATAAACATTGATTATAGTTTTGGCTTTCATAAAATATTAAAGTGGATGCTATGTGTTGTGTATTATAATGTTAACTTTTGCAGAAGTAGCTGTAGTTGTGAAAAAATTAATGCTTTTATTTTTGTAACTGACAATAATGAGAATAACTCAGATATATTTGTGAAATAGCTAATGTTAATTTAAAGTACTTGTAGAAATAGCTAAAACTGTCTGCATAGTCAGATAACATTTAAGGAACGGATGTGATGAGGATCCTTGCCACTGACCCTTCTATTAATAACTGTCGCCTGCTGAAACCACTGAACAAGGGGCCATTGTGAGGAAGTGACACACGACCCTCAAAACAACAATCCACGATTACTGCACGTACGCTAAAAAAGTGAGTCAGGGGCCCAACCAAGCTAAAGAATTCCTGGAACATGTAAACGAGTTCAAAGAAATGTTTGAATAAGTATAATCTTTATGAATATGTATTTGACCAATGCAATGGGAAAAGTATCTAATAAGAGTTGTTATGGTTAACCGGTGTGCCTCTGGCAACGACTACGCACCCAGTGCTGTTATTGTCCTTTTTATCCCTGTATTAAGCTTTGAAAAATTTTAAAGAGTGAGGTTCGTTTCTTGCAAGTGGAGGTCCCACCAAGATAAACACCTTGTCTTTGTTACTCCGGGAGACCCAAGCGACAGGCATGCCCCACCGATTTCGGCGGCTCGACTGACTTCTCCTGGTCTTATTGACAACTGCAGGTCCGACAATCAGCAGATGAAAAGAGACTCATAAAGCAAAAAGAAAAGGGAAGGAAAAGGTTCCCCAAGTAACCATGGTAACTGTCAGCCTCAAAATTGTGCATGAAGACCTAGATGGGTAAGTATTGTGCAGGAGGAGGTGCAGATGCTGGGAGAGTGAATGGTGTATGTGTGAGATGCAGACTGGACAGTCCTGATCTGCTAAGCAAGTGTGGAGTCCTTCTAGCTGTGTTTTCGTTTCTCTGTGAAGAGATCAGCTGGTGAAGGGACGAAGCAAAAGGTGGAGATTGAGTGAGTCCCAAAGCAGCCGTGGGGAAACAGTAGTTTTATTCTGAGTGCAGGAAAATTGCTCTGGTCAGTGCTGCACTGAGCCCGGATCATATAATGTATGATAGAGCTTTAGTACACGGCTGGGTGAGTTTAAATCAAGATTGAGAGTCAGGATCTGTGAGTGTATGTGAAATCCTGAACCACCGAGCTGATCAGGATCTGCGTGTGTGTGAGATCCTGTGCCACTGAGCTGATCAGGGTCTGTGGGTAGGTGAGCAGTGCAAGAGACATCCTAAATTCAAGAGATCTGAGGAATTAGGTTAAAGGTTATTTCACTGGGGTTGGTTTTGAAAAAGAGTAGGTTCTGAGGAAATTTAAAGCATTTTGTTTCATAAATAGTACCCCCCAGAAGGATATTGACATCTAACTAAACAACAGAGGTACCTTAGTATTGTGTGAATGTGTGAATGGTGAGTAAAGAGAGTGAGGTATATGTGTATGTCCTGCATCTTGTGTGGTTGATAAGTGTGAATGCTGAGTGAGACGTACTGCAGTATGAAGCAAGTGTGGAGTTCTATCCGTGATTCTGACCTCGGGAGACTGAGGCTACCCAAGAAAGGCAAAGCATTTGTTGTCCAAATAAAATGAAGTTTTATGTTGTTTTGTCTGTGTGGTCAACCTTGATTTGAGCCTTGGGTATTTGTGGGAATCCAGGGCTTCCCTCTGGCTGCCCTGGCAGGTCTGGGACCCTGGCAGGGGTCAGGAACCCCACTGTACAGAGCCCCGAGAGACACTGTCTGTTATCTCTGTCCATGGAAAAGAGTTTTCAATCTTACAGGATGAATTACAAGCGCAGAGTGTTTGATATAAGTAATAATTAAGTGTGGCACGGGTGCAAAAGTAAAATTTTAGGTTTCTAGATTAGGGGTTCAGAGGGGACAAGATGGAGGAAATTGGGTGTGTCTTGTCCTTTTCCTCCTTCTTCATGCCCTCCATGTTTCACTGTAGTGTTGGCATTTTTCTATTGGTTTAGGCTGGGGACACGCTGTTCAACGTAGATGATAGATATTGGCACATTATTGTAAATATAGTACACGTAGTTTCTGGTATATAATGTTTGTACCATCCCACTGAGGGGCAGAGCCCTGCACACTGCCCTGCAGGACAGACCTGCGGCAGGGCAGCAGAACATGTTATAGATAAGCAAGAATAAACAGCCTTGAAAACAGCACAGACGAATTATGGCTTCTTCTTTGGCAACGGGGCAGAAAGACAGAGACTTTCTACAATCTCGGAATCACCAATACCCACAGATTCCGACAGGTATTGTGTGAATGTAATATTTGTTTTAAGAGGTGATATTGTACATCTTTGATTAGGAGTGCCTGGTGCTGGGAATGAAAGTAGAAGGATTTAAAGCACCAGTTTTAAAACATGTAATATTTGAAGGAACAAACAAAATAATAATGAGGGATGTTTTATTAGTACCAGGGGCAGGATGTAATTTGCTGGGGAGGATTTGCAAGTGCAGTTAGGTATTGGGGAGCTTCCAGAGGGAGAGAAAATGGTAGTCAACCTCCTCTGATTAAAAGAGGAAGATGAAAAACAAATTAATGAAGTCGTTTGAGCCAAGCCTGGAAATAGGGGCAAGTTAAACATAACCCAAATAATATTTAAAATAATTAACAAAGATTGCCCAATTCAAGTACATCACTACCCACTTTCTTTAGAGGGAAGAAAAAGGTTGCAGACAGTAATTCAAGAATTACCTAAAGATGGATGTCTCCCCACAATACACCTATATTACCAGCAAAGAAATCTGATGGAACCTACTGGCTCGTCCAAGACCTGAGAGAAGTAAATAAAAGAACTATAGATCGATACCCACTTGATTCTTTTGCTTCTTTTCTTGACCAAGGTCAGGATTAAATTGCAAGATGGTATTTCTTGTTTGGACTCAGATGTTTATTAATTCTTATCTATACTACAGTCTTACAAAGTATGAGTTCTACAGCTCTTCACTAACAAACTACAAAACAGACCCATATTCATCTCTACAAGGTCTTTTAAGGAAAAGCTATCCAATTAAGAAATGACACCTAAATTATTTTTACTTTTAACCCAATAACCAACCACCCATGCCCCACAATGCAGACTTTTTTGTCCAGTTACACAATACCACCCAAACCCATGAAGAATAAGGTGAAGAAGAAGGACTAGCGTCCACCCCAAAACCTCCATCTTGCTTTATATATATTACTATTTTTAAAAACCTTAAACTCTAAGTTTTCCACCATGTGATATTACACATTTATATTCTAGCTACACACACATAATCCCAGTGCTATCAATCAATTTTGGAAGCCTGCTCCATGGCTGTAAGGAACGCTGGTCCTGGACGGTTGGGACGGATGGAGACGAGAGATCGCTGAAGTCACGTCTTAGGATATATGATTTATTGCAAAGGGCGTGGGTGTGGGGCCCTGCTTGGAGCTGCCAGCTACAGCTCGGAGCAGGTCCCAAGGAGTGGGGGGCAGGGAGACATAGCGAGAGAGGTAGTGGGGGTGGGAGAGGATGCTAAGAGAGGGTTCCAAGTGGGGGCTCCAAGAGAGAAGGGGCCTCTGGTCTCCTGGGTACACCTTATCAAGGGGGCTTCAGAGTGGGTGCAGAATAAGACTTTGGACCAATGGGATTACAGATATATGATACTTCAGGGGAGGGTTACAGATGTGGGATAAACTATACCTTTTTTGAGGGATGAGACAGAACATTCTATCTGACCCTTGGACCGGTCTGTAGGTCAAAAAGGGGAGTTGCCGTCCACTGGCTACACCACTGTTCTCCAGTTGCTTAGCAACCAAGGTCTGACATCTCAAAGCTTGTTCTCATCTCAATCTCACTCACAGTCTCTGTATTTTCCAAATCCTTTGCTAGACAGTAATATTTATAAGGCTTCTCCATTTAATCTTCCCCAACATCTCCCCCGTTCTGATGAACAACTAAGATATTAGATACTGTCTTACTCATCGTTTTTTGCACACACTGAAGTATGCAGGGTACTGCTACTAAAACTATGACTATTACTATTAGAATGATCAAGCCTACTTTACAGAGTTCCTTTAGCCAAGGTGCAAAGCTCTAACTATCAAATAAACTGTCTAGCCAAGATGGGTCATCTATCGTAATTTGGTCAGCTAAATCCCTTAGGTTTTGCAGTTGTTTATGAATGGAAACAGAATGTTTGGATAAATTCATACAACACAATGCTTCAAAATCTTCACAGCCATGCCCATGTGCTAGTAAAAGAAAGTCAATGGCAGCTCTATTTTGTAAAGTGGCATGTCTGACTGTCTCTTCATCTGTTAGCAAATCACTGATCATAGTAGGGGTGGCATTTACTTCCTTGCTGAGCTGACAACCTAACTTGTTTAATTGTTTCAATGCAATTGAAGAACTCAACTGACGTAGAAAAATTCTTGTAACAATTGATTTTCCTGAGTTCCAAGGGTGAAAATCACTATCACAGTTGCTCTCATATTGATGTTCCCAGGAGGATCTAATCCTCCTGCTTTTCTTTTTGACTGCTTTTTTTGACACTGGGAGCAATTATTGTAAGTTGTCCCATGGCACAAGGGCCACCATCTATTTCTGCAGGTATACCTTGCCAGGCCCTGTCTCCACAGATGAGCCAAATTCTTTTAGGAAATTGAATAGGAAGCTTGTTAAAATTATCTATGTGAGGTTCAGGATATTTGAGAAGCTTAGTTTGATTACACCAAGAAGTTATATTGCTATAAACTGGGAGATATGGGGTAATGTTTAAATAAGAACCATTTTCTCCTAGGAAATGAAAGAAGTAACAGGTGTCCATAGTTATGTCATGGTTTGACACTGGCACGATGCCAGTGCCCCCCCATGAAAATGCAATCTCTCAACTGAATGCTGTGAAATGCGATCGAGAACAGAGCAAAGCAGGCCCAAGCCTAATAGCAAGAAAAAAACTTTATTAAACTACTACCACTATGCTACTATAAAAGAGGGGAAAAAAAAGAAACACACACAATTCAAAATGAAAACCTTCCAAAGCATTCCTCCTCCCACCACTCAACTCCAACAAACCACAGTGAGACAGAATCTGGACCCCAATCAGGATTCCACCCTCCAGATAATCAACACCCAGTCCATCTGCAGGGAGAGAGGAGTCTCTCCTGTGCCACAGACCCCCCAAGAAACACAGCTGCCACATCCTGTGCTTCCATGTCACCACATGGCACCGCCCAGAGAAAAAAGTTTGCCAGTGGTGACCCTCTCCTTTCCATGCACAGTGCTCTCACCACCAATGCATGGATGGACAGACTGCTTTTTAGGATTTTTTCCTTTCAAGGATGCCCTGCCAAGAGGGGAAAAAACAACAGTTCAGTTTTTCATTTTTGGGACCAACAGTCCCCCCCATTTTCCCCTGGGGCCGAGGGTCCAAGAACAGAGATCTTCTCTTCTTCCTCTGCGAAGACAGGGGGCACCACCACAAACCTCCTTAACTTTTCTCTGTTCACTCCACTTCGGTCTTTTCCCAGCTGAAGCATGGTCTCTTTGGCTCACCGGCATCCTCCTAAAATACAGTCTCTCTTGGAGGAGAAGATCAGTTCAGTCTGTGACTACCAAGAAAAAGTCCAGCCAAAAAGCCACTCCATCCTCTCCTCCCACCTAGAATTTCTCCTTCCAACATCCCAAATCCCAGGTTGTCTCTCTTCCTCTCTTTTCAAACCAAGGAGGAGAAAAATTTCACAAAGCTTTCATTTCTCAGGAAGGGTTAAAAGTCCCGACTCCCAGAGATGGCTTGCTGCCCAGGCTCCAGCTCCCACAGGCGGCTGGGCACCTTGCGGCCCCCCCACTCTTCTCCTTCCCCGCGGTGAACTGCTGGCAAAACCACCGCTGTCTCTTTTTCTCTCTTGGGAGAGAGAGACTCTGGGGGGAATGGAGACATCCCAGATTTTCTCCACCCTTCCATCTGCAGAGGGCCAGCCCCGTTCCAGTCCCTCCACCCTTGGGCCTACCTCCGAAGGCCACATGGCTTTTCCCCTCCCCCACCCAGCTCGTGGCCGGGCAGGGGAGAGGCTGCACTGACCGCTGACCGGAACCCAAGAGAGCAAGTTTTCCTGGGAATTCTGCTCTTAACCCCTCTGTGTTCTCAGAGGCGTGTCTACCTTCAATTGGTCAATGTCCAAATTGACCTCTTCCTTCCGAAAAAATTCTTTTTCCGTGTCAAACCACGACAGTTAACGAGCCTAGGATTTCTAGTTCTTGAAGGTCAGATTTGTCAACTTTAGAATTGCCAATATAAGTCTGGTGTCTCTGGCTGGGAGTCGGAGATACGTGATGATCGTCATATCACCAATATTTGTAAAGAGTAACATTGTTAAAACTTTCTGGAAAAGGTACTCCAACTAAACAGGTTAAAAAAGGTTTGTCAGGGCTTGTGTCAGATAGACAGATGGTATCAGAGCCTGCAGACTCGGCTAAAGCAACCCAGACATTCGTCTTCGGTTGACTTACAGGTAAAGCTTCACTACAAAAACTAAAAAAAAAATAATAAAAGCAACATGCACTCTTGCAATGTCATTGTTCACATCCTTTAGAACAGATCCTTCAATTCTTTTAATAATATTAGCAACGTATGCCAAATCTGTGATCAGGTTGAAATGTTCTGGAAAGAGCTGAAATGCTCTTACAACTGCTGCCAATTCAACAATCTGAGGAGAACCTTCAACTTTTTGAACATCTTGTTCCCAGAATTTAGTATCTTTATTTTGCCATGTAACGACTGAATTGTGCATTTTCCCTGACCATTCAGTGAAGATAATGACTGCATCTAAAGTCTCTTCACTGATCAGGGGTTTTTCTTTGTAGCATAATTGAGCTTTGATAATTTTGTGTGCTGGATAATGAATAGAGCAAGTGCCTGGGAAATCGAGCAAGGCATACAGCAAGTCCTCTGATTTTTGCATTGCCCAATCAAAATAGTTTTTCTTCATGGGCAAACAGATAATTGTGAATTCACGACCTGCTATTGAAAGAAGCCTTGCTCTGCCTTTGATGATGATTTGAGACATCATTTCTAAAGGTGTGAGGATTGTCTTTGGCGACCTGTAAGAAATAAAAATCCATTCAATTATTAACAACGGATCTTTTTGAGAGGAATCCCATTGAAAAATGAGACCGCACAGTCTCAGCTTTTCTCCTGTCAGCAGAGGCATATGAGTAGAGTCGGGAGATGCGGAAGGATTCCTCAGGCATGAGGCTGTGGCGTCTAGGTCTGGCAGAGGAAGAGACACGAAAGGATACATGTGAGACACTGCAGAATCTGGATGCTGTGGTGCCGTGTACAGACTCGGTGGTGGTGGAGGCAGTTGAAGGATGGCTGGAGGCTGCGGTCATGCAGGAACTGCTGGTGTCTGTAGTGTTGGGTGTTCCAGAGGCTGTGTGAGATGCGCTGCAGGGGGGAATATTTGTGATGAGACTGTAACACGATCCGGCTGGGCTGGCGGCGCGGATGGATACACTTGTAGAATAGAGAAACCCGGGAGTCCTGGCAGCACCAGCTGGGGTCCTGCAGCTGGAATTGGGGGCGGCGGTGATGGCGTAGGAGGACACAGGGATGTCGGCTGGGGGTGGACTGTGGCATGCAGTGGGTGGGAACTGGGAGGCTGTATCAAAGCCGTGGCAGAAGCGGTGTGCAGTGGCGGCGCTGCCACAGAGGTGCAGGAGTTGTGTGCGGCTGATCCCGGAAGCGGTGTTGCGGAGCGACACGGCTGGTCTGGGGGCCGCAGCAACTGCACATGTAGAGGGTGCCTCGGGGCCCGCGGTGATACATGGTAATAACTCCACAACTGATATTTCCCCCCCCCCTCCGCCCTTAAATTATCAGGCTAGCCCAGAGATATGAGGCTTTGAGGGGAGGAATATCAGGAGATAGAGGCAAAGATTTCCAAAAGAGGCTCTTACCCCAATGTATGTTGTCCAACTCTCTTTATTCTGTGATGTCCAAGGGAAAGAGCGGGGCAAAAGAGAACGAACAGGAAATGTCAGGGTTTTATCTAGGCTTTGGACAGGGAGGGCTTCTTGGCTGTCCGCCAACCCTGTCAGGGCAGGAAGGAGGGGTCCAGGGTTATCTGATCAGAGTCACAGGGGTCCCGGGGAATGGGGAAAAGGCATGTCCTGAGCGCAATGTAACACACAACCAAGGGTTGTAAAGTAGGTACGTATTTCTTCAGCGCTGGACACAGGGGGGCAAAATCATCCCAAATCCTGTGCACCCCAGCTTCCCCAATCCCCTTATTTATACACAAAAGTCATGCATTTTCTATAGCGCCTATACATATTCAGAAACTAACCCCGCCTATTCTCTGCATGGTATGGAAATTAGCTGCGACTGCGTAGTTCGTTCTTTTATTGAGTCAGTGGTCTCAAAAATGAGGCTGGGGTCCAGTGAGATGAAGCTTCCATAGTCTTCCTCACTATTGAACTTTCAAACTCAGATGTCTTTGCATGCGCAGTCGCCCTTTTGCTTCGCATCTTTAGCAAGCTCAGCAATTTCCATCAGAGGTCCCCCTTCTTTTTGCTGTTTCAGCATAAGTTTAATAGGCAACAGGTTTTCTTCAGAGGGTCCCGAATCGACTTAAGATACACCATATGTTCACATATCATATTGCCTAAATCATTCTAAATTCCTTATTAACCCTTAAATCACCTGTTTCAATCCCCCCTTTTCTAGAAAATAGTACATTCTTTTACTTAATGCCAAACTCCCTTTTCTCCTTAATGCTCTGCCACGTACTGCTGACAGCGAGGTTAACATTGCTATTTGTCACAACATTCTCCAGTTCCAAATGAGCATCGCAACGGACAGAACCATACTCGTACTAATCAGGATTAATAACACAATGCTTGGATGATCTAATGCATTAAGGAACCCAGTCCCTGTTGGTGACCATCCAAATATTACATCCCACCGTTGGTGAGATGTGTCTGTTTCCAGTCTCTTAAAGACTCTTTGTATGGCCTTTGTGTCATGATGTATGGTAATCAGAGTTCTCCTCCCCATGTCTCTACTTTCTAGGAGAGTTTTTCTCAACTCTTCATGTTTTAATAACTGTTTGACCAAGGTTAAATTCATCCCTATAGGCACCAGTGAGATTTCTTGTACAGTAGTCAGATTTGCCTTTATATATTGATGGGATATCATGGGTGCTCCATAGGAAAAGTTACAGCCCTCAATTCTGATAAAATTACAGATGCATAAATTGGATTGGGTTTCAGTTATGATTAGCTCATCCACTATTATTGAGGAGCATGATGTCCTGAGGCATACACAGCCCTGACCTACATACACAAATGAAGTTGTTTGATTGATTGAGTGTACTTCAAAGTGACAAATGCTCTGCTCTGTATCCAGGCAAGTATCTTGATCAATATCTACATTCCCTTCACATATGAACCCTAGTTGTTTTCTCATGGTACAAGATTCTATATTAATGGCTTTCCATCCCCCTTCAACCTTCCGTGCCCACGTCCTGTGTTCAGAAGGATATAAGATTGTTCCCTTATGGTTTAGTCCTAAGGCTACTATTGGGTATATCAGACTTACTGATGTGTTATGTATAGTTAGGACAAAGGCAGTTACTACGCTTGTGGCAGGATTATATGTGAAATTGACCAGGATCCACCATGACTGGAGTTCTTTCTCTAAATCCGAGGCATGATCCCAAACAATTTTGCAAATCTCAGCGGGGAATATGCCTTCACTGCCTTCCCTAATGATTGAGGCAGCCACCGATTGCATCCACAATTGTGCTTGTATGCATCCGAGGGCCAGAGACATATTTTCGCTAGCTGTTCCCATGGCATTTACTATTAGGCCATGATCTTGTTCTTCTATCCCTTCCCATTCTGGTAGTATCTTAGACAATCTCCACTGACTAGTACCTAGTGCTAGTATAGAAGATTGTAAGGGTTGTTGTAGTTTAACTACGTCACTGCCAGTTGCAGTCAATTTGTTCATTATTACCTCTGAGTCTATTGTATTCAAGACCCCTAGTCCTGTTCCTAGTATCCCTGTAAGTTCTCTTTTCTGCCTAAAAGTATCAGGTGCACGCTTCTGCAACCAAGTGGTCCAATCCATAAAGGAAGTTTTAAGAAAAGGGGTACGCTCTGGCCAAATGGCAGAAGCATTTACCTGCATTTCCACCTCTACTCGCTTCAGGGACCATTCTGGATTCAGTAATAGTCTTTGGATTCCTACTTTCTTGACTGCATATGGTCCAATTTTAGTGATTATAGGCTGGACTACTTTCCCTGGGGTAGTTTGAGCTCTAGTAGCTGTAGACTCCTCTGGTCTTTGGGTTGCCAGATTTGTTTCCTCATCCTTATCCTGAGGGTCAACACAATCTTGAGTAATGTTATAGTCCAACTGGTTACCCTTAACTGCACACCCTTGTATTTCAAGTCTAAATGCAGGACAATTAGATAGGCAAGTTTCACAACATTCAGAACCAATTCGGAGTAGCTCCATGGGTTTTTGATGAGACCCATGATGTCAAATCTGAACAAATGCATATTCACAGCCCCAAACGTTTCTCCCTTCCCAGACCTTAGCATTTGTAACCTTCAACATTTGATTCAACATTTTACAAGAATGTGCATCATAAGCTCTTCCTCGGCAGACATACCTCCCAGTGATATGGTACACACGTGGTTTTTCATTCATCCCAGTTACAGTCATGGCTACATTCATGAGGCACACAATTTTCCAAGCTAACATTTTTACCCAGAATCTATTCATCTTGCCCGAGTAAGTTTCAATTTCAGTTCATTATCACCTAGTGCTGCTTTCCAAGGGGCTCCTGGAGCCTTCTTCACTCGCGAATGATGAATCCAAGTGTTCTGTTCTTTAATCTTAATTGCAGTGAATGTGGTAAGTAATACCTGAAATGGTCCTTCCCACTGTGGTTCCAGAGTTTTCTCTGTAAGAGACTTAACATAAACATAATATCCAGGCTGTATGTTATGCACTGGCCCATCCAACCCCCTGCTCCGAGTCCCAGCCACATGTTTTTCGATTTTTCTAAGCTGTTTATTCAGAGCTATCAAATAAGAGGTCATTGTCTCTTCTCCAATCTGGGCAGACATTCCCTTCGGTATCCCATACGGTCTCCCATAAAGCATTTCAAATGGGCTTATCTTTTCTTAAGTTCTTGGCTTAGTCCAAATTCGCAACAATGCCAATGGGAGAGATTGGGGCCAGGGCAAATTAGCTTCTTGCCCTAGCCTTACAATTTGCTGTTTAATTAAATGATTCATTTTCTTTACTTGGCCACTCAACTGAGGATGGTATGGGGTGTGGAGCTCCCAGTTTTTGCCCAAGTGACAACTAACCTGCTGTATTATTTTTGAGATGAAGTGGGGTCCTCTGTCTGAGGATATTGTGGCTGGAACTCGGAAGCGCGGTATTATCTCTTGCAATAGTGTTTTAGTTACCTCCCAAGCTTTCACAGTCCTGGTGGGGAAAGCTTCTGGCCATCCTGAAAAGGTATCTGTCAATACCAACAAATACCTATACCCCCCTTTTCTTGGGAGTTCTGAAAAGTCAATTTTCCACTGCTGCCCAGGTCCCTGACCTCTTCTGATCTGGCCAAATTTTGGTTTGGGAGTATTCTTAGGATTAGTCTGGAGACAAAGATCACACTGCTGAGTCACTTGGGTGACAGTGGTATATAGATTTCTGGAAGTAATCCTTTCAACTAGATAGTGATACAGGGCATCTGCTCCCCAGTGTGTCTTTTTATGTTCTTCTCTTACTAGGGACCATAATATATGTGAGGGGATGACCAGTTTCCCTTCTGCAGTTACAGCCCATCCTTCCTGGTTATATGTTCCCCCTTGGTCCTCAACTAATTCCTTATCTTTCTTATTGTATGATGGCTTACCTTCAGGGACTATCTGTCCATCTGGAATCAGGGCAGCTTCCACTATTATCTCACCTTTTGCTGCTTCTTTTGCCTCTCTAGCCTCCAGTTCATTTCCTTCTTCCAATTCTGAGCTCACCTTCTGATGTGCCTTTATGTGCATAATTGCTACTTTCTCAGGCATTTGGACTGCTTCCAGCAGTCGCACTATCTCTTGTGCATGTTTGATGTTCTTTCCTTGAAAATTTAACAATCCTCTCTCCTCCCAAATAGCCCCGTGTGCATGCACAACCCCAAATGCATATCTTGAGTCTGTGTATATGTTTATTTTCCTTCCTTTTGCCATTTCCAAGGCACGGGTCAAGGCAATTAGCTTGGTCTTCTGTGCAGAGGTATGTGTAGGTAGAGGCCCTGATTCTATTACCTTCTTGCTGGTGGTAACTGCATACCCAGCACGTTGTTTCTCACTGATGACATAGCTACTCCCATCAGTAAACCAAGTTTCTGTGTCATCAAAAGGAGTGTCCTTTAAGTCTGGGAGGCTGGAGTAGGTGGCTTCAATAGTCTCCAGACAGTCATGATGTACCAGCTCTCCTTGATTCCCATTAAGGAAAGAAGCTGGATTGATAATATTGGTTACCACAATTTCTACATCATCTTGTTCTATCATGATGGCTTGGTATTTCAGAAACCTCTGTGGGGAAAGCCAGTGTCCTCCTTTCACTTCTAGCACAGTGGACACTGTGTGGGACACAAGTACAGTCATTTTCTGGCCCAGGGTAAACTTACGTGCTTCTTGGATATTTATTATGACCGCTGCCATGGCTCTGAGACATCCTGGCCATCCTTTGGCTGCTGCATCTAGCTGCTTGGAGAAATAAGCAACTGCTCTTCAGTATGGGCCTAAGTTCTGCGCCAGTATTCCCAAGGCAATCCTCTGTTTCTCATGGGAAAACAGAAAGAATGTTTTACTCACGTCCGGAAGTCCTAGGGCTGGGGCTGACATGAGAGCTTCCTTTAGCTGGGAAAAAGCTTGAATGGCCTCCTTAGTCCACTGGAGATCTTTATTCCCCTTTGCTATAAGTTCATATAAAGTAACCCATAGTTGTAGATCCACAATCTACACCATCCTGTCATTCCCAAAAAGGTTCACAGTTCCTTTATTGTCCGAGGTTGTGGGGTCTGGCATATTGCTTCTTTACGATCTTGCCCCAGAGTCTGTTGTCCGGCACTAACCTCATACCCCAGGTAGATCACCTTTTGCCTTACCACCCGAGCCTTTTTCTTTGATACTCTGTACCCTTGTAGTCCCAAAAAATTTAAGAGACTCACCATCCAAACCACACATGCCTCTTCTGTCCGAGTGGCTATTAGGAGGTCATCTACATATTGCAGTAACTTTCCCTCTTCTGGTGGGGCTTCCCAGGCCTCTAAATCTGTTGCAAGTTGTTCTCCAAACAAGGTGGGTGAGTTTTTGAACCCCTGTGGAAGTCGTGTCCATGTGAACTGGGTTTTGCGTCCACTTTTAGTTTCCCATACTAATGCAAAAATTTTCTGACTGGCTTCATGGAGAGGAAGGCAAAAGAAGGCATCTTTCAAATCTAAAACAGTGAACCAGGTTAGTTCTTGCATTAAACGTCAATAGGGTATATGGGTTTGCTACCACTGGATAAAGGTCCTCAGTAATCTTGTTAACAGCAATCCTGCACCACCCGATATGATCCATCAGGTTTCCGAATAGGTAAAATAGGGGTATTAAAGTCAGATTGACATTCCTTTAATAGTCCTTGCTGTAGAAAGTTTTCAATCACTGGCCTAATTCCTTCTCTGTCCTCTCTTTTTAAAGGATACTGCTTAATCCTGACTGGCCGTTTTCCTTCCTTAAGGTAAATTACTATAGGGCATGCGGTTTTTGCTCTTCCTGGCACATTAGAGGCCCATACCCCAGGAAACACTTGATTAACAATTTCCTCACTGACTTCCCCTTCTATCTCAGTGACTGTCAATATTAGACTCAATTCCTCCACATATTGTTGATCATTTACCTCCAGAGTAATCTCTCCATCCTTAAAGCTAATAGTTGCTTGTAATTGTTCCAATACATCTCTTCCCAAAAAAAGCCTTTGGGGAATTGGGTAGATATAAAAATTTATGAGTACCCCATTGTTTCCCAAACTTGTACTTTAGGGGTTTGCAAAAATAAACCTTTTTAGATTGGCCAGTGGCTCCTTGTACCATAATATAATCTTTTCCCATGGGCACAAGGGTTTTATTTAATACTGAGTATGTTGATCCTGCATCCACTAGAAATTCTACCCTTTTCCCTTCTTCCCCCAGCCTCATGGTTATAACCAGGGGATCCTCTGGGGTAGGATCTCCCGGTCCTCTTCAGTCCTCCTTGACACCAGCAACCACCCCTCTTTCCTTGTCCCCTCTCTGTTTGGGACATTCATTTTTCCAATGTTCAAACCCTCTGCAAAATGCACATTGGTCTTTAACCAGTCAGGATGAACCTCCCTGGTTTCGCTGACTTTGTCTTCCTCCCCCCTTTCTCTGCTCTTACTACTGCCATAAGTTTGTTCACATGCTGCTTATATGCTTCGTCTCTGTTCCTATACACTCTCCATGCCTCATCTACTAATTTTTCTAAGTTTCTCATATCAGGCCCTTTAAACTTCTGAAGTTTTCACATAATATCTGTTGTTGATTGACCCAAAAATAAGTGTATTAATTGTTGAATGCCCACCTCTTCTCTAGGATCTAGGGTTGTATAGCAGTGCATAGCATCCCTCAATCTTTCCAAAAAGTCAGATGGTGATTCAGAGGGACCCTGTTTAACATTATAGAACTCTGACCAATTTATGGTTTTAGGTATGGCTTGTTCCAGCCCTTTTGCTATCCATTCCTGGTATCTTTCTAACATCTTAATGTCTTCTGGTCTGTTTGGTTTCCATCCTGGCTTCTGGAGGGGGAAATAGTCCTTTACATTTAATTCCTGGTCCTTGCAATATTCCTCTGCGAGACTTCCTGCAGTTTTCAAAATTAACCATTTTTCCGTCTTGGTTAGTGACTCCAGCAATAATTGCATATCAGACCAGTCTGCGTTATGTTGTTTAATCAAATATCGCAACCGCTGTGAGGTAGCTTCTGGGTCATCACGATAGTTTCTAGCAACTTTTTGCCATTATTCTAAATCGATACTTGAAAAGGGTGCTTTAACTATCACTGGCTCCCCATCTGGCCCTACTGCCTCCCTCAGAGGTGCTATAACGATCTGTTGTTGTCTAGTCCGAGATGCCACTGGACTGCTGGAAGGTGCCCTGTTGGGAGCTGATCTACTACCGGATGCTCTGCTAGGTGTTGAGCTACTAAGTGCTGACCTACTAGGAGATGACCTGCCACGGGATGCTCTGAAAGGTGATGAGCAGGCCTCTGGGTCTGCATCCCTTTATTCCTCTTTCTCCTCCTGTCTCTTAGGAGGGGGTGTCCATAAGTCTAATAGGTCTTGGTCCTGGGCCTCACCTCGATATACCTTGTCCAATTTTATGCACCTCTGCCCAATGCTACAGGCTGAGCAACATCTCTTTAATTTCTCCTTCTTCCCTTTATTTTCTTTCTCTAGAGCTAGCACCAGGGGGTCACGGGGAGCTCTAATCCTGCAATCTCTCTGCCATTCGGGATGATCTCGGAGGGAGAAGAACATATCGCAATACAAGACTTCACTCCACTTACCCTCCCTCCTTAAAAATACCATTAATTGCAGCAAAGTATCATAATCTAATGTTCCCGCGGGTAGCCACTTTACATCTTCATCTAACCTATATAAAGGCCACCACTCACTACAGTATTTAATAAGGGTGGACTTATTTTCAGTACCTCCTGTCCCTGCAACTTCTTTCCAGTGTGCTATAATACAACCTAATGGGCTAGCTTTAGGAACTTCTATACTCTGCCCAGATCCCATTATCATCTCCTTCTTCGTGTCCTACTTTGCTCCTGTCCAAATTTTTCTCTTAAAACCTTACAGACACCCTCAATTCAAATAAAAAATTCTCACTCTGCCGCGATTATAATTTTTGACACAAGATGGCAGTGTTGTACCACAAATGAACTAAGAAGCTATGAACAACAAAGAAACCAACAGAAACTACAATAAAACAATAAAATGCAGCAATAAGACAGCAATAAGACAGAACACAATGATAAGGCAGCAATTAGACAACAAAAAGCAACAGAAACTGAAATAAAACAATAACAAAGCAGATTTTCTCCCCTGGCTTTTCTCAGTATGAAAACACAAACTTAACACACTCAAATGCAAAACATACCACAGATCTTATTTACATTTCTATTATTAAAAACCACTTTACTCACTTACACCACACTCTACACAATCACCCGAGGATTAAATCGGGGTGAATAACTTCCCTCTCACTCTGTTCCCCAGACGCCCTGCTCACCCCGCTTCCACCACTCTCCCAATATCCAAACTGAAACACACACTGTGGAGTTGTGTTTTTTATGTTTTATTACATTTGTATTATGTATAGGTTTGTTCCATGTACCCCCGGTTCTGTAATGGTTTCTCCCCGTGTTTTCCCGCCTTTCCCCCGCGTGTCCATTACCCCCAAAAATGCTAAGTCATCACCCTGTTTAGCCCAGATGCCTGTCTGTCACTCGGTGTCCCTTCCCATCCACCTAGAATCTTCCACCCGGGACACCGGGTGATTGGTAAAGTACCTGGGACCCTTCCCCTGTCTATTCTTCATTGGATGTACCCCCGTATCACACCACCCTCGAACCCTCCGCGGTTTTACCCCATTGGCTGTTCGGTTTTCCCCCATTCCGTATTTAATTCGTTCGCGCGGTTCGTTTCGCGCTTTCTTCTGGCTGGCTCCAGCGCGTTCCGCCCCACCCGCGCCTTTCCGGCAAACCCCGGTGCGGCACGCCTGGTCCCCTTCGAGTTATTGTATTCCCCGTTGGATTACAATAAACGGAATTCGCCCCCAGAGAAAGACTCTCCTCGTAATTCGCCGTGGGGTCGCTGGCTGCTCTCTGGAACTCCAATAGCGCTTCCCAAAGCCCGCGAGGGTCCAGCGGGAAGCGCTAGAAACCTGCCCGCCCCTCTCCCCAGAGCTAGCCGGGGCTGAGGAAGGGCGTCAGGGAGAGGAGCACCGGCAACACACTACCTTTTAGCTCTGATCATGGGGAGCAGGAATCCACACGATCCACGTTCTAGGATCGCTTCGAGGCTGCACTATCAGTCAGCGAATCCCTTCACCAGCCTCCCCCTCCTCCCTCCTCCTCCCCTAGACCAGTGGGGATGGAGAAGTGGAGCAGGTCCTGCAGGTATCAAATCCTTTCCCTGGCTTCACTATCAGCCAGGAGTTGGCAGGCTTTCACCTTCCTAGGGACTATTGTATGCAGAACGTCTTCTGCGGATTTTACCAACCCCCTTCAACCTTGCGTACCTACGTCTTACAACCCCCTTAAAGTTGATAAATACTGTTTGACCCGCGTGCCAGTGGCTCTTATCTGTAGCTAGAGTAAGCGAGCCAAGGTCAGATTCCGCCTCTGGGAAACTCCTGGGGCATGCCTGGATTCCTCCGTTCCTTGGCTCGATTCTTGCAGACAGAAAGAAACCTCCTGGCTGGCTCGCCAAAATGATTCCTGGTAATAACTCCACAAGCAAGGGTTGTGTCCTAGTTTAGGGAATATTTGGGGAAAACCCTCTGGAAGGAGACCTCAGAAAACAAACCCCCATGGCCCCTCCCCACCCACCTGGTTCGGGAAAAAATTTTCTCTGAGAGAAGTGGAAAAGAAACTGTTTATTCAAAAAACAAAGCACTCCCCAGCACCAAAAAAAAAAAAAATTAACAACACCAGATGACAACAAAACTCTTTCACCACTCTGAAGAGATGAACAAATCCAGAAAGTCTTTCCTGGGAGTGGTCGCCCGGGTCTGGACACTGGGGATTGCTCTCCGGCACTGGGGATGGCTGCTGCAGATCACAAAGCGCATGCTCCCGGTATTCCTTGGTGTTTCCCAGATCCCAGTCCAGAGCAGGTTGGATGGTATTCAGGAAGAGGAAAGGAAAATAAACAGTCCAGGGAAAGAATTGGACTGCTTAGCTAAACTAACTAGGAAGCAAAGGCAAAAGCAGAAGCAAGCAAAGCAAGCAAGCAAAAGCAAGCAAGCCAAGCAAGCAAAGCCAAGAAAGGAAGCAAAGCCTTCTCTAAACAGCAGACCATGGGGGGAGGTGAACCGACTGATAACAAGGCAAAACAAACCTTCACTTTCAGAGTCAGTTCTGAAAGCACAGAACATAGTATCAAACATAAACAGAACACATGATTGGAGATAGAAACACCATAATATCACCCTAGGACATTCCACCCCTTATCTCCATATCTTCAACATACTCCATAAAGTTAAAACTTCTATCTTTCACTTACTCATACCTTCCACAGTTACACATTTCCTTCTATTTCACTTGCTCAAACCTTTGATACTTACACATTTCCTTCTGTCTCATGTCGGGGTGTTTTCATGTACAGACATTGGCAGTAACATCCAGCAAACAGTGATATTTGCACATGAGTCTCACCCCACAATCAGATCTCCCTGAGGCAGACATTGTGTTGTTCCATCTCTCTGCATTATCCACCATGTACAACCTGGTCCCTGAGCAAAGACAATCCCACTAATGGGTTTGTCTGTACTCGAGGCAGGATTGATCCACACTGATTTCCCTAACAAACCTCTGACATGTGCTACTGGGACTTTATCTCCGTCTACTATATTCAGGGGCTCAGACTGGGCAGGACCTGCTCGATTGGTGGAACCTCGGCTGTTAACTAACCAGGTGGCCTTTGCTAAGTACTGCTCCCAATTTTTGAAAGATCCCCCACCCAATGCTTTTAAGGTGTTTTTTAACAGTCCATTGTACCTCTCCACTTTGCCTGCAGGTGGTGCATGGTAGGGGATGTGGTACACCCACTCAATGCCATGTTCCCTAGCCCAGGTGTTGATAAGGCTGTTCTTGAAATGAGTCCCATTGTCTGACTCAATCCTCTCAGGGGTACCATGCCTCCAAAGGACCTGCTTTTCAAGGCCCAGGATGGTGTTACGGGCTGTAGCATGAGACACAGGGTAGGTTTCCAACCATCCAGTGGTGGCTTCTACCATTGTGAGCACGTAGCGCTTGCCTTGGCGTGTCTGGGGCAGTGTGATGTAGTCAATCTGCCAGGCCTCCCCATACCTGCCCTTGGACCACCGCCCACCATACCACAGGGGCTTCACCCACTTGGCCTGTTTTACGGCAGCACACGTCTCACAGTCATGGATCACCTGAGAAATACTGTCCATGGTTAGATCCACCCCTCGGTCTCGTGCCCACTTATAGGTGGCACCTCTACCCTGATGGCCTGAGGCATCATGGGCCCATCGTGCTAGGAACAACTCTCCCTTGTGTTCCCAATCGAGGTCTATCTTTGACACCCCTATCTTTGCAGCCCGATCTACCTGCTGATTGTTTTGCTGCTCTTCATTAGCTCTACTTCTGGGGACATGGGCATCTACGTGGCGAACCTTCACAGGTAGCTTCTCTAACTGGGTAGCGATATCTTTCCACTCTTCAGCAGCCCAAATCGGTTTTCCTCTATGCTGCCAGTTAGCCTCTTTCCACCTCTCTAGCCACCCCCATAGAGCATTAGCTACCATCCATGAATCAGTGTAGAGGTAGAGCTTTGGCCACTTCTCCCTTTCAGCAAGGTCCAGGGCCAGTTGAACGGCTTTGAGTTCAGCAAGCTGGCTTGATCCACCTTCTCCTTCAGTGGCCTCTGCAACCCGTCGTGTGGGACTCCATACAGCTGCTTTCCACTTCCGATTCATCCCTACGATGCGACAGGAACCATCAGTGAAGAGAGCGTAGCGTGTTTCCTCTGCTGGCAGTTGGTTGTATGGTGGAGTCACTTCATTCAATGCATGGTAGTCCACTGTCACTCTGCATTCTCCTTCAGATTTACGCACAGGCCAAATGGGGCTGTTGAAGGGTGAGTGGGTTTTGCTGACCACTCCTTGGCACTCCAACTCTCGGATCATCTTATGGATGGGAACCACAGCATCTCAAGTTGTTTTGTACTGTCGATGATGCACAGCTGAAGTGGCAATTGGTACCTTTTGTTCTTCTCCCTTCAAAAGTCTTACTGTAGTTGGATTCTCAGACAGTCCAGGCAAGGTGTTAAATTGCTGGATGCCCTCTGTCGCTACATCTGCTATCCCAAATGCCCACCTGAGTCCCTTTGGGTCTTTAAAATAACTCCTTCGAAGGTAATCTATGCCCAAAATACATGGGGCCTCTGGGCCAGTCACAATAGGGTGTTTCTTCCACTCATTTCCTGTCAGACTTACATCAGCTGCCACCAAGGTAAAGTCCTGTGATCCACCGGTCGCACCGGCGATAGAGACAGATTCTGCTCCTACGTGTCTCGATGGAATTAACATGCATTGTGCACCAGTATCAACCAAAGCCTTATATCTTTGTGGTTCCGATGTGCCAGGCCAGCGAATCCACACAGTCCAGAAAACACGGTTTTCCCTTACCTCTACCTGGCTAGAGGCAGGGCCCCTCTAAGCCTGGTTATCCTTCTTGCCTTGGGCGTATGTCTTAGAGGTTCCTTCAAGGGGATCAGACATGTCATCATCATCATCATGCCTGGCAGTTTGGCTACGGGCAACTGGAGCTGCTCTCCTTTTGGTAGAACTTCCTCTCTGACTCTTGCCTTCCTTCAATTCATGCACCCGTTGTGCCAGAGCACCAGTAGGTTTTCCCGTCCCATTTCCTCATGTTTTCTCCGCAATCGTGCAGGAAGAACCACAGCTCAGCTCGTGTGGTGTACCTTCTCTCACCATCTGAGGAACGTCTACGTTGGATACCAGAACCTCTGATCTGTACTGCTGAGATTTGGAGAAGGTCCTCCTTTATCTCCTCCCTGAGTCTCTTATGATTATCCTCTATCTTGTCTTCTAATTTCTGCAGACGTGTTTCCACTGCTGCAATTCTGGCATGGGTTGGGCCATGTACAGCATCTGCATATGCTTGGAGTTTCTTTGCCATGTCGAGAACGGTCTCATCCCTATCATCCCGCTTCATTATTGCTAAGGCAGAAGCGTATTCATGTGGCCCAAGCCATACAAGTTTTCGCCACATCACGGATGTACATGGTACCAAGTCTGGATTCCTAGTTGTTATTTCATATGAGAAGATAATCTCTGCCACTGCCATTTCTCTCAGACGTTGGATCCCTTGTTCTATAGTCTTCCACTGGGTCTGCTGCATATAAAGATCATCTGCACACAGGTATCTTTGTGCTGCACTTTCCAGAACCCGTGCCCAGAGGCTGTGAGGGTTAGCCCCCCTCATCATTCCTTGATCAATGAAAGGATCATGTGACAGGGATCCCAAATATCTCGCTTCAGTAACATCCAGAATTGTAGCCTTGCCTGCATCATCCCAAAGACGGACCAATCAACTAATTACAGACTCATCAGGTCGTTGAGTGTAATCCTTTCTTAGGCCACGATAGTCCTTTAGGTAAAAGGACTCAATATTGGCTTCTGATCTTGTACCAGTTGCTTTGACTTCTGATTTTTCGTCAGCAGGCGTTGAGGGTCCTTCTCCTGCATTATCATCACCATCGTCATCATCCACTGGTCGATTGGTCTTCTCTGTGCGCTTCCCACTTCTTGTACTAGTAGCAACAGCCATTGGCTGAGGCTTAGCTGCTGAGTCTGGTTTAGCTGCTGGCTTTGAGCCAGGGGTGTTGGCTGCAGCCTGAGTGACTGGGATAGCTACTAGTTTATCTCCCTGCCCCCCTTCCTCTCTCTTCTGCCCTACAGTATCTAGCAGTGTGCGATAAGCATATGCCAGGGCCCAGCTCACTGCAATGATCTTTTTCTCCTTAGAGTTATCATGGCACTTCTCTTTCAGGTACTTCGCCACCTCAGCTGCATTCTGAATTTTTTCACTTGGAAAGTCCCAGGCTATAGGGTCAGAAAATTCCTTTAAGATTTGGCCCATATCCCCGCATTTCCCACACCACTCAGGATTTCTCACACCTGGGTCTACTCCTGGGTAAGAGGTCTCATCAGCCCCTCTAGAAATCTCAGCCCTCATTCTAGAGAGACTACAGACTGTATAGAGAAAGCTTACCAGATTAAACACCAGGAAGATGGTCTCTTTAACAGTCAGGGGAAACTGAACATTCTCTAATAGGGAGGTAACAAATTCAGAGGAGAAGAAGGAAAGCAAAGGCTGAAAAGCCTCATCCCCTGCTTCCCCTCTAACAAACTGGCTGCAAAACCATAACCATGAACCATACATTCCAGGAACAGACCTCAGCACCTTTATAAACCCCCTGGAAGCCATTACAGCCAAGCACAGCCCGATGGATATTCTGGTCAGTGCCCTTCTACTGCAAAACCTACGTATTAGGGACAATACTGGAGCTATTCCTGGATAAAAAAATTAACCTAGGGAGCATAGAGGGATTAAGATCTCAAAAAACACTAGGGACCAGAGACACATGCAGGCCTTCACCCCAAGAAACATTATGAATTCAAACAAGATAACCAGTAACTGCTCCATACCAACACAAAGTAATTGAAACAAAAATATGATTACAACAGGGTTTTTTCCACTCTCTCGAGCCATGAGTTGGGTGCCAAAATATTTGTTCTAGTTTAGGGCAAATTTGGGGAAAACCCTCTGGAAGGAGCCCTCAGAAAACAAACTCCCACGGCCCCTCCCCACCCACCTGGTTCGGGAAAAATTTTTCTCTGAGAGAAGTGGAAAACAAACTGTTTATTCAACAAAAAAAGCACTTCCCAGCACCAAAAAAAAAAAAAAAATTAACAACACCAGATGACAACAAAACTCTTTCACCACTCTGAAGAGATGAACAAATCCAGAAAGTCTTTCCTGGGAGTGGTCGCCCGGGTCTGGACGCTGGGGATTGCTCTCCGGCACTGGGGATGGCTGCTGCAAATCACAAAATGCAGGCTCCCGGTATTCCTTGGTGTTTCCCAGATCCCAGTCTGGAGCAGGTTGGATGGTATTCAGGAAGAGGAAAGGAAAAGAAACAGTCCAGGGAAAGAATTGGACTGCTTAGCTAAACTAACTAGGAAGCAAAGGCAAAAGCAGAAGCAAGCAAAGCAAGCAAGCAAAAGCAAGGAAGCCAAGCAAGCAAAGCCAAGCAAGGAAGCAAAGCCTCCTCTAGACAGAAGACCATGGGGGGAGGTGAACCAACTGATAACAAGGCAAAACAAGCCTTCACTTGCAGAGTCAGTTCTGAAAGCACAGAACATAATATCAAACATAAACAGAACACATGATTGGAGATACAAACACCATAATGTCACCCTAGGACAGGTTGTAAAGTAGGTACGTATTTATTCAGTTCTGGACACAGGGGGGGCAAAATCATCCCAAATATTGTGTGCCCCAGCTTCTTAAATCCCAATATTTATTCACAAAAGTAATGCATATTCTATAGTGCCTATACATATTCATAAACTAACCCCGCCTATTCTCTGCATGGTATGGAAATTAGCTGCGACTGCGTAGTTCGTTCTTTTATTGAGTCAGTGGCCTCAAAAATGAGGCTGGGGTCTGGTGGGATGAAGCTTCCATAGTCTTCCTCACTATTTAACTTTTGAACTCAGATGTCTTTGCATGCGCAGTCATCCTTTTGCTTCGCATCTTTAGCAAGCTCAGCAATTTCCATCAGAGGTCCCCCTTCTTTTTGCTGTCTCAGCATAAGTTTAATAGGTAACAGGTTTTCTTTAGTAGATCCCGAGTAGACTTAACATGCACCATATGTTCACATATCATATTGCCTAAATCATTCTAAATTCCCTATTAACCCTTAAATCCACTGTTTTACTATATTCTAAAACCTTAAACTCTAAGTTTTCCACTATGTGATATTACACACTTGTATTCTAACTACACACCCATAATCCCAGTGCTATCAATCAATTTTGGAAGCCTTCTCCACAGCCTCAGGTCAAATGCAGTGTTCTCTTGTGGGTCAGTGTCTGTCAGCACAGAAAGTCTAAAAATCTCAGTTTCCAGGGTTCCAACACCCAGTACTACACAATCTTGTCACTGTTGAGATGGCCACAACACACAGAGTAACACCATACAATTTCAGAAGGCTTCTCCACTTATTATAACAGCATGCTGTCTTTTATACATTCCACAACAAACTTTATACTTTATTAATTGGTTACAATAAATCAACACAGTATTCATTGGCACAAAGCAGTCTCCACCACTGTTTTCAGCTAACATTTGCAAAACTTTTATAAAAATGCTTCTTCCAACTGCAGGTTTCTTTTGTTTTGGTTTTTTTTTTTTTTTTCTTCTCAGTTTCCATGTCAATGACCTTAGTAGAATTTCTTTCAGGGATAAACATGAATCTTATCAACTTCTTCAGCTAACTCTTCCTGACTCACAGACCAGCTGTCAGCCCCTCCACATTTCCCCCTTTTGTGTATTTGAGCCACAAAAACCGCTGCTAAGGATGTTTGCAGGGCCCTTTGCAAAAATCTGAGCAGACGGTGAAGACACAAAGCAATTATTACAACCACCAGCAAAATTAGCAGTCCAGCTTCCAACAGTACCCCAAGCCATCCAGCAATACTCCAGCTTACAAGGAAACCACTCAACCATTTCCATCCTTCATCCACCTGTAAATTACCAACTCCCTCCTTCAAATCTAGAATTTTCCTGTGAACTGACCCATTGAGATCTAACAAACCCATACAACATGCCCTCAAAATCCTGACATCCATAGCCATACACCAACAGTAAAGAATACACCAACAAGGCATGTAGAAAATGGATTTTCAGGTGCTGTTACAGACCCCTTAGTCCCTTAATGACACATTTATGGCAGAATGATACCTTCACTTTAAGTTAAGTAAATTTTCCTCTACACCTAGTTACATTTTTGTGGCTAAGAGAACAAATCATCTGTCCAGTCACCAATTAGAACTGAGTAGCATCCACTTAACTTTTTACAGCTGGCTGCTGCTGTCATAATGGGCAACTAACCTAGTTGTTTAAGGTGCGGAGTTTTATCTAATAATTCAATACCCTTATGTAAAAGCAACACCTCTCCCCTTGGTACATCAAGTTCCTCTATTTTGGGACAGAAAGTGATATGCAAAGGCAGATGGTACAAGACACATTACTCAGTGCTGCCAACCTCTCTGTAGAGGAGTGCAAAGAACTAAAGTAAAGGTAACATCCACCAATTTAAATTTGGGTTTTCAGCACGAGTCAATATCCCCATTTGCTTTGCCCTGAATTATCATCTTCACAACATGTTCTTTGTGTTAATGTGTTGAATTTTAACCTTTTACTTAAGAAACCTCTGCCATGGTACAAAGAGCATAGGAAAATGCAAATTTCTGGAACTTCTTGCATAAAGAACAATACCAAAGGATGCAAAGAACCCAGATAAAGGGGCTCCTCTGTCTCCAAGCCTATCAAGACTGACAGACATACTCAGATAAGCGCCAAAGGACCAAAAGCACACGCGCAAAGAGGAAAAGTTCAAAATTTCAATCATAAGGAAGAACACAATCTTCAGCCTCAGGACCATCGAGAGATCCCCATGCGACCACCAAAGCAAACCACGCATGCCCAGAAGGGCGTGGACCTATTTCGCATGAGAGGCGAGGACAGGCAGGGCCAGAGGTTGAATATGCATGGAAGAGTTGTGTAATGTACTGCATATGGAACACCTTTGGGAAAAAATATGTGGGCCAGACCAAAGCTCGAGGCGCAAGTTTTTGGAGAAATATCTCACTTGTGCCAGGCGCTGACAATACATACCCACTTCATAACTACCCCAAGTTGTGGAATCTTTATTTATTGCACATATCACTTCAGGGCCATTAGCATATTGGATCTAATTGTCCAACCACAGCTCCAGCCCATTGTGGAAACCCAGGGCAAGGGAAATTGTTCTCTGTCTGCCCTGAGGGGTTCTGACTCCCAGGGAAGCACTGACTTTGACCCTCATTCATGGAGAAGGCCTCCAAAGCCTCAAAATAAACTAGAGACCACAAAAGTATGAAATAGATTATAGAGAGTAGTATAGTATGTCACTTGGGTGAGAAATTTAGGTCTTAGGATTTTTTAGTATGTTGTAGATGGGGACAAGATGGAGGGTATAAGGTGTTGTCTCGTGTTCCTTTTTCTTCCTTCTTCTTCCTTCTTCTTCATGAGTTTAGGTGGTATCTTGTAATTGGGCAGAAAAATCCACATTGCAGGTCTTTAGGGGTCAGTTATTGGGTTAGAAGGGAAAATAATCTAGGTGTCACTTCTTAATTGGGCAACTTAGTTTTTGATTAGGCTTAAAAAGACTTGTAACACGAGATTATTGCTAGCTATTTTTCTGCTGTTTTCATGCATGCAAGATCTGGTGCAGACAGCATGCTGAAGTTTTGATAAGGTAACAATAAAACAAGAAGCTGAAGACTGAAAAAGTCCTGTGAGTCTCCTTTTCCTGACACAAAACTGCTCCAGGAGGGTTTCCCCTGTCAGGGGAGCCCCCAGGGGGAGGCCAAATGTGGGGCCAACAAAGTCATAGCCCATGAAGTCCCATTCTTCTTTTTTTTTCTCTTCAGTCTACCTTTGTTTATGGTCTTGGGCCTGAGATCTGGATCGGTTGTCCTTGGGTCCCCAACTAGTGAAAGAATTGTTGTGTCTACCTACTCTGTGAAGAGAGCTTACTATCCCCTTATATGAAACCCAGACCCACACACCAAAGTGTTGGTACTGGGTTAAATGTTTCTGAAAATCATGTATCACTAAGCCAAAAGAATGCTTAGTATTCAGGATAGTTTAGCAAGTGTCCTAGGGTGACGTTATGGTGTTTGTATCTCCAATCATGTGTTCTGTTTATGTTTGATATTATGTTCTGTGCTTTCAGAACTGACTCTGAAAGTGAAGGTTTGTTTTGTCTTGTTATCAGCCAGTTCACCTCCCCCAATGGTCTGCTATCTAGAAGAGGCTAGTGCTGGCTGGCTTGCTTTGCTTGCTTGCTTTGCTTGCTTGCTTTTGCTTGCTTGCTTTGCTTGCTTGGCTTGCTTGCTTTGCTTGCCTCTGCTTTTGCCTTTGCTTCCTAGTTAGTTTAGCTAAGCAGTCCAATTATTTCCCTGGACTGTTTATTTTCCTTTCCTCTTCCTGAATACCATCCAACCTGCTCCGGACTAGGATCTGGGAAACACCAAAGAACACCAGGAGCCTGCACCTTGTGATCTGCAGCAGCCATCCCCAGTGCCGGAGAGCAATCCCCAGCATCCAGACCCAGGCGACCACTCCCAGGAAAGACTTTCTAGATTTGTTAATCTCTTCAGAGTGGTGAAAGAGTTTTGTTGTCATCTGGTGTTGTTAATTTTTTTTTTTTTTTTTTTGGTGCTGGGAAGTGCTTTTTTTGTTGAATAAACAGTTTGTTTTCCACTTCTCTCAGAGAAAATTTTTTCCCGAACCAGGTGGGTGGGGAGGGGCTGTGGGGGTTTGTTTTCTGGGGGCTCCTTCCAGAGGTTTTTCTTCCAAATTTGCCCTAAACTAGGACAGCAAGCTAGAATGTTTATAGTAACGGGGATCAGTATTGGGAGTTTCTAAGATACATATAGATAAGATTCATACATGTCCGGACAAGCTCGGGCTAAGCTCTAATGAAGCAATATTGGTAAGGTTGTTATAGTGATTAGTGCCACAGCTGAAATTGTATAAATACGTGCACCTTGAACAAAATGGCAGAGCTAGATTTGGGTTGCCAATACCCATAGTTCCTGCGCACCTTAATAAAGAACCTGCATATCTGTGATTATGTGTGCTTCCAAACGCTAAGAAAAGCAGCACAGAATCTGAAAAAAAAACAAAACAAACTAAAGCCCAAGATGTCATTGGCAGCTTATGAAGGTGTTTGAGCTACTTCTGAGATGATTGGCAGCAAAGCACAGCTCTTTCTGGCACCCTGACTGCTAGTGCTGGGCTGATTGTTCAAAGGGAAAGTCCCTTCCACACATCATGCCACTGATGCTATGTGGAGTAAGTGGGTTGTGCTAATTACACAGCAGGCTCGGATCGGAAACCCCAATCTCCCCAGGGTCTTGGAAGTCATCATGAACTGGCCAGAAAGTAAAAATTTTGGACTATCAGAGGAGGAGGAGGAAGAAAAGGTGAAATGTGCTTCCTGACATATTGTGGGGATACGCTGAAAATGGAAAGTTGCTGTAAGAAATTATACTCACTTTTAAAAATTTAAAAGGTTTATTAAGACCTTATCAAAATACAACAAATAACTGAATAAGGAAAAATACAGCACCAGGAGCAAAGGATTTAATCAGCATGTGCTTGTCTACAAAATGGATGTTTTGCCTTTTATACCTCTAGTCCCTCCCAAAGTCTTGTCAATCTACTCCTTCTTTGCTGTCTAGTGGTGGAGATCACTTTCTTGCATCCTGATTGCAGGTCAGATGTTGCCATAGTAACAAGCCGACCCTCCCAAATGCGCTGACTACTAAGGTCATCCTGTGATAACAATGCAAGAGGGAGAGGAAACATAACTATACATCTACAAAACTTCTCTTAACATATACTTAATATTCACCCCTTAATTGTGAGAGTCAACTATTGCATTATTCATCTATAACTGCTGCTATATGGTGTCCTATGCTGTGAGTCGCAGAAGCTATTGAGTGACAAGGCGGATTAAGTCAGGTTGAAGAGCTGAAAGCCATCCAGCTGGCTTTAGATATTGGTGAGCAAGAGAAATGGCCAACCTCTACCTCTGCACTGACTCGTGGGTGTGTTATCGATTGAGTGAGCGTTAGACCAGCCCTGCCTTGGGTTCAGATTTCTGGCAGCAGCTTAAATTCAGGTGACCTGCACCTAAACCACCATGGCTCACAAGTTCCTTAAAATGGAAAATCAGATCTATTATAAAATGAGTTATTTATTTAATTGACAGAAGATTAACAGACAAGAGGCCTCAAAACAATTTACTCACTACACAGTTTAAAGAAAAGAACTAGTGGTAGATTTACATAAAACCGTGCACAACATAAAGGTACCTATATTATAGCTAGCAAAGATATAGTATAGATTAGGAGTCAATGTATCTTACTACTGAACTGATGATGGAGTACACAGAGTCCTTTCACTCAACCTCCAGTAAAGTATCCCGGAAATAGGCATCCAGACTTCAGGGAAAAGCGCTACATATTTCCAGGGAATGTGCAGAAGAGTTCTGCTTTGTGAAAGTCTTGTGTTGCTTTTTTAGTTTGTAAAGTGAAGTGTCTCTCAGTCAGAAATTCAAGGCTTATCTCCCTTCAATCTTTCTTGCAAGGCAAGATGTTTATTGTCAGCTGGGAATGCCACCTCCATGGTGATGCCTAAAGAGGTTACCTAGAACAGGGGCTGTCGAGAGTTTAGCTGAAGAATGGCTGCGCAGCAAGAGACATGAAAGGGTTAAGTTGATGAAAGTGTGAGAATACGTGACTTGTAGCATGAAAACTATGCCCTTGAGAAACAGATGTCTCCTAACAACCTTGAGCATACAGGTGTCTCGTTAACAACCAAGATGTAAAATTGCTTAGTATGCAGAAAGATAATCAAGTATAAAGAAACAGTAACTGCAAGGCTTATCGCAAAGAGATATATGTGTTAATAGAAAGGTAACCAATCCTGAGCTTCGCTTTTGCAATATGTATGAACTAATTAGTGCTTGTACAAAGAAACTGTAATCGACTCCAATAAACTGAGACTTGTTGATCATGACAGCATGAGGCTTGTCTCCCGCGACACTCTCACCAACATCTGGCGCCCGAACGGACGGGACCCCCCCGCCTGGATCTGTGAGACGTTGCGTTGGGGTCGGGTCCCGCAGCTAGACGGACGGCGATTAAGCTCCACTACCTGGTGCCGCGCCCTAAGTGACTGCAACGGCGGGCTCAGCCGATACGTGCTGCCGAAGCCTAGAGGGTCTGCAACAGCGCTGACGTGAATAATGGACAGGCAAGCAGCATATAACCTTTTCACCTCGTTTTTCAGACGGAGGCAATTTAAAGGGCTTGATTTAGATAGGTATCTCCAGGCTTCCGTACAGCTTCTCTTTCATATTCTCTCAAAGAGAGCTGAAAAAGTTAAAGAAGCCGATTTGGAACAGTTGGTTCTGTGGGCAAGAAACAAAGGCAAGCTGCAAAAGCCTTCGCTGATTTTTAGTAAAGTCGAATCGCAAGAGTTGGGGCAGCTGCTTTGGAACGCAGTGATAGAGGGCAGAAAAGACAAGAAAATAGTGCTAGAGCTTACAGGCATTTGGAAAAAAGTTTTACAAACCCTGCAAATCATGACTGCGGAGAAAAAAGCAGCAGATGTTAACAGCTTCGCGGTCCCGTGGAGTGAGGCAAACTCGGAAGTGGCCCTGTCGGGTCCCTCGGGAGGCGGGGAGACACCTGAGGAGGCAGGCGGAGTTGGTGATGAAACAAGGCTAAGTCAGGAGGAGGAACTCAGGGGCGGAGATCAAGGCAGAGACCAGGGCGGAAACGGAAGAGAAGCGGTGCTGGCCCCTCGCCCCCCCACAGCAGCGGCGGCGGCGGCGAGCAACCCGGCGCGGGTTGGAGGGGCTGGGCACCACAATGCTAGCGGAATGGCAAAAGCAGCAACTCAAACAACAGCAGAGCAGAGCCCTGAAACGGGGCCGGCCAGCACCGAGCCTGAGGCGGCCCCGGGGCGGAGCGGACATCGGCCAAGAGACAGAAGGTTCCTTGTCGCCCATCCCCACAGTGACGCAGCAAGGACGGGAGCGAGACGGCACCGCCCCCCCCCCCCCCCCCATCTCCCTGCAGCACCCAGCAATGGCGGCGGAGACGACTGCACAGCCTGGTTGCCACAGTAACAACAATGCCGAGAGCAGCAGTGTCACAAATGGAGGGATTGCAACACTACAGCAAAAATTTCAACAGCATTTTTCCAATTCCTTGCAAGAGTCAGAAGACGTAATGAAAAAGTATAGCAGTACCGAGTGTTTTCCAAAATACCAAGAGGAATGGACATTATGCAAATCAATGTTATTTCAAATACGATATGGATGAAAATCACTGTATAAAGATAGAAATGTTAATAATGATTTAATTGCCAAAAATGTTTCTGAAAACAAAGATTTGAGGAATTTCAGTCAGATGGAATGTTGGCATTGAGTTCGCAATTTCTGTTTTAAAGTTTTTATAGATAATAAGATAAATTATGATTGTCAGGTTTTTGTAGGTAATGATAAGTAGTGATTGTTACTAATGTTATATAAACGCTTTGAAAAGATTGTCTTAAACTATTTTAAACATTTCTTGTTGATAGGCTGATCATATAATGTAAGTTGTCTGATTTTTGTGATAAGAATTATTATTAAGATGTTAAGGTATTGAGGTGTTGTTTTAATATTTACAGTCAGTTTTCAGATGTTTTATTGTCTTTTTAGGTGATTAATTGCAAGATGTATTTTTTCAGGATCCTATGTTTTTAATTTTTTAACTACTCATGTAATCTCTTTGTCTAATCTTCTATGCAGCTGCAATTCATCTTCTTTTAAAAATTTATTGTCCAAGTTTTAGTTCAAGATTTCAGACTTCAAATTTTCAGATCTCTAAAGAAAAAGTTTGTTATATTTAGAGAATTTTTGTCTTAAAAGAAATTTTAGACAGGTACAATTATTTGATGGTTTGATAAATTTTTAATAATAGGGTTTTTTCTACTTATAACAGTTATTTCTAAGAATTTCATTTTATAATGTGTTAATACATATCCTCCAATTAGGGTTTGAGCTCTGGCCAAGCTCTGGCTCTACGTGGATGGTGTAATTGACCCAGGTGTTTTCTGCATCAAAAAGTATTCAAGTCCTTTTGGCTTGACAATTTGATCCTATAGGGCAGCTGAGCCTCAAAGGGAGTTTTGGAGAGACATGATCCGGACATGTTTTATCCAAATCTCTGTTGTTTTAAGGTTTGTCAGCTGCTGCAGGCTCTAGGATAACAATTTAATAGTGTAGCACTTAGTAACTGTGATTTTATATGTAATATTAATTGTGTATTATCTGATTGATTTTTATTTGTTGTTAGTTTCTTTACTATATGCATTGTTTTGTTTTTGATGCTTTTTCATGTTTATAACAAAGATGTTGATATCTCCATTTCTTCATGCAAGTTTTAGGGAACAGAATTGAGAGAGGACCCTCCAGTCCCTGTGGGGGGTGTTGGGTTTATTTGTGTTTTAACAGGTGCAGAATCTGGATGGATTTCAGTGAAGAATGTAGAACTTATCAATTGCAAGAGGGCACTGATCTCTCCACAAGTGGATCAGAAGATGCACAGCAAAAGTGGATTGTGCAAAGATTTGTGTTTCACCCACAGAAGATCGTGGGCTTTAGAGTTTGTTTTTTTTTTAATAAGTGTGTTTTTAATGATGTTATAGAATTTTTTGCTAAGTTTTAGTAAGTTTTAGTAATGCCTGTGATTTTTCTGTTCATTTTGCCATTGTCTTTCAATGGCAAAAAGAAAAAGAGGGAGTCCCAACTAGATCAACAGCAATCCTGCTTGAGTGAGTGTTTTTACCCATCCAACCAAGAAGTCTGGGCAGGACAGATGCTCTTGCTGCATTGATACAAAAAGGCAGAAACAGAATTTTAAAAATAGATGAAAAAGATACCAACCTGCAGTGATAACAACGTCAATGACAACAGTTTGCCTAAAACATCCCGTGATTAATCCAGTTCTAATGAAAATTAATTTTGTAGAGTACAGAGAAATAAGTTAGAATATCCTAAGTGTGAAGTTAAATTTATCAGAAGTTAGTTTATTAGAAGTTATAGTTTATGTTTAGAATTAAATTTGTTTCTTTCATGTTAAACAGGGCATTCAAAAACCTGAGAAATATGTAGTGGGCCTCAATGTTTTTATTAAGCAATATTTTAGTTGTTGAAGTATCTGGAATCCTTGACATTGACAAAAAGAGAAAATATGCGTATCACTTGGGCCAAACAAACTAGGCAAGATTCATTCTGCCTGTTGCTAGCCACACCATCTAACTCCTTTAATACTTATTTAATTGGAGTCTCGTTGGGTCCCATAGCAGAGTTCAAAACATAGACCCGAGCTCAAATGAATTCAAATAGCACAAAGGCATGAGTGCGAAAAATTTAAAGGCACGTGCTATATAAATTTGAAAAATAGTTCCAAATCTATTCAGAAAAAAAATTCAGCGTTTGCAACAACATGTTCAGGTGTTACAGAGGGATGATACATTTTTTAGATTATCATTTGAATCATGGAAAATTACGGGTTAGCTTAAACACCTTTTGCAGCTTATGATAATAGGATTGTTAGTTATAGTAATTTTAATGCTTGCATTGCCGTGTGTATTTCAGTGCTTGCAAAGAACTTTAATGTCAATTATAGAACAAAAATGGAACACATCCTTGCTTGCTTATAGAAAAAACAGGGGAAATGTCAAGAGTTTAGCTGAAGAATGGCTGCGCAGCAGGAGACACGAAAGGGTTAAGTTGATGAAAGTGTGAGAATACGTGACTTGTAGCATGAAAACTATGCCCTTGAGAAACAGATGTCTCCTAACAACCTTGAGCATACAGGTGTCTCGTTAACAACCAAGATGTAAAATTGCTTAGTATGCAGAAAGATAATCAAGTATAAAGAAACAGTAACTGCAAGGCTTATCGCAAAGAGATATATGTGTTAATAGAAAGGTAACCAATCCTGAGCTTCGCTTTTGCAATATGTATGAACTAATTAGTGCTTGTACAAAGAAACTGTAATCGACTCCAATAAACTGAGACTTGTTGATCATGACAGCATGAGGCTTGTCTCCCGCGACACTCTCACCAACAAGGGGCTAGACAGTGTTAAAGGAATAAAGTAGATATTTATTTAAAAGGCCTTCAAAGGATACATCTTGGGCAGTACAAGAGCCTGGCTGTGGCTCTACCCAAGATGGACCAAGATGGACAACAGTCACGAGTTTTCACACTTTTATAAGTTTTGGTTCATTTATATATTGGGGTTAATTGTCCAATTACAGCTTCTGATTATAAAGTCCCATCCTCCCAGATTGCTCTCCTCAATTCGCTGTTGTTTATACATTTTGGGCCCGAAGCTGTAACAGTGTCCTTGGTTATCAGGCTGGAAAAGGATTGTTTTGTCTAACTAAACTGTGAAGAGAACTTGCTAACACTTTATATGAAGTTCAGAGTTATATACTAATGCAGTACAGAATCTGAAAAATAGGAAAGCTAAAACTTAAGGCATCAATGGCACCAGAGATAACTCACTACTGGACAGATGTCTGGCTTGGGTTATCTCACCAATTAGCAGATTCATGTGAGGAGGAAGATCCCCTGAGCTATCGCACCAGCTGATAGGCAGAACAAATAAGCTCTCCTGTGGTAGGAGAATGTCCTGCCACAAGGTGGCGGCAAATGCTCTGTGGGGATGGCTAGACAGATGGAAAAAAAATGATTGGCAGCACAGAGGGAAACCCATCTGGGCTACTGAATTGTGGCAATACATTGATGACTGCGTAGAGAAGCTGGCTTTAAAAGTATGTAAGGGAGATGCACATGTACACAAGAGTTGGGCTAGTGAAGAACATTGCAACAATGAACAGGTGGATCTGGCTGCTAAGATTAAAGTGTCTCAGGAAGATCTGAACCAGCAACATAATGGTGAAGTATTTCTGGCTTGGTGAGCCCATGGCACCTCAGGTTAGCAGGGAAGAGATGCAACATACAGATGAGCTCGTGACCAAGGGGTAGACTTAACCACGGACACTTGTTACAAATGGATAGGGGAGTTTAAACAAGTCCTTGCCTCTGCCCAGGACTCTGGCAGTAGACAGTAGCTTACTGAGGCAGCCAGCACCCCAAAACCACTCTCACTCACAGGTTCTTAATAATGACTGATTAGGCCTATTATAAAATGAATTATTTATTTAATAGAAACAATTTAACAGACATAAGACTTTAACAGATTACTTACCGCACAGGATAAACAAGGAAAGACTACTAGTAGATAACATACAGTGCACAATAATAAGGTACCCTGTTGGGAAGGATAGATAAATATGACTGCCTAGCAGAAGAATCACAGTAGTACAGCCAGGATGAATATAATGCCTCCTACTGGCTGGACAATACCCTTACCTACAGATAGGTCCAAAAGTCAAATAGACTGTTCCATCTCACCCCCCAGAATGTATGGTTCATCCCACACCTGTAACCCTCCCCTGAAACATCAAGTGTCCGTAACCCCATTGGCCCAAGTCTTGTTCCAGCCCACCTTGAAGCCCCCGATAAGGGGTCTCCAAGGGGCCAGACGCGCTCTTGGAACTTCCTCCCTCCTCTTGGATCCCCCCCTCTTGGAACTCCCTGCTCTTCCCTTTGTCTCTCCCCTCCCCCATCACCTAAGGCCCTGCCACGTGCTGTGTCTAGCAGCTCGAGGCAGGACCTTTCACCATCCCGAATAAACCTTATCTTCTAAGAGCAACCAACAGAGATCTCTCGTCTGAATCCATCCAAACTGTCCTGGAACCTCCTACGTCCTTACAGTACCCAATTTTACAGCTAGTGATGAAATAGCACAGATTAGGATTCAATGTATCTTACCATCCAGTTTCTGATGGGGCATACATCAAAAATCCTTTGCTCTCAATTTCTGGAAAAGTAACCACAAAGAGTCATCCAATGCTTTGGGGAGGAGCCCTACAAGTTCCCAGGGAGTTTGTAGGAGACTTCTGCCTCCATGAAAATTTGTGTAGCTTTTATAGTGTAAAAGTAGTTTCTTTCAGTCAATAATTCATAATTTATCTCTTTCTACATCTTGCTCTCAAGGCAAATATGTTTATTCTTACCTGGGGGTCTCACCCTCTTGGCGCCAGTGATAACTTGACCTGGATTATCTCATCCATATACACCAGTTGATGGACAGAGCAGATAAGTTTTCTGTGGTGGGGGAGGGACTTCCTGCCACAACACTATTTCCCAAGTTATCCATTGTCACAGGGACATTTCTCTCTCTCAAGATTTTTCATAGAGGTGCACAGAGAGAAAGAAAGAGAAAACAATTTCTATTTCCACTCCTTTTTTTTCTCATGTGGAATGTATTTGGGAATTGTTTACCTGGGGTGATTGCTTGATTGGATTCTGGTGAGACTGTTTGAGCCTGATGGCCAATCAGATCCACCTGTGTCTGGACTCTTGAGAGCAAGATCACGAGTTGTGAGTTAGTCAGATATAGTAGAGAAAACAATATGTAGTTTTAGTATCTTCCTTTATATAGTATAATAATGTATTTTAGCATAGTTATAATAAAGAAATCGTTCAGCCTTCTGAACTGAGTCAGACATCATAATTTCTTCCCATTGGGTCAGACTGCATTTACAATAAGTGGTGACCCGACGTTGGATGAAGAACCAGGACCTGGATCGGTCTGATCAGTCCACAACCATGATTTAATATGAGAGAGGTGGTAAACCCTCTTGAAAAGGCATGTCTGGAGTCCCTGCGAGGGATCGGGAAGATAAGATACTGTTGGGATCCTCTCTAGGACCAGGTGCAGCCCCGAGCAGTTTGCCGTAACTGGATGCCTCTGCCTTCCTATGAAAGGTACTGATTTTCTGGTCAGGTACCGCCCTGACCTGGGTGGACTTTAACTTTGGGAAGAGATGTCTGCAGACTTGAGCACTCGTTTTTATTGTGTGGACGGTCTTATATTTACCGTCTGGAGAGATCTGTCTCAGAAACATGGAGTCTCTATCTCTGAAAATTATTTATTGGAGTTTCTTGAATATGCAGACAGTTGTGTTTTTTTCATGTATCTCTTTTTTTCCCTGGATCCGGAGGCCTGGAAATTCCTGTATTTCCTCATCAGGCAAAGCATCAGGTGAGATTTCTGAGCAGTTCGATACATGAGAGATTTTTTAAAGCTTCTTCCAATAGTCCAGGGATGGATCCCAGGGAGCACATCTACATTGGGTGGAGGTGAGCCCCCCACACCCAGCAGGGGCCCTTCAGCCCCCTCGTCATGGCCGGATGGAGACCCGCTTGTTCAAGGACAGTGTCCGCTGCTGGTGGCCCCCTGCGCAGGGCGGGGGGGTGAGCCTTTGCCTGTGGCTCAGAAGTTTTCTTCTGCTTCTGTGCAAGAGGAGCCCTCTCCACCACCTCCCCCTCCACTAATGTGGCCTGGGGCTCGGGGGTCCGTCCAACCCCCATCTGCCACTGCTGTAGGTGTCCCAGACAGTGCTAGGCTGTTAGGCTCAGCCTATCTGGGTACCTCAGGCTAGCTCCCAGCCAGAGGCAGCTTAGCAAGCAACTCTGGAGTGATTTCAGCTCTGGTAAATACAGCTCTTAGTGATTTCAGCTTGGTGCTCGCAAGTTCCTTAGGCAGACGCAGGGAGATGGAGAGAGGAGAGGGCTGTATGTGGGTCCACAGCGGTGTCCTTGAATTTCAGCTCCTGTGAAGGAGGCAGTGACAACTCTTCTGCCAAACTGGGCAGAGATGGGGGTTGATATAGGGTACGGGGGTGTTGGAAATTGTCCAATGGCCAGGGTTGAGGAGAATATGACCTATAGCCTTACAGAGAGATAACAAGGGTCTGAATGTGGAAGAGGGGCTTCTTTGGTCCAGTCACCATGACTAAGTATTTCTTATTTTAGGTGAGTGACTGCCAGGGAGGCCTTGCAGGGCCTCTGACTGCTACAACTCCACTTTCTGTATTTAGTAAAAAGGCGTGCCCAATAGTTATTTTAAAACAGTGGAAAAGGCACAAGAACATTGCTAACACAATGACAATTATAATGAAAAGCCACAAAATTCCCTTAACCAAAGATGTAACCCATCCTGTTAATCCCCATTAACTGAAAAGGTCATTGACCCAGTCTGGGTTGCTTTCTACTTTTAAGTCCTTCACAAGTTCCTTCAGTTTCTGGATGTTTGCATGGATGTATTCCAAGCATGAAGAGAGATTGAAGCAACACATCCCTTCAAAATCTTCGCAGCCATGTCCGTGGGCTAGCAGTAGGAAGTCAATTGCTGCTCGATTTTGAAGTGATGCATGTCTCGTGGTTTCTTCTTCCTTTAAAAGATCACTTAGGGCAGCAGAGGTAGCGCTGGCTTGCTTACTGAGCCAGCACCCTAAGTGATTTATTTCACCAAGAGCTTTAGCTGCAGCTACCCAGGGTAGGAATAGGGAGACCGCAATCTTTTTTTGTTTGTTCCAATCATATAATTTTGGATTGCAATTTTTATCAAATTTTGTGTAGGATCTTTTGTGAAGTTTTAATTCACTTTCTTTTTTCCAATTATGTAACAAGGTAATATTTTGAGTGAGGGTAGAAAGTTTCCCAAGGCTACAGGGACCTCCCTGGAGACGTGAGTGGATCCCAGCCCATATTCTGTCACCACAGGTGAGAAACATTCCTTTGGGTAATACTTTGGGGTGGATAGATGATACAGAGATCACCTGAGAGGTCTAATTACACCAATCCGGATAGTTATAGGCTTTGTTAATGGGTGATATGTCTTTTCTGTCTTTGCTGGTATGCTTTTCTTGTGTTCTATTCCCTATTCACTGAAGAACTCTCTTAACTTTCGAAAGGTGTAGGCAGGTCCATTGTCTGTTTTGATTTGTTTAAGGACACCCAGGGTAGCGAATGCAAGGAGGAAGTGCTTTATGGTATGCTGTGTAGTTTCTCCTGGATGAGCTGATGCAAATATTGCTCCTGAAAACGTATCGTCTGAGACGTGTACATATTTTGACCTTCCAAAAGGCGGGAAGTGAGTTATGTCTGTCTGCCACAGTTGGCAGCTGTTCAGGCCTTGGGGATTGAGTCCTGTCCCCATAGAAGGTATCTGGTAATTTTTGCAGTTTGGGCATGTGGCAACAATAGCTTTTGCTTGATCTTTTGAGAACTTAAACATTCTGATGAGGTCAGGTACATTTTGATGGTAAAATGCGTGTGCCAACTTTGCCTGGGCAAAGATGTCAGGGACATTAGCAGTTTCCATCGCCATGGCCAATGCGTCTGCTTTCCTGTTCCCTTCTGTGATGATACCTGGGAGGTTGGTTTGTGACCTCACATGCATCATATGGTAAGGTTGCTTTCTGTGAGAGATTAAGCATGTTAATGCCAAAATAAATTGGTGTAACTTTGGATTGGCAACCTCTTTGAAAAGAGCGTGTTCTGCTCTCATAACTATACCTGCAAAATATGCCAAATCTGTGACCAGATTAAAAGGTTCGTCTTTGAATTTCTCAAAGGCTTTGACAACAGCTGCTAACTCTGCAATCTGAGGAGGTCCCTCCAGTATTTGGATGTCAAATTCCCAATTTTGGGTCTTAGGGCCCTTCCAAGTCATTACAGACTTGTGGGATGATCCTGAGCCATCTGTAAAAATTGTTAGAGCTTTGAGTGGTGTTTTACTCTGGACTAATTTTGGGGTCAGATTAAAGGATGCATCACGATTAAAAAGTTAATGGTTTGGGATATGGATGGTAATTTGGCCTGTTTAGCTGTCTAGGGCAAATTGGAGGTTTTCACTGGTCTGGAGCAAATGCTCTAGGTCCCCAGTGGTCAGTGGCAAGTATATGCATGTGAACTCACACCCAGCAAGGGAGCGGAGGTGAGTTCTGGCTTTTTTTATTAAATGTCCCATGATTTCTTGGAAGGTGGTAATTGTCTTTGAAGGTTGGTTGTTTGTAAAGATCCATTCCAGTATTAATAAAGGGTCTCAAAGTTGAAGATCCCATTGGAAAATCAGTCCATAGAATCAGGGTGCTTTTCCGAGAATGACGAACTGGAAAGGCAGCTTGGGCTTGAAGCAATGCGCTTGGCGTGAAGACAGGGCTTCTTGGACCTTGGTGATGGCATCTCGGGCTTCTGTTGTGAGTGTGTGTGGAGAGTCTAGGTCCTCGTTGCCGTGGAGAAGGTTAAACAGGGGAGCAAGGTCCTCTTGCAATTCCTAGCAGGGGACATACCCAGTTGATGGATCCACACAGACTGTGTAAGTCTCTCAGGGTTTTTAGGTCATCTCAGATGGCGAGCTGCTGGGGTATGATTGTTCTTTCCCGGATCTGGAACCCAAGATAAGTCCATGGGTTGGTGTATTGTATTTTGTCCTCACGGATCTCAAATCCTGCTTTTTCTATGGTTTCGATTGTCCTTTTAACTGCTTTGTCTAAGTAAGTTTTTTCTGATGCACAGACCAGGATATCATCCATATAGTGGTAGATGATTGCATCTGGAAATAGGTTCTGAAGAGGAGACAGGATGTGAGCAACATAACACTGGCATATAGTAGGTGAGACTTTTAGTCCTTGGGGAAGATACAACCAATGGTATCTTTTGAGTGGGGCCTCTCTGTTAAGAGAGGGAACGGAGAAAGCAAACCGTGGAGCGTCCTGGGGATGCAGCGGAATGCTGAAGAAACAGTCCTTAATATCTATGATGGCAAGTGTCCAGTCTCGAGGCAGCATCGATGGTGAAGGCAGGCCAGGCTGGAGGGGGCCCATGTCCTTGATGACCTCATTGATTTTGGAGCCTCCACCTGTCCATTCCAGGTTTTTGCAGTACGAAAACTGGGGAGATCCACGGGCTGGTGGTCTCGACAATGTGACCTTTGGCAAGATGTTCTTCCACAAGGGCCTGTAGTGCATGCAGTTTTACTTTAGAGAGGGGCCACTGGTCAATCCAGATCGGATCTTGGCATTTCCAGGTGAACCAAGGGGTATCTGGTAATGCGCGCTCCTCAGTTGCCCCAGTCAGAAATCCTGACTGGGAATACGTAGGGAAGCTCCCCATTGGGATAGAATGTCCCTGCCCCAAAGGATGATGGGGACTCTTACCACAAATGGACAGATGGTTGCCAGCTTGCCTTCAGGCCCTTCGACGAGGATGTTCTGCTTGCTTTGCATACACTGTGACTCCACTAATCCCTGAAATCATGCCTGCTACCAGTTGTAGTTCCCAGTGTGCTGGCCATTCTGAGCAAGCGATGATGGTTACATCCGCACCGGTGTCCAGCATCCCTGGTAGGTGGATCTTTTCTCCTCTGTAGGATAGACTGCACTCAGTGGTAGGCTTACTTGGTCCCACAACTTGTGCCTACATTGCTGTAGGGTTGAGAGGAAGCTGTTATGTGTAGTGAATGTAATTCGTGTCAGTTTTGATATGGTATATGTAATATTTAGTATTTTTAGAAAACACACATCTGTATTAGGAGTCACCCCCCACATAGGTGAAACTCAGTCTATGTTGAAACCTCATTTACAAGTGAATGTATGTGGCTGCTCCAGAGATAGGCCATATCTTGAAGAAATACTGGGATGCCCAGGTGCTGATCATCGCGTCAATGACCCGAGATTGATATCACAGAAATCCTCCAGGCTGATACATCTGAATGCTGGGTTCCCTTAACTACATCACAGGACTATGCATTGTTCCACCCTGACGCCAAGAAAAGAAATTTCATCAGTGTATGAGACTCTAAATGAGAAGAAAAGACTGATTGCCAAAACCCTGGCCTCGGGCAGAATTTTCCCTATAAAAACCGTTTGTACCAAGGGGGTGGTGTGTGGGCATGGAGAAAACCTCTGCTGAGACTGTCTTCTTTGTTGCACACCCAGCGCTGACCCGGGGCTCAGCACTGTTCTTTGCTTGTGGCTGGCTAGATAGAATTTGATTGCAAAATAAATATTTTATTTTTCGTTTTAATTTGGTGTCGTGGTTTAACACAGAAAAAGAATTTTTCTCGGACGGAAGAGGTCAATTCGGATATTGACCAATTGAAGGTGGACACGCCTCTGAGAACACAGAGGGGTTAAAAGCAGAATTCCCAGGAGAACTTGCTCTCTCTGGTTCCGGTCAGCGTGCAGTGCAGACTCTCCCCTGCCCGGCCACGGCTGGGTGGGGGAGGGGAAAAGCCATGTGGCCTTCGGAGATAGGCCCAAGGGTGGAGGGACTTGAACCGGGCCTGGCCCCCTGCAGATGGAAGGGTGGAGAAATCTGGGATGTCTCCATTCCCCCCAAGAGTCGAGAGAGAGAGAGAGAGAGAGAGAGAGAGAAAGAGACAGCAGCAGTTTTGTCAGCAGTACGCCACGGGGAAGGAGAAGAGCGGGGGGTCCGCAAGTTGTCCAGCCACCTGTGGGAGCTGGAGCCTGGGCAGTGAGTCATCCTTGGGAGTCGGGACTTTTAACCCTTCCTTGAGAAATGAAAGCTTTGTGAAATTTTTCTCCTCCTTGGTTTGAAAGAGAGGAAGAGAGACAGCTTGGACCGTGGGATGTTAGAAGGAGAAATTCTAGGTGGGAGGAGATGATGGAGTGGCCTTTGGCTGGACTTTCTCTTGGTAGTCACAGACTGAACCGATCTTCTCCTCCAAGAGAGACTGTATTTTAGGAGGATGCCGGTGAGCCAAAGAGACCATGCTTCAGCTGGGAAAAGACAGAAGTGGAGTGAACAGAGAAAAGTTAGGGAGGTTTGTGGTGGTGCCCCCTGTCTTCAGAGAAGAAGAAAATAAGAAGATCTCTGTTCTTGGACCCTCAGCCCCAGGGGAAAATGGGGGGGATTGTGGTCCCAAAAATGAAAAATTGAACTGTTGTTTTTTCCCCTCTTGGCAGCGCATCCTTGAAAGGAAAAATCCTAAAAGCAGTCTGTCCATCCATGCATTGGTGGTGACAGCACTGTGCATGGAAAGGAGAGGGCCACCATGGTAAACTTTTTCTCCAGGCGGTGCCATGTGTGACATGGAAACACGGGATGTGGCAGCTGTGTTTCTTGGGGGGTCTGTGGCACGGGAGGGACTCCTCTCTCCCTCGATGGGCTGAGTATCGATTGTCTGGAGGGCGGAAACCTGATTGGGGTCCAAGTTGTGTCTCACTGTGGTTTGTTGAAGTTGGGTGGTGGGAGGAGTAATGTTTGAAAGGTTTTCATTTTGAATTTTGTGTGTGTTTTTTCCTTTCTTTTTTTCCTTTCATAGTAGTATAGTAGTAGTAGCTTAAAGTTTTTTCCCTTGTTATTAAGCTTGGGCCTGCTTTTGCTCTGTTCTCGATCGCATTTCACAGCATTCAATTGAGAGGTTGCATTTTCATGGGGGCACTGGGGTGGTGTGTGGGCATCGAGAGAACCTCTGCTGAGACTGTCTTCTTTGTTGCACACCCAGTGCTGACCCTGGGCTCAGAACTGTTCTTTCCTTGTGGCTGGCTAGATAGAATTTGATTGAAAATAAATATTTTATTTTTCATTTTAATCTGGCTGGACAAATTTTCATTTATAACAATATTGGTGACCCTGACATGATCTGGTTTGGGGGTATCCAGGGGGTTCCCTATCCTCGATCCGGGCGGTGCCCCGCTGATTTCAGTGGCCGGACAGTACTGAGGAACTCCACAGAACCAACCAGATTCCAAAGACAGCTGAAAAAGCCACATTAAGGAAAGGATAAAATGGGCCCAGAGCTCTCGGAAACTTGGAGTTAAACCTCCAAGGCTGCAGCAGCAATTTTTCACTCATAAAATTGACGCGCACAAAGAATCCACGTGGCAAAAGGAGCCGTAAGTATCACATGGTTGAGTGGGGCATGATTGAATGTGTGTGAGACGTGACGCTGTCACGGGGCGAGAGCAGACCCAAAATTGCAGTTTCATTATCCTGCGAGGGAAGTGGTTGGTTGTGGGGGAATCGAACAAGGTTGGGTACACTCACAACACACATACAACCTGAAACTCGAGGAGTTACGGGGATTCAATCACAGACGGGTCGGGGGAGGGAAGGTTCGTTCTCATAGGTTCAAGAAATTGGTAAACCTCACCACCTCTGGACTCGTGGAGTCCAGGAGCACAGGTAAAAGAGAGCTCACTGTACTTCCAACTGAAAACCCACGGACCGGTTCACTGTGCGGTTACTAGGTTGGCAATGCTTGGTCAGGGACAGACCGGTTTAAATACTTGGAAAGACTCGGTCCAGGACAGGACCGAAATATACTTTTAGCACGTGGGTAACTGACTTCTTGGAACGGCTTGCAGACACTGACTTGGAAAATATGGTAAGGAAACTTTAAACATGGGACAAAAGAATAGTAAGGTTCAGGAAAGAACCCAAGGGAAGAGTTCGAAATCAGGAAATGGTAAAACCCTAAAATCAGAAAAAGTTAAGAACTTGAAATTGGAAAATAGGGGAAAAGATGGTTTGCCCGAGTTTCCAAGGGAAAGCCCCTTAGGTTGGATGTTACAACACTGGGAAGACTGCTCTGTAAGGCAGAGAAGATCCAAGGAAAATATGATACACTATTGTGTAGAGGCATGAGGAAATATGGAAATTGGAAAAGACCAGTACTGGCCCATATTTAGTACTTTTTGAAATTAGACTTTGCTAAGCATTATCAGATCATTTATATAAGGAAGGGGGAGCTGGACAATGAAGAATTAGACTATGCCAGATTGTAGGAATATGCTAGTGCGCAGCTGTTCCCTATTTAAGACCTCTGGCAGCAGAGTGAGTCCAAGAAGAGCTTGGAAGCCCTTGGGGAGTCTGCCTCCCCCGTGCCGGATCCCTCCTCCCTGGGCGCGGGTCCCTGCAGTTGCCCGGCGGCTCCCCAGCTTGGTCTGCACGGATGCGGGCGCCGCGCCGCCGCTTGGCATGCAGCCATCAGCTGCGACGTGCCCAGTCCCTCCCCTCCCTCCCCGTGCAGCGGGCAGACACTCACGGCCACAGCACTTCCCACTGGGGAGGCTGCGTGTCCTCCCCCTGGTGGAGCTCAGCGTGGAGCAGTAGAGCGGTAGTGGAAGACTTGTTCTTTTGCACTCTTGTTAGAGTGCGGGAAGGCTGCGTGACCCCGCGGGGTTGGGTGCAGCCACAGGCAGCGTGGCTCTGCTGTTTTTAGAACCCGCGCGGCAGCAGCAGAGGCAGCAGTGCCAGCTCAGAGGGAGCGGAGGAACTCTACCTACGCCTCCCCTTTGCAGTGGTGTGGCGCTGTGGGAATCCAGAGCTTCCCTCTGGCTGCCCTGGAAGGCCTGGGATGCTGGCAGGGGGTCAGGGGGTCAGGAACCCCCCTGTACAGAGCCCCGAGAGACACTGTCTCTGATCTCTGTCCATGGAAAAGAATTTTCAATCTTACAGGATGAATTACAAGCTCTGAGTCTTTGAGATAAGTAATAATTAAGTGTGGCACGGGTGCAAAAGTAAAATTTTAGGATTCTACATTAGGGGTTCAAAGGGGACAAGATGGAGGAAATGGGGTGTGTCTTGTCCTTTTTCTCCTTCTTCATGCCCTCCATGTTTCACTGTAGTGTTGGCATTTTTCTATTGGTTTTAGGCTGGGGACACCCTGTTCAACATAAATGATAGATATTGGCACATTATTGTAAATATATCACACGTAGTTTCTGGTATATAATATTTGTAACATCCCACTGAGGGGCAGAGCCCCACAAGCTGCCCTGCAGGACAGACCTGCGGCAGGGCAGCAGAACATGTTATAGATAAGCAAGAATAAACAACATTGAAAACCAGCATAGATGAGTTATGACTTCTTCTTTGGCAGCGGGGCAAAAAGACAGAGACTTTTTACAATCTCGGAATCATGAATACCACAGATTCCGACATGGCGTGGCTTTAGTTTTCCTCGTGGCGCAAGCGGGAGGAGGAGGGAGCTTCTACCTGCACCGTTAGTGCGGCAGGCGACGGCAGTAGCTCCCAAGAGCGGCGGGAAAACACAGCTTGGGCCTTCCTGCCACACACGGGCGGCGCTCATCCGCTGCTCAGCCACGTGGCATGGGGGAGTCCCTGTTGCTGCAGGCAGCAGTTTTAAAAGTAGCACAGGATGCTGCTGTTCTGCAGGGCTGAAATCTAAGTGCTTTCACTTTTCAACCGGGGTTTTTGGAAATCAGTAGTGAATTTATTTTGTTTTTAGTTGTGCTGTGCATTTTATGTGTAAAATGGGGGAGGGGGCAGTGCAAAGAACAAAATATTAGTAAAACATTGGGGGAATGCCAAGAGAGGGATGAGACCCCCACCGAATAGAGAGACTCAGGAAAAGCCTCTAAATATACTCCAGTACAGACCCTCATTCTCCTGTGGTAAAGATTCTTCTAAAAACAGTTTATTGCAAAATCATAGGAAGACATTCCAGAAGAAATTGGAAAAAATAGAGAATTAGCAACAGAAGAACTTACAGGAGTTATTAAAGGCAACACAAAGGGTGTACATTAAGAGGGATGAGGAGAAACAAAAGACACAGACAAAGGTGTTGGTAGCAGCAGTTAGGGAAGCACACAAACAGAAATAATCACAAACAACTAGAAAAGCAGCACAGGCTCAGAAACCTCAGATGTCATGGTTTGACACTGGCACTGAAATGAACAGGGTCTATGCCTTTATTAATAGTCAGCTCTTTATTAAAAAGTCAGCTAGGCAGGGGGCTCGATAAGGACCTCACCCCCGCTGTTGTAGCTTCTCCGGTAGCCGAAGGGTGAGCAGGCGTGAAGAGTCTGTCCCTGGAGTCTCCGTGGCACGCTGGTAGCTGGAGGTGAAGAGGTGTGCAGTCTGAAGTCCCACCAGACCGTCCTCTCTCCTTTCCTCCTGGCACACTGGTAGCTGCAGGGTGAGGGGATGTGCAGAGCCTGCTATTGAAGTCCAGCAGCAGCTATCCCTCTCCTTTCTAACTGGTAACACCAGGATGTGTGTGTCTCCTAAGCTCCTGCTTCCCACAGCCCAGTCCAGTCTGGTCCTCTGGAGGTTATGGTGACAGGTCAGACACAGACTAGGGGTGGGGTTCCCTTTTCCCCAACGAGCACACCCATCCAGCCCCCTCCACTGTGCCCATCTTTTCCATTTAGGGGTGGTTTTCATCCCCCAAAACCCCCTCCCATGATTCCACTGGATTATTTTGCATCCCAGTCCTAGAATGGTAGTGAGGGTGGGGGGAGGTAGGTGATTCCCAGGAACAATTAGCTACTTAACATTTCAATGTCACTACTTAGCCCAAGCCAAGTGTCCCAGTCAGGCTGTTTTGTTCATAACAGCACAATGCCAGCGCCCCCATGAAAACGCAACCTCCCAAATGAATGCCGTGAGATGCGATCAGGAACAGAGCACAGCAGGCCTAAGCTTAATAACAAAGGAAAAACTTTATTAAACTACTACTATGAAAAAAGGAAAAAAGAAAGAAAAACACACACTAAATCCAGAATGAAAACCTTCCAAAACATTCCTCCTCTCTCCCCCAATTCCAACAAACCACAGTGAGACACAACTTGTGTTGCCCGTAAAGAGAACACAAAACAACCGAAGTCGTTTTATGCGGTGCTTTATTGAGGGCCCTGGGAGCCTGAGGACTAATGTCCAAAGTCAGAGCCCCCCGAGCTAACAAATCATTGTGTTTATATAGAGTCTATATCAACGGTTGCTTAATTCAACACATACTTGTCGACGTTACACTCCAACAATCATTTATTTACAAATTAATCCTTGTTTAAATTGAACATTTTTTTTGATCATAAATTGTCTTCACTCTGTTAGGCAAAAACAATGTATTCCCCCAAGATCTACCTATCCATCTTGTGAATAATGACATGTTCTACCACAGCCTACTCTTGGAATGTATTCTGAGATAAGTTCCTACCTCTCCAGTATTCCGTACTGCCCTTACCTAACAACTGTTTCTAACAACACACAGCCTATGGCCTACTAAGAATTCTAAGCCTTAGCCGAACAACTTCTACTAAACTTTTGCTAGTCTGAAATGCAACAAATCCCCCCTTTTGAGCATCCTTCAATCTTCCAGTTGCAAGGATGCTCAACCAGTAGTCTTCAGTCCGTCTTCTCGATTTACTGAAGGAGATGGAGGAGGCGTGGTACTCCTTGTCATTGTGTTGATCAGTCTCCGGGTATGAAGTCGTTCTTTGCTAACGATCCCTGCCATACACTTGTAAGCTCTGAGCACAACAAAGGTTAAAATCAGCAGCATTATCACTGTCCTAGTTTAGGGCAAATTTGGGGAAAACCCAGGAAATAAACCCCCACGGCCCCTCTCCACCCACCTGGTTCAGGGAAAAATTCCCTCTGAGAGAGAAGTGGAAAAGAACCTGTTTATTCAACAAGCAAAGCACTCCCCAGCACCAAAACAATTAACACTAGATGACAACAAAACTCTTTCACCCCTCTGTAGAGATGAACAAATCCAGAAGGTCTTTCCTGGGAGTGGTCGCCCGGGTCTGGACGCTGGGGATGGCTGCTGCAGATCACCAAATGCAGGCTCCTGGTGTTCCTTGGTGTTTCCCAGATCCCAGTCCAGAGCAGGTTGGATGGTATTCAGGAAGAGGAAAGGAAAAAGCAACAGTCCATGGAAAGAATTGGACTGCTTAACCTAACTAGGAAGCAAAGCAAGAAAACAGGTAAAGCAAGCAAGCCAAGCAAGCAAGCAAGCAAGCAAGCAAAGCCAGCCAGCCAGCCCTAGCCTTTTTTAGACAGCAGACCATGGGGGGAGGTAAACCAGATGATAACACGGCAAAACAAACCTTCACTTTCAGAGTCAGTTCTGAAAGCACAGAACATAATATCAAACGTAAACAGAACACACGATTGGAGATACAAACACCATAACAGTCACCCTAGGACATTCCACCCCTTATCTCCATATCTTCAACATCATGTAAAAACTCCATCAAGTTAAAACTTGTTATAAATGAAAGTTTATTCAGCCAAATTAAAAAAAACAAACAGTTTTATTTGCGGTCAAATTCTATCTAGCCAACCACAGGAAAAAATAAGGAAAGGAGAAGGGAAAAAAAACAGTGCCGAGCCCGGGGTCAGCCCTGGGTGTGCGACAAGAAGTCAGCCTCAGGAGAGGTTTTCCTCTATGCCCACACACCTCCATCCTGGCACAAGCAAGTTTTATAGGGATAATTCCGCCTGAGGCCAAGATTTTTGTAATCAGTCCTTTCTTCTATTCAGAGTCCATGTGTTAATAATTCAGTGTCTGGAGTTTGTTGAATCCACATGGATCTGTCTGGGGATTCCAGAGATATCCATCTCGGGTCGTTCACGCGATGATCAGCGCCATGGCCCATCGATGATCAGCACCATGGCCCATCGTCTGGCGTCTGGCTAGCTGTATCTTCTCACTTGTAAATGAGCTTCTTAACATACACCTGGCCTCGGAGGAGAGGAGAAGGGGGGGGGACGGGGGGGGGGGAGGCTAGTACAAACAAGTATTTAACATTATATATTTCATATAAGGAAAGGCGCAAATTATGTCTATTACCTATAACAATCCCCCACCTTCTATATTAACCCATTAATTTGCGCCCTAATTTCTGCCTCTACTGAATCCCAAGATTTCTTTATTTTTATTCGCTTTCATTTATTACATTTGGAATTTCCTGGTAAACTTTATAGTTTTGTTCATTATCTTTTATTCGTCTTTCAAATTTTGCTAGGGCCTCAGCTGCCCTGCTATGAGGAATTTCTTCTCCTAGTGTCATTATTTTTGGTACCTGGTTTGTTTTTCCTAGGGCAGCTTCTGGGTCTGTGGGTAATGCTGCTATTTGCATTCCCTGCACCACTGAATGGATGAGTCTTATAAAGCAGGGGATGAGACAAGGTAGGAATATGACTCCTGCTACTGAACATAAAATGAAGAAAATTACTTTCTTCCACCAAGCCCCATCAAACAAATGGTCCCACCACGATGCTTGGAGAAGTGAGTTCCACTTTTGTACTGGAACATGAGCTACCCTTTTAATTTCTGTGGCCAGATCTCTAATGGTTTCTCCATAATCATTTATTTCTACACAGCATTGCGATTCATTAAATTTTCCGCACACACCTCCTTCTCCAGCTAGTAAGTAATCAAGGGCTATCCTGTTTTGGTACACAAAAGCCCTCATCTGAGAGTGTTGTTGGGATAATAATTCAAGAGCATCCGAAGTGTGATTGGATACAATCTCCACCACAGCTTGCAATCTTATTAAACGGTTTAGTAAATAGATGGGGGTCCGGTATCCCCACGACCCATCCTGAGCCCATGTGGCAGGACCATAATATTCAATGATCCTTTCAGCAGGCCATTCATCCTCTCCCCAAGTTTGTTCCCCACCGATGAGAGGGAATCTTTCTTTTAAGCTCCTCTTTTCTCGGTTCAGGGATTCATACAAGGGGGCCCCCAGTGAACTACTTTCTGACCTGGGTAGGGTGAAGAAAACAGGTCTGATTAGTCCTACCGTGCAGGATCCTTTCCAGCGTGGGGGTAATTCGCTGTAGGCTTTTTTCCCGCAGATCCAGTGTAATCCATTAGGTGCTTTCCACCTGGTTGTTATGCTCTCAGGCTCGTCCCAATATTTACTTAGCTGGCTAATTGACTGATAAGGGTTAGCTCCGGGGCTTTTGTACCAGCAAAGCCCAATTCGGTCACTCCATTCACAGTTGTTCTTTTTCTCTCGGCTCCAGTACCCAGTAGGGCTTTCAGGCTGCCAGACCTTGATGTGGCTGGTGGAATTCATGGATAGAGTGGAAATGCAAGGAGTATATCCTACAATTTCTGAATATAACCCTCCCTCCCTGCTAAGGCAGAATGTTCCAATTACCCGTTGATCTAGTACCCACCCCTCTGGTCTTTGAATTATTTTGGGGGTCTCACCAGCTTCCCATTTTAGTAGTTGCTCAGGGGTCAATCCCTCCCCTCTCCAAGGCCATTTTTCTGCGGATTTCAGCCCCCCACAGACCCAGCAATTAGACAACTTCAATTCTGTGGCAATTTCCTGCATCAGATCTACAAAAAGGTTTTGATCAGAGGCAGGCAATCCCCACTTTGCATATTGTTTTTCCAATTGGTCATATTGTTCGCTTAGGGATTTCAGCTTTTCTTGTTCTAGTCTCTTTTTTCTTATTTCAGCTTCCTGTCTTTTTACCTCTTGCATTACCTGTTTCATCTTACTTTCCGGATCCATCCCTTCTTTGTCCTTGGTAAAACAGAACATCTTATCATACTGTAGACAAACCCTGTCGTCCTGGTCCCCTAAGAGGTCTAGGATGACTGGCTCAGTCTCTAGAGGTACCCTGTTTTCATATTTTAGGTTATTTCCCACCCAGTAGGTTTTTCCCCCCATTACACATATACTAATTTTATTTGGATCATAGCATACTGGTTTAGCTTGGAAATAAGCAACAAAGACAGATTCCTGCTTTCCCCCAACCCATACAGTGCGATTACATTTGTTACAAACTGGAATTGAAACTTCCCCTGTGCTCCTTCGACGTAGTTTATGAGCTGACTGACCGTTTTCAAGGTATGTTTTCGATTTTTCTTTGAATTTGTACACCCCCTGTTGAGTGTTAATATCAGGACAACGTTTATTAGGCTTACCCCTGCTGCAATTCCATGAGGTAGGAGGTGGTTCCTCTGGGTATCTGCCACCAGGTTCTCCCTTCCCAGGATTGGAGAGGTTACTGAGGCATGAGACTAAGCTTAGGCTCGCCCAGACTAATCCCACTGCTAGGATCCCTCTGCCGTTCCCAGCGCCCACTGGGTTGCGTCCAGCGGCGGGGTAAATGATCTTCTTGGCAGCAGGGGTCTTTGTCTGTGGTTTCATACTCAGGCCGAGCTGCATACTTTGTTTAAAATGCCTCACTGGTGTGGTCTCGACTGCGAGGTAGGTTGCTTGATTTATGACACTCAACAATAACAATTTTAGCTTTTTGTTTGTAACTTTCCCTTTAATTCCTTCTGATACGAGAGAAAAAGAAGAAGAAAACCTAAAGCCTAGATCATTGGATCTAATTAGAATAATCTTAGCCTTGTGGCTATTTACCAGAAAACGGCCAGTCAGGTCTTCCTCCTGCTCAAAACACTTCCCAAACAACCCACTTGGTATGAACAGTTTAACCTTATAACAGTATCTGCAAGGGAAATGTAGGAGACGATAATAGTTACAATCCGGCATAGAACGCTTGATAGATGTGATCAGTTATTTACTCGACCGCTGTAGGGTTATTTTCAAATTTCCGGGGGGGGAGGTGATTTTCCACTCTGGTGATTGGAGATCGACTTTTTTTACCCTTGACGCGTGTGTCCACCCCTTTTCTGCAGTTCGTATAGCGGTATCTGTAGTTAAAAGAACAAGAAAAGGTCCCTCCCATTGAGATGTTAATGGGGCCTCCCGCCAGGTTTTCACAAGCACCCTGTCTCCAGGTTGTATTTTATGTATTGAGAAGCCAAGAGGGCTGTTTTGCATAATTACCCCCTGCTTTCGCAATTCTTCGAGATTTTTATTTAATTCTACTAGATATGGTTGTATTTGTTTATCCTCTAATCTCGGATGCCCTACAGGCATACTATGGGTATAAGGCATCCCATATAACATTTCAAAAGGTGAAAGTCCCGTCTCGGAATGAGGCATAGTTCTTATGTTTAATAAGGCTAACGGGAGGCATTTTATCCATGACATTTTTGTTTCTAACATTAATTTTGCTAATTGGGCCTTCAATGTTTGATTCATTCTCTCAACTTGTCCTGAACTTTGAGGGTGCCACGGGGTGTGGTATTCCCATCGAATGCCCAAAGCATCTGCTAATAGCTTGATGATCTTTGATGTGAAATGTGTGCCCTGGTCTGAATCGATGTAGCTTACTAACCCATAGCGTGGTATAATTTCTTCTAATAAGATTTTTGATACTGTTTGGGCTGTAGCCCTGGAGCTTGGGAAAGCTTCTACCCAGTGGGTTAGCTTGTCCACCATGACTAATAAGAATTTGTGTCTCCCGACCTTGGGTAGTTCAGTGAAATCTACCTGAATCCTTTCAAAAGGCCGGTAAGCTGCTGGACGACAACCCATTAACCTTTTGGAGTTTGCACGATTTATTTTTTTGCAAGTTATGCACCCTTGCACCTCTTGTTTAGCTAATTCATATATGCCTTTGCAGCCGAAGAATCTCAGGAATTGCTCTGCCAGAGCCCGGGCCCCCCAGTGTGTTTGTTGGTGTAATCTTTTTAAAATCTTCCTGGTGTATTCCTTTGACAACAATTCTCTCCCATCTGGTAACTTCCACTTACCTCCTTCTAACTGTCCCCCGATCTTCCGATAAGCCTCTATCTCCGTTTCAGAGGGGTGGGGGGGAATTCCTGAGCGTCTCCTTTTTCAATCTCTGGGGCACTTACCTTTAGCAAAGCAGCGCTTTTTGCCTCTTTGTCTGCTAAATTGTTCCCCCGAGCCCTGAATTGCATCCCGGTTTGGTGTCCTTTTACATGGACTATAGCAATAGCTTCTGGCCCTCTAATGGCTTTTAGGATTTGTTTAATTAATTCTTCATGAATCAATCCCTTCCCTCGTGTGTTTAGCAGGCCTCTTTCTTCCCAGATTTTCCCAAAGGTGTGCACCACCCCAAACGCATATTTGGAATCAGTGAAAATTGTCCCCTTTTTCCCTTTAAGACCCAGCAAAGCCCTGTATACTGCATACAGCTCACAGGCCTGAGCTGACCACCCTGCACTCAGGGGCCCAGATTCTATCACTGTTCCCGTCCTTCCATCTATGACTGCATACCCCGATTTTCTTTTCCCATCTATCACCCTGGCAGACCCATCTACAAACCATTTTTCTCCTTCCTCGAGTTCTTCTTCTTCTAAATCAGGTCGTATTTTGGTCTGTAATTCTACCATTTCAACACAGTCGTGGGGAGGATGCCCTTGGACTGCCCCAAACAGAAATTGGGCAGGATTTTGTGCTGGGGTAGTTTTTAGCTCCAGGTCCTGGGAATGGATTAAAATAGCTTCATATTTCAGGAGCCTGGCATCTGTCAGCCACTTGTCAGCTTTCTGCTGCAAGATGCTTCTCACATTGTGAGGGGAGTAAATGGTTAATGAAGCCCCGAATGTTACCTTTTTGGCTTCTTCCACTAATATTGCTACTGCCACAATTGCTTGTAAGCAGGTGGGCCATCCCCTGCTGACAGGGTCCAGGAGTTTGGACAGATATCCAACTGGTTTTTTGGCCCCTGCCCAGTCCTGGGTCAGAACTCCGTGGGCAGTGTGGTTGTTCACATCTACAAAGAGCTGAAAGGGCCTTTTTATGTCAGGGAGACTCAATACTGGAGCTGCCATGAGGGTTTCTTTCAACCCTCTGTAGCTCTCTTCATCTTTATCGGTCCACTTAAGTCTGTCTGTGGTAAGTTTGTCATATAAAAACCTTACCTTTTCACTGTACCCTTCGATCCATTGTCTGCAAAAGCCCAAAAGTCCCAGCAATTGCCTGACTTCTCTTTTTGTCTGGGGAGGGGGCAATGCAATTATCCCTGCCACCCGGTCTGGGTCCAGTTTCTTTTTTCCCTTTGTCAGCCAATGTCCCAAGTATTTCACTTCAGGTTCAGTGAATTGTAATTTAGACTTTGAAACTTTCAACCCTCGTCCTCCCAGGAAGTTTAACAGAGCTATAGTTCCAGTCCTTACTTCGTCCTCCTTAGAGCCAGCTACTAATAAGTCGTCTACATATTGCAATAGTTTGGTTCCCTGGACTGGCACAAACTCGCTAAGCACCTTCTCCAGGGCTTGACCAAAGAGATTTGGTGAGTCTACAAACCCTTGAGGAAGAGAAGTCCATCTTAGTTGTTGCTTTCTATGTGTGTCCGGGTCCTCCCATTGGAAGGCAAAATAATCACGGCTTCCCTCAGCTAGAGGACAAGTCCAGAAGGCATCCTTTAGGTCGATCACACTATACCACTTGTCATTTGGGGACACATTATTTAGCAAAGTATATGGATTAGAGACCGTGGGAAACAGGGTTTTTGTCCTTTGATTTACTGCTCTTAAGTCTTGTACTAGCTGATAATTACCATCTGATTTTTGGACTGCCAATATAGGTGTGTTATGTCTGGACATGCAGGGCTCTAAAGTGCCTCTTTTTATTAAATCCTCGATTATTGGTTTCAATCCCTTCCTTCCCTCTAGAGGAATGGGATATTGTTTTACCCTTATGGGGTCGTCAGGTCTCTCAATTTCAATGTGAATTGGTTCCATGTCTAATTTTCTAGCTTCCCCCGGAATGTGCCAGACCCTGGGATCAATTTTCTTTTCATCCTCAGTAGTTAGGTTGTATAAACTTACCATGAGTTGTGAGTCCTTTGCAATTATACTTATTCCTAACATCACCATTAAGTCCCTTCCCAATAAATTGTATTCTGTTTCTTCTACTAATAAAACATCCCCAACACAGATTTTATTATCTGATTCTATTTCTACATTCTTTAGGACGGGGACTTGAAAGGGCTCTCCTTTAGCCCCAATCACAGTCATGAAATCCTTACCTTTGATACATCCAGGAGGCAGTCTTTGAACTGTGGTTTTTTTCTGCTCCAGAATCAACTAAAAAGACTAGTTCCTGTCTTTGGGGTCCAACTTTTAATTTTATCAAGGGCTCTCTTGATGTCCGTGACCCCAGATTATAAAGCCCCTGACACCTCTATTCTTCTTGAAAGACCTTTTCATCCTTTATTCGTTTCTTACAGTCCCTCTTGAGGTGTCCTTTCTTTTTACAGTAAAAACATTCAGGGGCACTTACCTGTTTGTTTTTCTTTTGGGTGTGTGCCGGCTTTCCCGGGGGCCCCCGGGCTGGAGCTGATGACTCAGCCGCCGTTTGTGCTTGTGCTTCCCTTACTGCCGCCACCAACACCCTGGCTTGCGTTTTTTGTTTCTCTTCATCCCTTCTCATATACACCTTTTGTGCTTCCCTCACTAGTTCCTGTAAGCTCTTCTCTTGCCAATTATCTATTTTTTCTAACTTCCTTCGAATGTCTTCCCATGATTTAGCGACGAATTGTGTTTTTAAAAGGACCGTTCCCACAGGAGAGTCAGGGTCAGTGCCAGAATACATTTGAAGACTTTTCCTAAGCCTCTCCAGCCAGTCCGTAGGAGTCTCATCCTTCCCCTGGCATTCTCCCAATGCCTTACTAATATTTTGTCCCCTTGGAACCGCTCCTCGAATACCTTGTATTACCATATTCCTTAGTCTGATCATTTCTTCCCGGTCTGCTTCCACCTGAGCATTCCATGATGGTCTTTGTTCTGGCCACTTTTCTGCCCCGCTCCCACCCTGGGGGTTTCTGAATTCCCAGTCCTTGATGGCAGCCTGCCTTATCATATCTCGCTCTTCAGTGTTAAACAAGGATCTTAATATAGCCGAGATATCATCATATGAATATATACTGTTTCCCAAAAATTCGTCCAACCTTTCTGCCACCCCCAATGGATCATCCATCAATTTTCCCATTTCCTTTTTGAAAGCCCTTACATCTCCCGTGTTAATGGGAATATTTACAAACCCAATTATTCCGGGAGCCGTGGGGACTTCCCTTAAGGGGTATAGATTCGGTCTGTCCCTTTCATCATCGCTATCTCCCGTGTATTCTTTCCTTGTTTTTTGCCGAGTTCTACTGGCAGGAGGGGACGTGCTTTCCCCGGTGTGGCATGCGCATGTGTGTGTTTCCCCGGGCTGTGTGGAGAGGGGGGGTGGGGGTTGGGACGGTCCCGGAGCGCCTGCATCAGAGACTTGTGTATTAGGTGGTAGTGCAGACTGAGCCGAGGGCGCTGATGGGGGAACTGCCGGGGCCAGTGCTTGAGTTGGGGGAACCTGGTATGGGGGGGGCAGGTTCTCTAGGGGTTCCCAAGCTTTTTTCGAGCTCACCTGGCTGCCAGAGGTTTTAATAGGGAACAGCCGCGCGCTGGCACATTCCCATAGCCTGGCATAGTCCAATTCCTCATTGTCCCATTCCTCTTCCTCATACAAGTGATCCAAAAGTGCTTGGCAGAGCTTAATCTCGAAGGTACCAAAGGCGGGCCAGTATTGGAATTTTCCAATTTCCATATTTCCCCATACTTCTACACAATAGTGCATCATTTTTTCTTTGGACCTTTTCCGTCTAACAGAACAGTCCTCCCAGTGTTCTAACATCCAGCCCAGGGGACTTTCCCTCGGAATCTCAGGGAATTCGTCCTTTTTCCCCTCCCTTATTTTTGAATGCTTACCTTTTCTTGTTTCTAGGAGTTCACTCCTTCCCGGCTTAGGGTTTTCCCTTCGTGGTCCTCCCCGCACTTTGCTGGTTTTCTGTCCCATATTAAAAAATTCCTTACCGTATTCCAAGTCAGTGTCCACAAGTTGTTCCGAGAAGTCAGTTACCCGCGTGCTAAAATGTGTATTTCAGTCCAATCCCGAACTGAGTTTACCAAGTGTTTAAACCGGTCTTTTTCTGACCGAACCTTGTCAACCTAAATAACCACACAGCGAACCGATCTGTGGGTTTTTCGGCTGGAAAATGAGTGAGCTCTCTTTTACCTGTTTTCCTGGGCTCCCCGAGCCCAGAGCCGGTGAGGTTTACCAATTTCTCGAGTCCACAAGAACGTACCTTCCCTCCCCCGACCCGTCCGTGAGTGGATCCCTGTAAACTCCCAGAGTTTCAGGTCGTATGCGTGTTGTGAGTTAAACCCGAGTCCTTTCGCTTCCCCCTTAGCCGACCACGTCCCTCGCGGGCTAGTGGAACTGCGGTTTATTGGGGTCCTCACTCGCGCCGTGGCTATGCCACGTCTCACTCAAACACACACCCACCCACGCGCCACCCAACCACGCAGTACTCACGGCTCCTTTTCCCGCGTGGATTCTTTGTGCACGTTGATTTTACGAGTGAAAAATTGCTGCAGCCTCGGAGATTTAGCTCTGAATTCCGAGAGCTCTGGGCCCGGTTGTATCCTTTCCTTAATGTGGCTTTTTTGCTGCTTTTGGAATCTGGTTGGTTCCGTGGGGTTCTGCAGTCCTGTCCGGCTGCTAAAATCAGCAGGGCGCCGCCCGGATCTAGGAGAGGGAACTCCCAGGATACCCCCAAACCAGATCACGTCGGGGTCACCAAGTTTGTTATAAATGAAAGTTTATTCAGCCAAATTAAAAAAAACAAACAGTTTTATTTGCGGTCAAATTCTATCTAGCCAACCACAGGAAAAAATAAGGAAAGGAGAAGGGAAAAAAAACAGTGCCGAGCCCGGGGTCAGCCCTGGGTGTGCGACAAGAAGTCAGCCTCAGGAGAGGTTTTCCTCTATGCCCACACACCTCCATCCTGGCACAAGCAAGTTTTATAGGGATAATTCCGCCTGAGGCCAAGATTTTTGTAATCAGTCCTTTCTTCTATTCAGAGTCCATGTGTTAATAATTCAGTGTCTGGAGTTTGTTGAATCCACATGGATCTGTCTGGGGATTCCAGAGATATCCATCTCGGGTCGTTCACGCGATGATCAGCGCCATGGCCCATCGATGATCAGCACCATGGCCCATCGTCTGGCGTCTGGCTAGCTGTATCTTCTCACTTGTAAATGAGCTTCTTAACATACACCTGGCCTCGGAGGAGAGGAGAAGGGGGGGGGGACGGGGGGGGGGAGGCTAGTACAAACAAGTATTTAACATTATATATTTCATATAAGGAAAGGCGCAAATTATGTCTATTACCCATAACAAAACTTGTATCTTTCACTTACTCATACCTTCGACACTTACACATTTCCTTCTATTTCACTTGCTCAAACCTTTGACACTTACACATTTCCTTCTATTTCACTTGCTCAAACCTTTGACACTTACACATTTCCTTCTTTCTCATGTCTGTGTGTTTCATGCACAGACATTGGCAGTAACATTCAGCAAACAGTGATATTTGCACAATAGTTTCACCCCACAATCAGATCTCCCTGAGGTACACATCGTGTTGTTCCATCTCTCTGCATTATCCACCATGTACAACCTGGTCCCTGAGCAAAGACAATCCCACTAATGGGTTTGTCTGTACTCGAGGCAGGATTGATCCACACTGATTTCCCTAACAAACCTCTGACATGTGCTACTGGGACTTTATCTCCGTCTACTATATTCAGGGCCTCAGACTGGGCAGGACCTGCTCGATTGGTGGAACCTCGGCTGTTAACTAACCAGGTGGCCTTTGCTTAATGTTGCTCCCAATTTTTGAAAGATCCCCCACCCAATGCTTTTAAGGTGGTTTTTAACAGTCCATTGTACCTCTCCACTTTGCCTGCAGCTGGTGCATGGTAGGGGATGTGGTACACCCACTCAATGCCATGTTCCCTAGCCCAGGTGTTGATAAGGCTGTTCTTGAAATGAGTCCCATTGTCTGACTCAATCCTCTCAGGGGTACCATGCCTCCAAAAGGCCTGCTTTTCAAGGCCCAGGATGGTGTTACGGGCTGTAGCATGAGACACAGGGTAGGTTTCCAACCATCCAGTGGTGGCTTCTACCATTGTGAGCACGTAGTGCTTGCCTTGGCGTGTCTGGGGCAGTGTGATGTAGTCAATCTGCCAGGCCTCCCCATACTTGTACTTGGACCACCGCCCACCATACCACAGGGGCTTCACCCGCTTGGCCTGTTTGATGGTAGCGCATGTCTCACAGTCATGGATAACCTGAGAAATACTGTCCATGGTTAGATCCACCCCTCGGTCTCGTGCCCACTTATAAGTGGCATCTCTACCCTGATGGCCTGAGGCATCATGGGCCCATCGTGCTAGGAACAACTCTCCCTTGTGTTCCCAGTCGAGGTCTATTTTTGATACCCCTATCTTCGCAGCCTGATCTACCTGCTGATTGTTTTGCTGCTCTTCATTAGCTCTGCTTCTGGGGACATGGGCATCAACATGGCGAACCTTCACAGGTAGCTTCTCTACCCGGGTAGCGATATCTTTCCACTCTTCAGCAGACCAAATTGGTTTTCCTCTACGCTGCCAGTTAGCTTCTTTCCACCTCTCTTGCCACCCCCACAGAGCATTGGCTACCATCCATGAATCAGTGTAGAGGTAGAGCTTTGGCCACTTCTCCCTTTCTGCAATGTCTAGGGCCAGTTGAACGGCTTTGAGTTCAGCAAACTGGCTTGATCCACCTTCTCCTTCAGTGGCCTCTGCAACCCGTCGTGTGGGACTCCATACAGCTGCTTTCCACTTCCGATTCATCCCTACGATGCGACAGGAACCGTCAGTGAAGAGAGCATAGCGTGTTTCCTCTGCTGGCAGTTGGTTGTATGGTGGAGCTTCTTCAGCCCGTGTCACTGGTTCTTCTTCTTCATCTGCGACACCAAAACTTTCACCTTCGGGCCAATTTGTAATTACTTCCAAAATCCCAGGGCGATTCGGCTTACCAATATGGGCATGCTGCGTGATGAGAGCAATCCACTTGCTCCATGTAGCACTGGTGGCATGGTGGGTGGAGGGAACCTTTCCTCTGAACATCCACCCCAGCACCGGTAGTCGGGGTGCCAGGAGGAGTTGTGCTTCTGTGCCAATCACCTCTGAGGCGGCCTGGACTCCCTTATAGGCGGCCAAGATTTCCTTCTCTGTTGGGGTGTAGTTAGCTTCAGACCCTCTGTAGCTCCGACTCCAAAATCCCAGTGGTCGGCCCCGAGTCTCATCAGGCACCTTCTGCCAAAGGCTCCAGGACAGACCATGGTTCCCGGCTGCAGAGTAGAGCACGTTCTTCACATCTGGTCCTGTCCTGACTGGGCCAAGGGCTACTGCATGAGCAATTTCCTGCTTTATCTGGGCGAAAGCTTGCTGCTGCTCAGGGCCCCAGCAGAAATCATTCTTCTTGCGGGTGACCAGGTAGAGGGGACTCACGATCTGACTGTACTCAGGAATGTGCATTCTCCAAAAACCAATGGCGCCTAAGAAAGCTTGTGTCTCTTTCTTGTTGCTTGGTGGAGACATAGCTGTGATCTTGTTGATGACATCTGTAGGAATCTGACGTCGTCCATCTTGCCACTTCACTCCCAAGAACTGGATCTCTCGAGCAGGTCCCTTCACTTTACTCTTCTTGATGGCGAAACCAGCTTCCAGGAGGATTCGGATGATTTTCTCTCCTTTCTCAAACACTTCTGCTGCTGTGTTCCCCCACACAATGATATCATCAATATATTGTAGATGTTCTGGAGCCTCACCCTTTTCTAGTGCAGTCTGGATCAGTCCATGGCAGATGGTAGGACTGTGCTTCCACCCCTGGGGCAGTCGGTTCCAGGTATACTGCACTCCCCTCCATGTAAAGGCAAACTGAGGCCTGCATTCTGCTGCCAGAGGAATGGAGAAAAATGCATTGGCAATATCAATAGTGGCGTACCACTTTGCTGCCTTGGACTCCAGCTCGTACTGGAGTTCCAGCATGTCTGGCACAGCAGCACTCAGTGGTGGAGTCACTTCATTCAATGCACGGTAGTCCACAGTCAATCTCCATTCTCCTTCCGATTTACGCACAGGCCAAATGGGGCTGTTTAAGGGTGAGTGGGTTTTGCTGACCACCCCTTGGCTCTCCAGCTCTCGGATCATCTTATGGATGGGAACCACAGCATCTCGAGTTGTTCTGTACTGTCGACGATGCACTGTTGAAGTGGCAACTGGTACCTTTTGTTCTTCTCCCTTCAAAAGTCCTACTGTAGTTGGATTCTCAGACAGTCCAGGCAAGGTGTTCAGTTGCTGGATGCCCTCTGTCGCTACAGCTGCTATCCCAAATGCCCACCTGAGTCCCTTTGGGTCTTTAAAATATCCCCTTCGAAGGTAATCTATGCCCAAAATACATGGGGCCTCTGGGCCAGTCACAATAGGGTGTTTCTTCCACTCATTTCCTGTCAGACTTACATCAGCTTCCACCACGGTAAAGTCCTGTGATCCACCTGTCACACCAGCAATAGAGACAGATTCTGCCCCTATGTGTCTCGATGGAATTAACGTGCATTGTGCACCAGTATCAACCAAAGCCTTATATCTTTGTGGTTCCGATGTGCCAGGCCAGCGAATCCACACAGTCCAGAAAACACGGTTTTCCCTTGCCTCTACCTGGCTAGAGGCAGGGCCCCTCTAAGCCTGGTTATCCTTCTTGCCTTGGGCGTATGTCTTAGAGGTTCCTTCAAGGGGATCAGACATGTCATCATCATCATCATGCCTGGCAGTTTGGCTACGGGCAACTGGAGCTGCTCTCCTTTTGGTGGCACTTCCTCTCTGAGTCTTACCTTCCTTCAATTCATGCACCCGTTGTGCCAGAGCACCAGTAGGTTTTCCGTACCATTTCCTCATGTTTTCTCCGCAATCGCGCAGGAAGAACCACAGCTCAGTTCGTGGGGTGTACCTTCTCTCACCATCTGAGGAACGTCTACGTTGGATACCAGAACCTCTGATCTGTACTGCTGAGATTTGGAGAAGGTCCTCCTTTATCTCCTCCCTGAGTCTCTTATGATTCTCCTCTATCTTATCTTCTAATTTCTGCAGACGTGTTTCCACTGCTGCAATTCTGGCATGGGTTGGGCCATGTACAGCATCTGCATATGCTCGGAGTTTCCTTGCCATGTCGAGCACGGTCTCATCCCTCTCATCTTGCTTCATTATTGCTAAGGCAGAAGCGTAGTCATGTGGCCCAAGGCGTACAAGTTTTCACCACATCACAGATGTACATGGTGCCAAGTCTGGATTCCTAGTTGTTATTTCATCTGAGAAGATAATCTCTGCCACTGTCATTTCTCTCAGACGTTGGATCCCTTGTTCTATAGTCTTCCACTGGGTTTGCTGCATATAAAGATCATCTGCACACAGGTATCTTTGTGCTACACTTTCCAGAACTCGTGCCCAGAGGCTGTGAGGGTTAGCCCCCCTCATCATTCCTTGATCAATGACAGGATCATGTGACAGGGATCCCAAATGTCTTGCCTCAGTACCATCCAGAATTGTAGCCTCGCCTGCAGCATCCCAAAGACGGACCAACCAACTAATTACAGACTCATCAGGTCATCGGGTATAATCCTTTCTTAGGCCACGATAGTCCTTTAGGGAAAAGGACTCAGTATTGGCCTCTGATCTTGTACCAGTTGCTTTGACTTCTGATTTTATGTCAGCAGGCATTGAGGGTCCCTCTCCTGCATTATCATCATCATCGTCATCATCCACTGGTCGATTGGTCTTTTCTGCGCGCTTCCCACTTCTTGTGCTAGTAGCAACAGCCATTGGTTGAGGCTTGGCTGCTGAGTCTGGTTTAGCTGCTAGCTTTGAGCCGGGGGTGTTGGCTGCAGCCTGAGTGACTGGGATAGCTGCTGATTTATCTCCCTGCCCCCCTTCCTCTGTCTGCTGCCCTACAGTATCTAGCAGGGTGCGATAAGCATATGCCAGGGCCCAGCTCACTGCAATGATTTTTTTCTCCTTAGAGTTATCATGGCACTTCTCTTTCAGGTACTTCGCCACCTCAGCCGGATTCTGAATTTTTTCACTTGGAAAGTCCCAGGCTATAGGGTCAGAAAATTCCTTTAAGATTTGGCCCATATCCCCCCATTTCCCACACCACTCAGGATTTCTCACACCTGGGTCTACTCCTGGGTCAGAGGTCTCATCAGCCCCTCTAGAAATCTCAGCCCTCATTCTAGAGAGACTGCAGACTGTATAGAGAAAGCTTACTAGATTAAACACCAGGAAGATGGTCTCCTTAACAGTCAGGGGAAACTGAACATTCTCTAATAGGGAGGTAACAAATTCAGAGGAGAAGAAGGAAAGCAAAGGCTGAAAAGCCTCATCCCCTACTTCCCCTCTAACAAACTGGCTGTACAACCATAACCATGAACCATACATTCCAGGAACAGACCTCAGCACCTTTATAAACCCTCTGGAAGCTATTACACCCAAGCACAGCACGATGGATATTCTGGTCAGTGCCCTTCTACTGCAAAACCTACGTATTAGGGACAATACCGGAGCTATTCCTGGATAAAAAAAAATAAACCTAGGGACCACAGGGGGATTAAGATCTGAAAAACCCCCAGGGACCAGAGACACATGCAGGCCTTCACCCCAAGAGACAATATTAATTCAAACAACATAACCAGTAACTGCTCCATACCCACACAAAATAATTGGAACAAAAATATGATTACAACAGGGTTTTTTTCCACTCTCTCGAGCCCGACGTTGGGCACCAAAATATTTGTCCTAGTTTAGGGCAAATTTGGGGAAAACCCAGGAAATAAACCCCCACGGCCCCTCTCCACCCACCTGGTTCAGGGAAAAATTTCCTCTGAGAGAGAAGTGGAAAAGAACCTGTTTATTCAACAAGCAAAGCACTCCCCAGCACCAAAACAATTAACACTAGATGACAACAAAACTCTTTCACCCCTCTGTAGAGATGAACAAATCCAGAAGGTCTTTCCTGGGAGTGGTCGCCCGGGTCTGGACGCTGGGGATGGCTGCTGCAGATCACCAAATGCAGGCTCCTGGTGTTCCTTGGTGTTTCCCAGATCCCAGTCCAGAGCAGGTTGGATGATATTCAGAAAGAGGAAAGGAAAAAGCAACAGTCCATGGAAAGAATTGGACTGCTTAACCTAACTAGGAAGCAAAGCAAGAAAACAGGTAAAGCAAGCAAGCCAAGCAAGCAAGCAAGGAAGCAAGCAAGCAAGCAAAGCCAGCCAGCCAGCCCTAGCCTTTTTTAGACAGCAGACCATGGGGGGAGGTGAACCAGATGATAACACGGCAAAACAAACCTTCACTTTCAGAGTCAGTTCTGAAAGCACAGAACATAATATCAAACGTAAACAGAACACACGATTGGAGATACAAACACCATAACAGTCACCCTAGGACAATCACATATTGAATTATTGACGAAATCCAACCAGAGACCTGGAGCCCCATAGAACTAAACACTTCCCCTACCCAATTGTGTTCTGCTTGTTGTTCTAATTTCTGGGTCCTATCCTCTACTTCTTCTAGTTGAGATATATCTCATTCGACCTCGACTGTTACATTTGGAATATGGATACAACAATGATCAATTTTCTGATTTAGATATCTACATACCCCATGCTCTTTTAATAGCAATAAGTCCAATGCCATTCGGTTTTGTAAAGTCATCCTGATAGTGGCTTGCAATTGTAAATTTAAATCCTTAAACCCCTTTTTGGTGGTGGCAGCTAATCTTTCGGTTTGCCCCATTAGCTTATATAGCATATCCCTATTCCGATAAGCTGCTATTGGTGAAAAGAGTGATTCCAGTGCCCATCCAAATTTTACACCACCATCAGGTTCATGCCACTGGTCTTCATCATTTATATTTCTTTTAATTTTCGATTTTAACCTCGATTGTTTCCACGACGGCACAAGGTGGGAATTCCTAAAGTTACCTGAATGACTGGTCCGTCAATGGGCATATGTGTGGTCCATTCCCCGTGTCCCATTACCCATACCAAATTCCCTGGACTCCTAATGGTTGTAGACTTACAGCTGATGATTCTTGTACCGTTCTTATGTCCCTTAGTTTCTCCTCTTATGGTATGATTATATCCCCTACACTCGCATCCCCATTTTAACAAAACTCTCACTGGTACTAATCCAATCTGGGTCTCGGGGGTATCGCAAGTTCTTACTCGAGTACAATTCCATATTTCCTTCTGTTCCCTAATCTGTCTTTTTGTAGTATGTAGATTCATTACGCTTGAGTGAGTCTGATTCTTAGTCCCGCTCCATTGTACGCACCAATGAACTTCTCCCAAATAACTGTAGGTTTCTAAAAGGCTGGGTCCCCAAATTGCTCCCCATTCATCTTCCAAGGACTGAGTTTGAGTAATATTTTGGCAAACCTCTTCTTCCTTTTCCCTTTCAGTTCTTAATGTTATTCTGCTACAGTGATGGTTTAATACTGGAGCAGATCCTGAAATAACACATTGATATTGTTGGATTGGAGTTTCTAACCATGTGAAATATCCTGACATCCCTTGACAATATTCCCTAGTGACTCGTTCAAGTATTAAGCATCCATGCTGCCACTCATAATATTTCTGAGAAACAAGCTTGCAACTCTGTGTCACATTTGTGTAGGCCTCAGGCATATCCCCAACCGGTATAATTCCCCAGGGGATTGGTTCTCCTGCTGATTGAGTTAGTGGTAAACAGGCTGTAATCTTTGTCACATTCTGAATTACTCCGAAATCCCTTATTAATCCTACTATCAAATTTTCTTGCTTTGGTCTAGGGTAAAATGTCATAGTCCTGTTCTTTGCCTCCCTGATTCTTCTAAATTTTGCTTTCCCTCGGGAAAAAGATACAGTTGTTCTAGCATGTCCCCACCATGCGTCCTGAGCTACCCAACACCAATAATTCCCTTCATCCAACACCTGGGTATCCTTTATCACCAAGGTCAAAACTCCTCCCAACCGATTCTCTATTTGATATTTCTTTCCTAAATTTACATTTCCTGACTGAAACCACCATCCGAATTCTGAATAAGAAATGTTATTATCTATTCTACACGTCAAAGTTGTTGATGTCCCCTGCACAGCCCAGTACACTCCATGGGCGGGGCGTATTTCCTTTCCTAAATGACTCTTTCCTTGCACCTCTCTCCTGCCGTATGTACCATCTATTCCACATACAACCACACAAAGGTACAATCCCTCATGTCTTCCTAGCCTTGGCTGAGTATAATTCAGCCACCCTACACCTTTTCCATCTTCTTCCCAAAAATTGCTTCTTCTATCCGGTTTTTCCCAATTTCCTTGTTTATTGAATTTCCACCAAGTGACCGTGAACCTAGATCCGCACTCTTGTTGTATGGTAAATGAACAATTTATTCTAAGAGGGGGTCCATCCCACATGTCTACTCTTGCCCAATAGGGTATCATGGACACTTTTGGATTCTCCTGTTCCCATGATTGAACTCTCAATCTAATCTGTTGAAAACTATAGCTCCACCGTATTCTAATTAAACAAACATAGGTGTCAGTATCTGTGTGGGTTACTCGAGTCAATTCTAAAGTAGTGTTACCTCTCTGGGTTTCCATATTCCACACTGTAACAGAAGTGAGCTTTTTAAATACTTGCCCTTTTTTCCAAAACACAACTATTTCGCTGGCTCCAGCTCCCTGGTTGTCAGAAAATTCACAGACCATCCTTACAGATTTCCCTTCCATAGCTCCGATCACAGGTTCTGAAACAGTAACAATGACATGTCCATCAGTAAGCACAAATTTAGAAATGGTTATTAAAACAATGATTAAGAGTACTTTGCCCGAAAAATTAGCCGCATAGGAGTTACTGCTTGAGACACCCATTGAGTCGGTGCCTTCTTGACACGAGTGTAGTGTATCCAGGAATCGATTCCGGACACTTTGATTGCGGTGAATGTAGTCAGGATCACCTGATGCAGGCCATCCCATGTTTCTCAGAGAGGATCAGTAGACCAATTCTTTATATATACATGATCCCCGGGCTGTACATCATGGACCGGGTTTTCCAGGGAAAGAGGCCTGTTCCACCGCAAGGCTCCTCGTAGAGCACTGAGAATTCTGTGTAGTGAAACAACATAATTATATACCGTCTGGTCCCCGGTTACATGTGGGTCTCCTTTCATAATGGTTGCATGATAAGGTTTCCCATACAAAATCTCGTAAGGACTTACTCCTATTCTTTCCCTGGGTTTTATTCTAATTCGGAGAAGAGCTAGGGGTACGGCCTGTGGCCATTGTATTTCAGCTTCCTGACAGATTTTCTTAACTTGCCCTTTTAAAGTCTGATTCATCCTCTCCACTTGCCCACTGGATTGGGGCCTCCACGGGGTATGCAAATTCCAAGTTATATCTAACATTCGGGCAACCTCCTGAACTATGTGAGCAATAAAATGAGGACCCCTATCTGATGACAATCCTAAAGGTACCCCAAATCTGGGTATTATTTCCCTTAACAGAGTCTTAACTACCTCCTTAGCCTGATTTGTTCTGCATGGGAAAGCCTCCGGCCAACCTGAAAATGTGTAAATGTACACTAAGAGATACTTGTATCCCTGATCTCTTGGTAACTCAGAAAAATCTACCTGCCAGTAATCTCCCGGTTCTGGTCCTATTTGTAACCTTCCCATTTCTATCTGCTTCCTAACAAATGGATTATTCTTCAAACATACTGGGCACATTGCATTCACCCGTTTTGCCAAACTTAACATCTGGTTGGAGACTATTTCACTTTTTAAAAACTTCACCAATGCCTCTGCACCCCAATGACTCTTATTATGTTCCGCTACTAGGATAGCTTTCATTACCCCAGAGGGAACAACCACTTATCCGATGTCAGTAACATACCAGCCGGTAGCACCTTTCTTGGCCTTCAGCAATGCTGCCAGCTTCTCATCCTCGCTGGAATATCTTGGAGGCTGGTACAAGTAAGGGGTAGCTGGATTTGTCCTAGTAGGTACTAAAGCCATCTGAGTCCATACCTGTCGTGCCGCCTCCCGCGCTGCTGCATCTGCCAACCGATTGCCTCGGAAGACCTTCCCATCTTCCTTTTGATGTCCACGGACATGCATCACTGCCACCTGCTTTGGTTTATGTACTGCATCCAATAGAGCCAAAACTTCCTCCCGATGCTTTATAGCAGTCCCTTGGGAGCTCAACAACCCCCTCTCCTTCCATAGTGCACCATGAATGTGCACCACCCCAAAAGCATACTTGGAGTCAGTCCATATATTCACCTTTCGTCCAGAGCTCAATATCAATGCTCTAGTGAGTCCAATAATTTCAGCTTTCTGAGGCGACGTACCGTTTGTCAATGCACGCGCTTCTACGACCTGTAATACTGTAACAACAGAGTATCCCGCGTACCTGATTCCATTTTCCACGTAGCTGGATCCATCCGTAAACAGCTCCCAATCTACTGCATCCAGAGGCTCATCCTTGAGATCTTGTCTACTGGAATATACCTGTTCAATCATTTCCACACAATCATGCACAAGCTCATCCTCGTTCACCTGACTGCGAAGAAACTCGGCTGGATTAAGATGGCTTGTTGTTTGAAGTTGCACATCATCTTGCTCCCTTAAAATAGCTTGATACTGCAGCATTCGGCTAGATGACAACCAATGACCCCCCTTCTGTTCCAAAACAGCCATTACCATGTGGGGAACATAAACATCTATCTTTCTTCCCAAAGTCAATTTCCGGGCTTCCTGTATTAAGAGCACCGTAGCCGCAACAGCCCGCAAGCAAGGCGGCCAGCCGGTACTTACTGCATCCAGTTGTTTAGAAAAATACCCCACAGCTCTCTTCCAGGATCCCAATTTCTGTGTTAGGACTCCTAAAGCCAATTTCTGCCTTTCGTACACATATAATTGAAAGTCTTTATTTAAATCTGGCAGCCCCAGAGCTGGGGCTTCTTTTAGTGCTTGTTTCAGGTCCAGAAAAGCCTTTTTCCTGATGGGAGTCCAATCCAACTGGGGTTCCTTCAGGGCCTCATATAGAGGTTTGGCAATGAGCCCAAAATTTAAAATCCACAGTCTGCACCACCCCACCATACCTAGGAAGGATCTTAATTCTTGATGACTCCTAGGAAGGAGAATCGAGCAGATAGCTTCCACTCGGTTAGTTCCCAGGCGTCTCTGACCCTGAGCCAATTCGCAACCTAGGTACAAGACATTTTCCTTACCAATTGAGCTTTTTCTTTGGAGACCCAGTATCCCGCCTGTCCCAACATATTCAGCAGAGCGATGGTAAGGTCAATGCAAGTTCCTTTGTCCTGTGTGGCTAAAAGGATGTAATCAACATATTGCAGTATTATGTAAGAAGTAGGAGATTCCTTTACCTGGGTTGTCTTCCATTCCTCCAGCTCTTTTGCCAGCTGATTACCAAAAATAGTAGGGCTGTTTTTGAAACCTTGGGGTAACCGGGTCCAGGTGAGTTGCTTCTTCCTTCCTGTTGTAGGGTCCTCCCATTCAAAAGCAAAGTACTTTATGCTCTCTATTGCCAGTGGGATGCAGAAAAAGGCATCTTTTAAATCAATTACAGTGAATCACTCAAATCGCTCCGACACAGATGTTAGCAAGGTATACGGATTGGCAACAACCAGGTGAATGTCCTTAACTATTTCATTGATGGCCCTTAAATCCTGCACTAACCTATACTTACCATTTGGTTTCCTCACTGGAAATATTGGGGTATTATATTCTGATTCACATTCCTTTAGTAGCCCTTGGGTTACAAATTGAGTGATCATTGGAGCCACCCCCCTTCGGGCCTCTAATTTAATGGGGTACTGTTTGACTCTCACCGGTTTTGCCCCTTCTTTCAGCTCTATCACATCTGGGTGTGCTGCCTTGGATTTCCCAGGGGTTCCCGTTTCCCATACCCAAGGCACCACAGCATTACTAATTTCATCAGGGATTGGAGCTGGATCCACTTCTTGAATTACAAAAATTTTCCCAATCTCCTCATCTGGGATCTCCAATTTAACACGGCCTCCTTCAAATAATATTTTGGCATTCAACAAAGATAGTAGGTCCCGCCCGAAAAAAGGCTGGGGGCAATTTGGCATATATAAAAATTGGTGGTCTAATTCCTTTCCTCCAAACTTTAAACTTAAGGGTTGCAAAAAGGGTCTTTCCTCTAATTGACCCGTAGCCCCTATTACCTGTACCGTGGTGTCACTAAGGGGTCCTAATCGCTTATTCAAAACTGAATGTGTGGCTCCTGTGTCAACCATAAACTCCTGTTCCCTTCCAGCTACCTCTATTCTTACCCTTAAATCCCGGTCTAGTCAGCTCTGATTCTGAAAATTTCCAAGCATCATCGCCTGAGCCTGTGCTTGGGCACCATCTACTGGCATCATTGGGAATCTTCCCATTAATCCAGCATTATTCCCTATCCTATGCCGTACTGGACACTCATTCTTCCAATGTCCCAGTTGGCGACAAAAAGCACACTGATTAGGCCCTAACTCATTCTGTCTTCCATTGTTTGTTCCTAGTAACCCTAAGTCTTGGAAGCCCCCCCTTCCTACCCCAAATCCTCTACCACGACCCCTTCCACGACCCCTGCCTCGTTGACCTCCTCCCCGTCCCGCAGTTTGTTGAATTATTGCCAATATCCCTGTATCTGCCGCTTAGCTGTTTCCTTCTCTCTATTATTATACACTTTCCATGCCACCTCCAGCATTTTATCAAGCTTTCGGGTATCATCCCCTTCCAACTTTTGTAGTTTCTTCCTAATATCATCCTGCGATTGTCCCATGAATAATAGGGCTAACTGTAGTTGACCTGGTTCCTCATCAATTTCTAAGTTAGTATACCGCCGAGCAGTTTCCCTCAGTCTCTCTAAAAAGGCTGAGGGTGATTCATTCTTCTCTTGCCTTATCGAATATAACTTAGACCAGTTCAATGTTTTAGGCATCCCCGTCCGAACCCCCTCTATTAATAGGTCTTGATATTTTCGTATGGCTCTATAGCCCTCCGCGTTATTCGGGTTCCACCCCGGATCATCACTAGGAACCAGTTCATCCACAGTTTCCCTAGTCCTCTGCAACCTTATCTCTTCCCTGGCCCTTTCCCTGGTTGCCCATAATACCATTTCCTTTTCTGTAGAATCCATTATAGTGTCCAATAACACCTGTAAATCATTCCAATCAGGATTCTGAGTTTTAATCACCATTTTCCCTACTCGTGCCACCCTTTCAGGGTCCTCCCGATAGCTGCCAGCTGATTGTTTCCAAATTACCAAATCACCCGAGGAGAAAGGAACCTTTATGAGAACCCTTCCCCCTTGAGGACCCATGGCCTCTCTCAAGGGTGCTATCATATCAGGCCCTTCATTATTCCGCCTCCCATGCCGGGTCCTTGCTGCAATAGGGGTTCTTTGTTCTATGGGGAAAGGGGTGTGAGAATTAGAATTGGCAGGGGCCTGCACCTCAGCCTGACTCCCCGGAGAATCATCAAAATGGGTAGTTTCCCTCTCATCCTCATCCTCATCAGAGTCAGTCCCTAACTCCTCTTGCTCCTGCTCCGATCTTTCCCTAGGGAGTGACGGCGCCGAGGGAACAGGACGAGAAGGAGGAGCAATTAATAAGGACAAATCCTCCTCTCGTCCAGAGGTTTTTACAGCACATTTTACACATACCTCCCTTGCCTTACACCCAGAACACTCATCCTGATTATCTTCAACCTTTAATACCATAATACCACACTCTTTTTGCCATTCAGTTTTCTGTCCTAAATAATAAAACAAATCCAAATACGGTATCTCATCCCATTTCTCATTTTCCCTAAGGTATTGCATTAAGGGGGTTATCACCGAGGCATCCAATGTGCCGTTCAGGGGCCACTCCGGCCCCCCTTCAGATGCATAGAGGGGCCACCAATGATTACAATAATCCAGCATTTTTCTTTTATCCAAATCCTGATAAAACCCCGCACTTTTCCATCGTCTCAGTAAGCATCCTAAAGGAGTATTCCCGGGCACCTTCCCATTAGATTGAACCAATGCCTTAAAGGTCTTAAACGGCATCATTTATAATACGTAATGCACACACCACACTATAATTAAAAGTACCTTTAACAAAATCAAATACAAAGAAACGATTATTAGCTGCAACAATACTGTGAAAAGAAGCATTAACTAAACCAACCAACTTGCCACTACTCGACGCCACGAGGGGCAAGTGCCGAGCCTGTGTAGCTTTCGCTTCGACTTATGGTCGGCGCCTAGGCTTTCCACCAAGACGTCTATATCCCAACCCGGCGAGGATTACTGCCTTGTCTTATGGGCAGGAAACCAAAACCAACAACAGAAAATAAAGCACCATTCGGGCTTACGTTCCACAGTTGTCCATCAGGCGCGGGGGTCGGGCGCAGACTGATGACTCCCCGAGAAGTCCTCGGTGCCGGCGTGGAGTGGATCAGAATGCGAACCGCCCCAGCCACCCTCGGAGTCCTGCCGCGGTCGCCAGAAAACTGTTGCCCATAAAGAGAACACAAAACAACCAAAGTCGTTTTATGCGGTGCTTTATTGAGGGCCCTGGGAGCCTGAGGACTAATGTCCAAAGTCAGAGCCCCCCGAGCTAACAAATCATTGCGTTTATATAGAGTCTATATCAACGGTTGCTTAATTCAACACATACTTGTTGACGTTACACTCCAACAATCATTTATTTACAAATTAATCCTTGTTTAAATTGAACATTTTTTATGATCATAAATTCTCTTCACTCTGTTAGGCAAAAACAATGTATTCCCCCAAGATCTACCTATCCATCTTGTGAATAATGACATGTTCTACCACAGCCTACTCTTGGAATGTATTCTGAGATAAGTTCCTACCTCTCCAGTATTCCGTACTGCCCTTACCTAACAACTGTTTCTAACAACACACAGCCTATGGCCTACTAAGAATTCTAAGCCTTAGCCGAACTACTTCTACTAAACTTTTGCTAGTCTGAAATGCAACACTTGGACCCCCAATCAGGTTCCCACCCTTCAGATAATCAATACTCAGTCCATCAAGGGAGAGAGGAGTCTCCCCTGTGCCATAGACCCCCCCAAGAAACACAATCGCCACCTCTTGTGTTTCCATGTCACACATGGCACCGCCCGAAGTAAATCTGCCAGTGTGACACTCTCCTTTCCATGCACAGTGCTCTCACCACCATGGATGGACAGACTGCTCGTAGGGTTTTCTTTTCAAGGATTGCTTTGTCAAGGACCAAAGAAAAACAACAGTTCAGTTTTTCATTTTTGGGACCACAGTCCCCCCCCATTTTCTTCCTCCCCTGGGGCCGAGGGTCTCAAAAACAGAGATCATCTTCTTTCTGAAGACAGAGGGCATCACCACACCCTCCTGAACTCTTCTCTGTTCACTCCACTCCTGTGTTGGTAGTCACTGAAGCAGGGCTCTTGGCTCACCATGTATCCCCCTAAAATGCAGTCTCTCTTGGAGGAGAAATTGGTCCAGTCTATGGCTAACAAGAAAAGTCCAGCCAAAAGCCACTCCATCATCTCCTCCCACCTAGAATTTCTCCTTCTAAAATCTCAGGTCCCAGACTGTCTCTCTTCTTCTCTTTTAAATCATGGAGGAGTAATATTTCACAAAGCTTTCATCATTGAAGAAGGGGTTAAAAGTCTCAAATTCCCTGGACAGCCAGTGGCCGGGATCTCTGCCCAGACCTCCAGCTCCCACGCTGGGCACCTCCCGCCCCCCCACCCTTCTCCTTCCCCGCGGTGTACTGCTGGCACTGTCGCTGTCTCTTTCTCTCTCCAGAGAGATTCTGGGGGGGAGCGCAAACATCCCAGATTTCCTCCATCCTTCCATCTGCAGGGAGTCAGAGCCAGTTCCAGCCCCTCCACCCTTCGGCCTTGTCACAGTTTGACGCTGGCACAATGCCAGCGCCCCATGAAAATACAACTTACCAATCAAATGCTGTGAAATGTGATCAAGGACAGAGCAAAGCAGACCAAACTTAATAACAAAGGAAAAAGCTTTATTACACTACTACTACTACTACTATAAAAGGAAAAGAAAGGGAAGGAAAAAAAACACACAAAATTCGAAATGAAAACCTTCCAAAACATTTCTCCTCCCTCCACCCAACTCCACCAAACCCCAGCGAGACCCATTTGGATCCTTAATCAAGTTTTCACCCTTCAATATAATCAATACTAAGTCCATCGGGGAAGAGAGGAGTCCCCCTTGCAACCATAGACCCCCAGGAAACAGAACTGCCACCTTTTGTGTTTCCAATGTCACACGTGGCACCGCCCAGACACACCGGGCCAGTGTGACACTCTCCTCTCCATGTCACAGTGCTCTCACCACCGTGCATGGACAGAGACTGCTTATAGGGCCCCTTTAAGGATGCTTTGCCAAGGACCACCAGGAACAACAGTCCAGTATCACAATTTGGGACTAGAGTCCCCCCCCATTTTCCCCTGGGGCCGAGGGTCCAAAAGACAGAGATCGCCTTCTCTTCTTCCGGAAGATGGAGGGCATCCTCACACCCTCTTCAGCTCTCTCTCTGTCCACTCCAAAACTGGTAGTTGCTGCAGAAGGTCTCTTAGCTCACCAATGCATCCCCCTAAAATGCAGTCCCTCTTGAAAGAAAGAGTGGTTCAGTCTATGGTAAACAAGCAGAGTCCAGCCAAAGGCCACTCTATCATCTGCCCCCAACCTTCTTCTCTAAACATCTGAGGTTTCAAGCTGTCTCTCTTTTCTTCAAATTCAGGAGGAGTGATATTTCATAAAGCCTTCATTTCTCAGGAAGGGTTAAAAGTCCCAACTCCCAAGGATGGCTCGCTGCCCAGGCTCCAGCTCCCACAGCCCGGCTGGGCACCTTGCGGCCCCCCCCGCTCTTCTCCTTCCCTGCGGCGAACTGCTGATAAAACCACCGAGTCTCTTTTTTCTCTCTTGAGAGAGAGAGAGACTCTGGGGGGGAACGGAGACATCCCAGATTTCTCCACCCTTCCATCTGCAGGAGCTGACCCAGTCGGTTCCGATCCTTTACCTCCTGGCCTACCTGTGCAGGCCGCATGGCTCCCCTCCCCCACACAGCCCGGGCTGGGGGGGGGAGGTCCGTATCATGCGATGACCGGAACCAAAGAAGGACGAGTCCTCCTGGGAATTCCGCTTTTAACCCCTCTGTGTTCTCAGAGGCGTGTCCACCTTCAATTGGTCACCCCGAGTGTCAGTATCCAAACCTGACCCCTGACTGGAGGGACCTCTTCCTTCTAAAAAAAAATTCTCTTCCCGTGTCAAACCATGACAGGCCTACCTCAACCTGGGCCACATGGCTCCCCTCCCCCACCCAGCTACGGGCTGGGCAGGGGAGAGTCTGCACTGCTCTCTGACCGGAACCAAAGAGACAAAGTTCCCCTGGGAGTTCTGCTTTTAACCCCTCTGTGTTCTCAGAGGCGTGTCCAGCCTTCAGTGGTCAGCCCAAAGGCCAATATCCAACCCTGACCACTTATTGGCCTGACCTTCTTCCTCTCGTGAAAATTCTTTTCCGTGTCAAACCACGACACCAGAGAAAGACGGGACCTTCACAGAAGAAAGACAAACAATTAAGTGCCCCTGAGTGCTTTTACTGCAAAAAGAAAAGACACCTTAAAAGGCAACCCTCAGCTGAAGAGTCCCCCCACCCAATCATCAGGGTCTTGGGTCTTCAGCCTAGGCTGCAGTACCACGTCAGGGCTCACCAGATGTCACTGTTGAGGCAGGGATGGGAATGAAAATTACTCCAAGTTCAGAAGGCAAAGAATGATCCTTTATTAAAAACTAGCATTCCTCTTTTATAACCAGGATTGCTAGGGTGAAATATGATTGGTCTCAAAGTGAAAACCTTTCACACCATTGGTGCACTATGAATAGCACACGGTGGTAGAACATATCTATAAACAGTATGAACAGAAAGAGAGATAATAAATGGTTTACATTCCTCTTGGACTTTTTCCCAGGCTTAGCCTGGTAGAAATCTCTCTCCTTTTCTCTCTGACTGAACTGAGAATATCTATACCACTGTGCCTGCAGGAGACATGAGGCAGAGGCGGCATGGCGGAGCAGGGCAGCCTCGGAAAGGTCAGAGCCCTGCCATGTGCTGCATGTGGCCTCCCTGGATCACGATTGTCACTGTAGCTACACGCTGCTACAAACAATGTCCTTTCCTGTTTTGCCCGAACCATCAGTGAAGATGGTGGGTCCTTGCACTGGCTTCTGACTATTTTTGGGCTGCAAAGAGATTTATGTGAAATTCGCCACCTGCAGTAGCTTGTGGATGGGCAGATGATAAGTGATCTGCCCTGAAAAGTTTTCCAAAGCACTTTGCAGGGACACACTGTGTGCAAAGCTCCAGTCAAAATCCTCCCACTGTACCGGGAGAATGATCTTTGTAGAATCCGCACCCATCAGTTGCAAGCACCATTGCCCGTATTTAATTATCAAGCAAGCAATTAGCTCAAACAATGCGGTTGCTGTCTTCTGCGGCTGATGGGGCAGGAAAACCCATTCCAGGATGTGCAAAGAATCAGACCATTTGTCACTCCATTGGCCAATGATATCTGTGGGATGCGACTCTGGAGTGGTAATGAACACAGTGACATCAACGGAAGGATCAATGCGATAAACCTGGCAAGCAGAAACAGCTTGCTGAACCTCCTCCAGCACCTGACATGCCTCAGGGGTCAATGTGAGAGGCGACTTTAAATCAGAATCCCCCTTTAACAAATCAAACAGAGGAGACAGTTGTACGTTGGTCAGTCCCAAATATAGACGTAACCAAGTGATGACACCTACCAATTTCTGGGCATCATTCAGTGTCTTCACCGAATGCACAAATTGCACCTCCTGGTGTCGGATTGTCAATTCCAAAATTTTGACCCCCAAATACTTCCAAGGAGTTTGTTGTTGAACCTTTTCTGGAGCCACCTGCAGCCCATGAGAATGTAAAGCATCCAGCAACTGAGGCTGTATCCTCAGAAGCTCATCCTGGGCCAAAATGTCATCCATATAGTGATAAAGATGGGCATCAGGAAACTGCTTGCGAACTCCAGACAAGGCATGGGCCACATACCATTGGCATATGGCAGGAAAACTTTGTGCATTCTGAGGCAAACTTTCCATTGATATCGCTGTGCAGGCTCAGCATTGTGGATTGCTGGCACTGAGAAGGCGAATTTTGGTCTGTCATCAGGATGCAAAGGAATTGTAAAAAACCAATCCTTCAAATCCATGATAAGGATCAGCCAATCTGTGGGAAGCATGGTACGTGACGGCATGCCCGCCTGCAATGTTCCCATGCTTTCCATTGTAGGTCTCAGATTCAGTCAAAGAAAGAAATTGAGAGTTTCTAGCCAGGCAAAAGCCTGGGAAAGAGCTGGGAAAGAATGTAAATAATTCTTTATATCTCTTGTTCTCACTGTTTATAGTTAAGTTCTATCACTGTGCGTCAGGCACTCTGAACCAATGTTGTAGATTGTTTTCACTTTAGGACCAATGGATTTAACCTTTGCGAAGCTCTGTATAAAAGAGCAGTGTATTTTGAATAAATCAGAGTTTTCATTCTCACAGCCTTCTGAATCAGAGTCTTCTCATCCCCGTCCTGCCTCGACAGCGACATCTGGTGACCGCCGACGTGGACTCACGCCTCACTCTGGGGTACAGGGTCTGACGACCCCTCGTGAATCTACGGCCTGGGCTGGCAACCTGCACCTCGCGTCTTGCGGGTGGGTCTCGGTGGCGCGGCACCGCGCCACCAGCCTGTGGCTGTGGACGGACACCTTTGCCTTCTTAAGAAAGGTAACTCTCGAAGTCTGCACCTTCTGTAGAAGGCTGCGGTTCGGCCTCTAAGAGCCGGGACTGTGCAGGACGGGGTCTCCCTGGAGGAGCGGACTGTCTTGTCTCTAAAAGTGGACGTTCGCTGACGGGAGATTTCATAGCGATGGGGAATCAGGCATCTGCAGCTGATCGGACGGTTTTGTCCACCTGGCAAGCCTCTATCCCGCAGATGAGGGCTCGGGTCTCTGAGGAGGAACTGATATGGCTCTTAATCTGGGCTCGAGATCACGATTCTCCGCGGACATTAGGCAGGCCTTTGATGGAAAGCTCTGGCGCGATATGGGACGGTGCCTCATGCAGCAGATGCACCAGGGGGACGCGGAGGTGTCCGCACTGTTTTCGGTCTGGGGGCGTGTGTATGTGCCCCTGCGGGAGGGGGCCCCAGGGAGCTCAGACTCCGAGGGGGTTCTCTCCGGGAGTGATGACGCCGCTTCTGTATCTAGTGGTGTCTCGGGGAGAAGGGACAGGCGGACGGGCCGAGCGATGCCCGATCCCTCCCCGGCGTGGAGCGGGGTGTCGGGTCATGGTGGAACGCCCCGCAAGCCTTCCGTGTCGCCGGGGATTCCTGCTGGTCCCAGCGCTCCCCAACCCCATGGCTATGCTCAGCCTGCGAATTTTGTGCTGGCCAATCAGCCGCAGACTGCACAGCAGACTGTACCCCGGCCGGCTGAACAAGCGCAATCTGCTTTTGGCACGGTGCCAGTGCCAGCGCCTGCTTTTCAGACGGCGCTGGGGGTGCCATCGTCGCAGCCCTCGGGCTCGGCGCACCCCCCTTTGTACAGCCTGTTGGGGGCTGTCTCATCTGCGCCACAACAGCCCGGACTCTGTCCGTCAGTTGACCAGATGGCTCCGCTGGTTCAGCCCTTGTTGGGGCCCCTCTCCGGTCTGCAGCTGGCGGTAGGGGTGGTGCAGCCCGCGGTGCCGGGCGCTGTGGGGGCAGTGGCCCCTCTGGCTCCTTTGTTATCAGCTATGGAGCCTGCACAGATGTGTTGGCCTCGCTCTCAGCTGCTGCTGGGGGCAGGGATGCAGCCTTTTGCCCACTCGCTAGTGCAACCCTCGCTTCCCGTGGGGGCTCAGGTTCTGCCGGCGGGACTAGCGCAGCTGCTTCCCGGAATGCCCTGCTGCGCGACGTGTGCTGCGACTGACTTGATTTCTTTCATGGTGCCAGCGTCAATGGTTCAACACCATGTTGCAGGGGGCACTTCGGTGTCGTTTTCGGCCCTCCCTGTCCCGGGACTGACGCCGGCACTGGGGGCGGTGCCTGCTGTCCACACCACGCCTGCTGTGGCGCTGGCGCTCCCAGCGATGGGGACCGGTGCCCCCCCCGCCTCATCCGCGGCTGGAGCGGTTCTGCCTTTCACCGTGCACGCCGCTCTGGTGGCTCCAGCAGTGCCTCTGGCCCCCGCCCCCCCCCGCTGTCTCAGCAGCAGCACCTCTTCCTCTTGCCCCGCCCGCTGGTGCTTCAGTGCCTGTGATGCCTGCTGCACCCCAGCAGCCAGTACCGTTCCTGCCACCGATGACCGCAGCTTCAACGCACATCACATCCACGGTGTTGCAAGCTCCTGCTGACCCTTTTGTCTTGCCGTCTGCGATGGAGGGATCCGCCGGGCGGCCGGTGATGGTTCCAGTCCCCGCCCCGTCACCAGCGGCTAGCCCTCGTGGTCCGGGAGCTGTTGGCTCAGGGGCCCAGCCCAGTGCTTCGGCTTCGCAGTCGATAGACGCCTCCCCAGCCTCGGTGTCTCCTGTCAGCCCACCCTCCCCTGTGGATCGTGGACTGTCCCCCACACCCCTGTCACAGGAGGCAGGTAGTAACAGCAATGATTTGATCTCGATTCCATCACGGGGGCCTGACCGCCTGTCGGGACGCCGACACCGACGAGGGCGGCGAGCGTCCCAGAGAGATCTGTGGACGCTGCCTCCCTGTCATGTGTCTGTGTGACCGATAAATCCCCGTCGCTTTTGGGATGCGGTCAGGCAAAGCGCTTTGGAAGCGTGTGATTGGGATTTGTTAGAGCGGGTGGGAAAGCCTGGTGGTGCGGTTTTGAACCCCCCTCTCAAGGAGGATAAGACCGTGCCTAGTGGCCAGTTGGTTCCTTTCTCCCCCCCAGGGGGAGCAAAAGGGGGTGGGGGTGACGATGCTTCAGTGCAGCGTAAGCTGCAAGCCTTTCCTGTACACAAGGCTGTCCCAAATTCGGGACAGCAGGACAAGCACGAAGTTATAGCTTGGAAGGTTGTACAGGATTTGCAGGACAAGGTGGCAAAATATGGGCTGGGTTATGCCCCATTGATGAAGGTCCTCAGAGTGATAAACACTGACCTGCTGGCTCCCTGTGATATGAAACATCTGGCCTCTGTGTTGTTCCAACCTGTGCAGATGGATCTTTTTATGAGCAACTGGAGGAGGATGGCCGAGAGGGTTGCAGCTGAGAATCAACATTATCCTCAAACGGACCCTAGGTGCCGTGTGGGGGTGGATGCACTCATGGGACTCAATAGTTTTTCCAATCCTGATTTTCAGGCCACTTGGCACCACATTGTACTTGAGCAGGCCCAGAAGATAGGCTTTGCGGCATTGCTCAAGACCATGGAGACAGCTGCTCCCAGGCAACGATATGTAAAGATAGCACAGGGGGCCAAAGAGTTGTTCCTGCCATTTGTTGAGAGGCTTGCAGCTGCTTTGGAGAAGCAGATTGAGGATGAGACTTTGAGGCAGGTTTTGTGCAAAACTTTGGCAAGGGACAACGCAAATGAGGATTGTAGGAAAATTATAGATGCATTGCCAGGCGATCCGTCCTTGACAGACATGGTCGAGGCTTGTTCCAAGGTTGGTACAGTGGACCATAAAATGTCTGTTCTGGCAGCATCTTTGCGGGCAGGCCTGTCGTCCTCAGGGACTGGTCGGCACAAGAAGGGGAAGAAGAAGAAGGGCAAGCAGGTACAGGGGACAAAAGTCAAGAAGGGGTCAGACTCTAATTTTCTATGCTCCAGGTGTGGTAGGCCAGGTCATTTTGCGAAGGAATGCAAGTCAACTTACCATGCTAATGGTAAGCGATTGACAGGCTCAGGAAACGGGGGCAGGAGCGCACAGGGGAACTGCGCGCTGACACAAGTGATCCCCCAGAGCACGGCACCAGTGCAGGGTGCCCCAGTCAACTCGACACAGGCATCCACGGCTCTGCCGGGGTGGATGTACACACTGCAGCGGCAGTCATCTTAGATTCTACTGAGGTGCACAGGGTCCCTCTGAATGCATTCGGGCCTTTAGGTCATGGATTGGGTGCATTGTTGATGGGGCGGTCTAACACTAGCCTTTTGGGGGTCTTTGTGCACCCGGGTGTCGTGGATTCTGATTTTATGGGCCAGATTTGTGCTATGGTTTCCACACCCTCCCCTCCTGTCATTATTCTGGCAGGAACCCGCATTGCTCAACTTGTGCCTTTCCAGTCATGTGTTCCCAGGGCAGATCAACAGATGCGTGGAGATGGTGGTTTCGAATCCACGGGACCGCCACAAGTCCTCTGGTCCGCGCTCATTTCTGCCAACCGTCCACAGATGGTGTACTCCGTGGTTTTGCCAGGTGCCAGCCCGTCTCGGATGCAGCTGCAAGGTTTGATCGACACCGGGGCCGATGTGACAGTCATCTCCGCCTCTGTGTGGCCTCCTAAGTGGCCTTTGGACTCTGTGGGAACGGCCATTGAAGGCTTGGGGGGTGCAGCACAGACATTTATGAGCCGGCAGGCTGTGTTGATCAAAAACGCGGAAGGGCAGACAGCTAAGGTTCGGCCCTATGTTACTGCAGCTCCGGTCACTCTTTGGGGGCGGGATGTGCTGGCAGCCTGGGGTGTGCGCATAGGGACGGAGTTTTGACCGGGGTCACTGTGTTGAAGGGTGCAGATTACCCTACACTGCCTTTGTGGTGGTTGGTGACCAGACCCATCTGGGAGAACCAGTGGCCCCTGCCATTTGAGAAATTAGTCGCCCTTCATGAGTTGGTTCAGGATCAGCTTCGCCAGGGACACATTGAGTCTTCCACTAGTCCCTGGAACACTCCCGGTTTTGTGATCAAGAAAAAGTCGGGGAAATGGAGGTTGTTACAGGACCTCCGAAAAGTCAATGCAGTCATGGAAAGCATGGGGGCATTGCAGCCTGGTATGCCCTCGCCTACCATGCTCCCTGCAGGTTGGGAAATCTTGATCGTTGATTTGAAGGATTGTTTTTTTACAATCCCTCTGCATCCTGATGACAGACCAAAATTTGCTTTTACTGTGCCTTCTGTCAACAATGATCGGTCTGTACGGAGATATCAATGGAAAGTTCTGACACAGGGTTGCAAAAACAGTCTGACCATTTGTCAATGGTATGTGGCCCAGGCCTTGTCCGGAGTCCGCAAGCAGTTCCCTGACGTGTATTGTTATCATTACATGGATGACATTCTAGTGGCAGCTCCCACTCGGGAGGAACTGCAGAGGGTTCGGCCTCAGTTGTTCTCTGCCTTGCATTCTTATGGACTGCAAGTGGCTCCGGAAAAGGTTCAGAGCCAACCTCCTTGGAAGTATTTGGGGGTCAAGATTCTGGAGTGAACCATTCAGCATCAGGAGCTGCAATTTACAGAGACTATTGCAACCCTGAATGATGCCCAGAGATTGCTTGGGGTCCTCAATTGGTTACGTCCCTATCTGGAGCTGACCACGACGCAGCTGTCCCCACTGTTCAAACTTTTAAAGGGGGACCCAGACCTGAGTTTGCCTCGGAAATTGACTCCTGAAGCGCGGCAAGCGCTGGAGGAGGTTCAAAAGGCTCTGTCTCCTCGTCAGGTTTACCAAGTAGACCCTTCCATTGATATCACTGTTTTTATTACCTTTCCAGACGGTCATCCCATGGGTATCATTGGCCAGTGGGATGAGAAATGGCCTGATCCTTTGCACATCTTAGAGTGGGTCTTTTTACCCCATCAACCCAAAAAGACAGTGTCTTTGCTGATTGATTTGGTTGCCCAGCTGATCATCAAATGCCGCTATCGGTGTTTGCAATTGATGGCAGCCGATCCTGGGAGGATCGTTCTTCCGATGGAATGGGACACCTTTGAATGGTGTGTTGCCTTCAGGGGAGGCAACGGCGACCTGGTTGCAAGAAGACAGCACGGCAGCCTGGCCTAGTCTGGGCTACTCGGGCTAACGACACACGCAAACACCAGTGTGGTGGATGGTCGAAAGCCTTTATTATCTTATCTCATGGGTTTAAATAGTCTTGGGGGACTTTGCTACGTCAGGGGGGGTTGGTAGGGTCTCTAGGGTTAGTCAGGAGTGGAAAACTACTGGGTTAGTTGTGGTTACATGTTCTGGGGGTGGTAGATAACGTGTTGCAGGGTGAAGGGGGAAGGGTCTTTCTTTCTGTCACATACCGGGATCTTCCGTTCGCCTGTCCCTATCTACTACATCTCCCCCCTCCTTTTCATAAATAAAATGAGGTAGTCGTAGATATAGGCACTGGAGTGAGGTACGAACTTGTAACTTGGTAAGGAAAAGGTGGTTTGGTAAACCTGAGTAATTTTCGTAAGGTGAGTCTCGAAGGCTTTTGTGACTGACTGTGTTCGCAGTTTTTGGTTTACAGCATTTGTTGCTGGCCTACGAACAGAATGTTCGCCCGTTCTAGACAGGCCTGAACAAACGAGACCAGTTTGTTCAGCAGGCATGGTCCTATGGTAACAGCTAAAAGCAGTATTGCCAGCGGACCTACCAGGGCGGAAATTAAAGTGGTGAGCCAAGCTGATTGATTGAACCAGGATTCAAACCAGCTCTGTTGGGTTTCCCTGTCTCTCTTTCTCTGAGCCAGTCTATCTCGGAGTTCTGCCATGGAGTCTTTAACAACTCCCATATGATCTGCATAAAAGCAGCATTCCTCTTTCAAGGCTGCACACAGTCCTCCTTGTTGCATGAACAAGAGGTCCAGTCCCCGCCTATTTTGTAAAACTACTTCTGAAAGCGAAGAGACTGATTTCTCTAGATAGGAGATGGATTTCTTGATCCTCTGCAGGTCTTCGTCGATGGTCATTTGCAGCTGAGAGAGTCCGTGCTGCTGGGTTGCGATGGCTGAGACACCCGTGGCTGTGCCAGCTGCTCCCAGGCTGAGCAGCATTGCGATAGTTATACCTGTGATTATTTCTCTTTTGTGGAGTCTGTCAGGTTCCTCAAGAAGGTGGTACATCTCTTCGTCTGAGTGGTACAGGACCCTAGGAACAATCAGAACTTGGACACAGAAGTCGATAGAGTCATTAAATTTGGCAAGGAACACCCAAGGAGTCACTCCGGATCGCTGGCAAACCCACATCCCAGATGCGGATGGGACCACCCACTTATTGGTTTTTCTGTTGGGCTTGACAACTTTAGTGCAGAAGTTGCCTTTCTGCTTTGCTAAAGTTGCATTGCCAAAACATCTGCCCTGTCCTGTGATTTGACTCAGGGTGATTCCTCTGCGGGGAGTGTCCCATCTGCACTGGTGGGGGGCACTGGCTGTGGAGTAACTGAAGGGGGTGTCTAAAGCAATGCCTTTGTAGAAAGGGGGTTTAACATCATAGCAAAGCCAACAGGAGTTAGTCAGGTTCGGTTTGGTTTCGTTTAGGGTTAGAAAGGTAGCTTCTAGCATACGAAAGATTGGGTTTGGATCTGACTCAGCCGTGCGGCCTATCCGGAGGGAATCCGCAAGGCCGGCTGGGGACAGCTCACCGCGATGTGACCTGCCTCACCGCACTTGAAGCATGCCATGGCACTGGTCAGGGTGTGGACAGCTGCCTGAATGGGTGTCAGGTGCTCTTCCCTTACTACATGTCTGATCATGTCAGCCAGGCTGGCTCCGGCTGGCACGGAACGTAAGATATCCTTGGTGACAGAGTTGCACTGCTGGCGCAGGCAGTCAGCTACCACGGGGCCCTTTGCCTCTCCTGGCAGGGTAGAGGACTCTATCGCTGCCTGCAGGCGATCCACAAACTGCGTGAAGCTTTCGCTCTCTGCCTGCCTCACAGTGGACCACGGCGCCGGCTTGGCCACGACTCGAGAGGCTGCACGAATAGCCTCCCTGGCAGCCCGAGTGGTCGCCCTGACCTCCTCAGCCTGCATCTGCGTGGCTTGTTGCTGAGGCGTGATCATATCATCGTGCTTTCCTATCAGTCTGGATAAACTTGATCTGTGTAGTGGTTGCCTCGCGCCAGATGCTTGGGCTAATAGCTTTTTACATTTATCCTCCCATTCCTGTCTAAACACAATCATTCCTGCACCATCGAGTATCATGTGAACTATTCGCTCGATATCAAAGGGAATCAGGTCGTCATTACTAAAAAGACCATCAATTAAGGTGGAGACTATGGCCGAATTGATTCCTTTTTCCGCAATGGCTTTGACAATTGACTGTACATCTTTTGGGTTTACCGGGGTATATACCCTTTGTTGGTTCCCTTCCGGGCCGGTGAGCCTCACTGGGAAGGCTTGTATGGCAGCCGCTGGGGACCATTCAGCACAGGCTATTTTTATTTCTCCCCAGTTGGTAAACTGGGCTTGTTCGTATTGTGGTTGCTTTTCGGTGCGGCTTAAAGCTTTACTCGGTTTTATCTTAAATCGCGTTGGCTCTGTTTCCTCCGTCTCAGAGTCCCAGACGGCTTCCATCAGCTCTTCCGAGCTGGCGGAGCTGCTGCTGGACTCCGAGTCGGAAGTCGGATGCCAGCGCATTTCCGGGGCTCGGTGCCTTTTTGTCCGGCTCCGAGCTCGCTCCTCCCCGCGGGGGTGGCACCGCTCCCACCCCCCAGGCTTGCCCTGCCTCCTGCAGGGGGAGGTCTCCCCCTTAAATGGCAGCGGCGTCAGGCATGGCTGCCGATTGGCTCCGTGCCCTCTGCCACTCTCCTCCTCTTTCTCCCGCGTACATGCATTCCTAAAACCGCGCGCCTCCCGGCTTTTCGCGCAGAGTCCGCCTGCGCCCCGCCCCTCTCCTTGGCTGCCAGCGCCATTTTCAACGGAGTAGGGTGGCGGCGTGGTTAGGATCTCCTCCCAAGCCGCGGTTTCTGCGTCTCTGGCTTCCCTCACCAGCCCCTGCCAAAAGCATTCCGCGCGCTGCTGCACCTCCGGCAACGGGTCGCTGACCGGCGGTGGCGAGACGGATGGAGAAGCCGCGGATTTCTTGGTGGTTTCTACGGCGGGGATTGGGCTCTGGCCCGGGGAGGGGGCTGACACGCCAGGCCCTCCCGGATCCCCGCTCCCGGGCGGATCGCCCTCAGGGGCGGTTTGCGTTCCCGCTCCTACCCTGAGCTTGGGTGTAACCAATAAACATGTACGCACCGCGCTCCATGTCTCTTGCTCTTCTATTGCTTTGTGCAGGGCTTTCTCTACTTTGCCCCACGCCTTAAGGCTTTTGCCACTGCCTGAGGATTTTGTGTCCTCGGCCAACGTGGCTGTGCATTTTTCCCATATTTCCGGATGCAGAACATCCACGGGGCGTTCAATTGCCCCAAGCTCAAGCAGCCTTGCTATAGCAAGATAAAAGTCTTTGAGCTTACACTCGATACCCCATTGCTTACGAATTGCACTTACGACCCTGGTGATGGCATCCATGATGACCGCGGGTCCTGGGACGTCTCCCTGCGCCAAGATACGGTTTGACCGCTCTGGCCGCTGTCCTTGTCCAGGCGACTCCCGCTACCCGAGCGAATTTTTCCCGGGTTTCGGCACCAGATATGTTGCCTTCAGGGGAGGCAACAGCGACCTGGTTTCAAGAAGCAGCACGGCAGCCCGGCCTAGTCCGGGCTACTCGGGCTAACGACACACGCAAACACCAGTGTGGTGGACGGTCAAAAGCCTTTATTATCTTATGGGTTTAAATAGTCTTGGAGGACTTTGCTACATCAGGGGGGGTTGGTAGGGTCTCTAGGGTTAGTCAGGAGTGGAAAACTACTAGGTTAGTTGTGGTTACATGTTCTGGGGGTGGTAGATAACGTGTTGCAAGGTGAAGGGGGAAGGGTCTTTCTTTCCGTCACATCCCGGGATCTTCCGTTCGCCTGTCCCTATCTACTACAATGGTGTCTCATCAACAATGTTCCTTTGCAATGTGCGCTGCAAAATTTTCTAGGGCAAATTGTTTACCATCTGCCCAGTCACAAATTGTTTCAAATGGCAAAGACAATCAATCTCTCCTTGCAACCGAAAAATAGTCAAGTGCCAGTGCAGGGACCCACTGTCTTCACTGACAGTTCAGGGAAAACAGGAAAGGCCATTGTGACCTGGAAGGATGAGTCTGGATGGCAAGTGCTGGAAGGCCACGTGTCCGGCTCAGCCCGGTTGGTTGAGCTGAAAGCCGTTGCTATGGCGTTTCAGAGGTTCTCTCAGGTGCCTTTGAATTTGGTCACTGACTCTGCTTATGTTGCAGACATAACCTAGTGGTTGGATTGCTCACTGCTGAAGGAAGTGGTGGCCCCCATCAAAAATCTGTCCCTATGTGCACCCCCCATGTGGACAGAACATCCCTCCCCCAGGCGTTAGCACTACTTGAAGTAACATGATGCCAAATCATGGCTGTCTGTCCCTCTGGGTTCACAATCAGCACAGGCTGCTGGCCCATGTAGCAACACGCTGTTCCTCCCAATCCCATGATAGGCATCTCCACCGGATCCAAGTGCCACTCTGGGGGCCAGGCAGCAAGGGAGAGAACTGTGACCTCTGTGCCGCTGTCAAGAAGCCCATGGAGACGGATCTTTGGCAGCGTCGCGCCAGGAATGGACAGGGTACACAGCATCTCAGGACGTTTTCAGGTCAAGACAGACGACCAGTGAACTTGAGGTGGCCCAGTGGATCCAAAGCTGCCGTCACCTTGCAACCGATCAACTGTCCTGTGAACACAAGACTTAAAAGGCACAAGTTGAGCAATTCGTGTCCCTTTCAGGATAGCGAGGGGGGGTGTATGTGAAAACCATGGCACAAATCTGTCCCATGAAATCTGCATCAATGAGTCCCATGTGCACAATGATGCCCTGAAGGGTGGCACTAGATCTCCCCATAAGGAGAGCACTCATGCCCTCACCCAAGGGACCAAAGGCATCCAGGGGAACCTTGTGTATTTTGCCAGAATCTATGACAACTGTTGCTGCGGTGCAGACATCAACACCTTCTGAGCCGCAGGTGCTGGCTGCAAGCAGACCTCCATCGGCTTCAGGGCTTGGAGAGAACCTTGTGTCTGGGCACATCTCTCCGTCGTGCTCTGCTTCCCATTTCCTGAGCCCGGCAATGCTTGGCCATTAGCATGAACAGTTGCCTTGCAGACATTTGCAGTATGGTTTGGCCTTCCACACCGACCACACAAAAACAAGGGAGTTGTGACCTGCTGTCCCTTCTTTCTCCGTTTCTTGCTGACTTGAGCATTCCCCTGCTGTCGCTGCCTGCCCTGCTGCATCACCCAGACTGGCTGCACAGCAGCAGCCACAGCATGCTGCCCAGCAGTAGCCAAGGCAGCCATCTTATGACCTGAGGTGCTTACCTTTGCACAGGCCTCTGCCATCTGAGGGACAGAAGGATCACCAGGAAGAGCCTCTATGATTCTCCTACAGTCAGCAGTGCAGTTGCTTCTTGCAAGGTGCTTAATCAAAAGCTTCCTTGCCTCAGGATCTCCCACCTGCTTCTCCACAGAAACAGACAGCATGCCTGCAAATCATAGGAAAGACTCATCAGCTCCCTGGACAACAGTCACAAATGACTCCTTTGGAACAGCCACTTCTATGGTCTGAATCAGCACTGCCAAACCTGTTGTCTGGCACTGATCCAGCACCAGGGGAGCAAAGCCAGCCTGTCCCTGAGGATCAGCATAATTGCCTGTGCCTAGCAGTACATCAGTACCAATCACACATCTGGGATCCTGTTGGCCCAACGCAGCATTTTTTTCCACTGCTCTAGCTGCCAGCTGAGTCCATTTAGACTCAAAATGGTTGTATTCTACAGGCTGAAAAAGAACATGAGCCAAGCTTCGAATATCATAAGGTGTCCACAAATCAGCAGCAAATACTCAAAGCATCTGCATGACTTCCACAGAACCCAGACTATATTTTCCAACCTTATCACAGAGTTCCATCAAAGCTTTCAATGGTAACAGCTGGTGGGCATTGTTAGCAACACCCCTGAGCACAGGGAAAACCTGGAGACCCCCTGGTAAGGCAGCACCACCTGCTAAGTCCCGTCCATGGACTCCACAGGGACACAAGCAGATGCCTTACTGGGAGTCAGCTCAACACCACCCGATATCCCGTCCCCTGAAGCATCAACAGGGCCAGAGCAGCCATCTGCGCACCCCGGGAGGCAACACAGAGAGGCACAATCAAGCACATTCTCGACCTTAGCTTTGACGTCTCGCCAAAACCGCTCGCGCTCCCTCAGACGTACAGTCACCTGACACGGCGGAAGTGTCCACAAGGCCGAGGAAGAAGACCCACGGCCCCGGGGAAACACGGGTCTCCCACCGGCCGCGTCACCTTTCACGGCAAAGGTAAACACTGCAGTGCCCGCACCCGCTCCCACCCCACTAACTGCAGGAGGGCCGGGCAGTGGAGACGGGCCAGCCCCCACCGGGGTCCCCCCGGGGTCATCCTCCCCCGGCACGGGGGAGAGCAGTGCGCAGAGAGAGAGACTCAGCTTGCAGAGCCGCGCCATCGCTCCGCGCCCCGGCCACGGGACCCGGCACAGGCTGCGCTGGGACGGGGCCGTCAGGCACCGCACCCAAAAGAGTCCCGCCAGGACGCGAAATCCGACAGCGGACACTGCCACCTCCCGCGGAGGAAGCGGGCTGGGCCGCCCGCCCACCAGGGCGGGGTCTGACAGAAAGTCGACCAACGTCCCCTTCCTCCACCTGCGCATGCCCGGCAGGCTGCGCAGACGTAGAATCGATTAATGATACTCACCCCAAACGGGAGAGGGCAGGGGGAGCAGCCGACCCTGCTCCCACCGACCCCAAGGGATAGGTTGTGGAAACCCCACAGTTCGGACAGAGTTTTGTCACCGAATCAGGCTCCAGCAGAGGTGGAGGCTGAGCCAGGGGCTCCTCGCAGCCCCCGAGCACCGGAAAGACACGGAGAGAAGGCGTTCCCGCCCCGCTCCACTGCCCCCCAGGCGCGGAAAGGGACGAGGCCGGCACCGATCCGCGCAAAGACTCAACATTCACCTCTGCCTCCGAAAAGACTTCAGCGTCACCCCGTTCAGAGGCTGGGGGGGCTGAAGCCCTGCCATAGCTTATCAATCCGTCTCCAGTTCAAGAGCATCGCCACCACGCCTACACTATAATCAACAGAGACCATGAGGTGTTCTCCCAGGAGACCCCACGCCTCCTTGGAGAACGCCTCCTCAGGGGCTGAAAGGAACCCATGATCTTTGCCCCAGTAAAACAGCTGCTTAAAGCCATTCCAAAGAACAGAAGCCCTCTTTCGCTCCAGAAGAGCTTCCCAGACATCCAAGACCAGGAAGTCCTCCATAGGGCTGTCTCTGGTAAGCAGGAGCGCGGTGCAGACTTGCAAAAGTGCTCTTAACTGCAGCTTGGCTAATAGCGCAAAGGGCGCACGGGCACAAGTCGTAGTCTGTGGAGTTGCTTTAAACACGGCTAGCTACTAGCGCAGCTAGTAAAAGCCAGGACTTGCAAACACCACTTACAAGCATCACTGGTTCCTAAGTGTTCATTGTGCGATAATACTGCCGTTCAAGATCAAGAACATCTGCTGCTGAGTCCTAACTAACAAAAAAAAAAAAAAAAAAAAATTTTTTTTATTCTTCCCTCCCCAGTGGCCTGGATTAAATTCATAGGGCTCTAGGAGACATAATGGGAGCAAAACAAAGTACAGAAATATCCAAGGCCAGCCCATTAGGGTGCATCTTAGCTCACTGGAAAGAAATAGCAGGTAAAGGGGGTGTGGAAAATAAAAAGAGCTTAATCAAATATTGCTCCCATTGGTGGCCACTCTATCGCCTAGAGGAGGGGGCCAGATGGCCTCCTACAGGTACATTGGAGTATAATACCTTGCTGCAGCTAATGTTATTTTTACGAAGGGATAGGAAATGGGAGGAAGTTTCTTATTGTGATATGTTTTTCTCCCTCCGAAATAACCCTGATTGGCAAAGGGACTGTGGCATCAGGGCCCCCTCCGATCCCCTCGTTTTGGCTCTTGAAAAAGAAAACAGAGGCAAAATGGGGAAACTTAAACGGTGCTGCTCAGCCTGTAGTATAGGACAGAGGTGCACCAGGACAGATAAAGTTTATCGTACAGCACTAGGAGAGCAAGAACAAGATCTAAGTAATCTATTTAGTCCTCACTTAAGAAGGCAAGAAGGAAGAGGTGAGAACTTAGGAGAGGCATCAGCACCATCTGCATCACCGACAACACCTACACTACACACCCCACCTGCATCACCTGCATCAAATACACCACCTATACCACCTACACCACCTGTTCCACCTACCCCTTCTCTTCCTTCAGAAAGAACACACGCTCCAACCCCTACAAGCAGCCCAATTGCATCCCGAACCAGAGGACAGATACTGCAAGCCCCTTTAAGAGAAACAGTGACATCAGAGGGAGAAAAGGTACTAGTTAAGGTACCATTCTCCACCCTTGATTTGGAAGCATGGGAAAGGGTTGCGGGAGATTACTGAAATGACCCAGTCAACACTGCTAAACGTTTACGATACATTATGAAGCAACACAACCCAGACTGGGGTGACATTCAATTGTTATTAGATGCGTTCACTGAAACAGAAAAGCAGTTGGTTCTAAAACCAGCAGGAGATCTGGTAGCAGACCATTTTAGACAACAACAAGTAGATCTAAGGTAACATTTTCCACTTCAAGACCCGGGCTGGAACCCAAACCAGCCAGAAGGGAGACAAAAGCTAAAGAAGTATCAAGACTGGGTAATATTGGGAGTGGAAAGAGCAATTCCTAAAACCATAAATTGGTCAGCTCTATATGCTATCAAACAGGGACCCTCGGAATCCCCCACAGAGTTCCTAGACCGTTTGAGAAATGCAATGCGGCGCTATACACCACTAGACCCTGCATCTGAGGTGGGAATACAACAACTAGTTAATCTATTTTTGGGACAGTCCACAGGGGATATTAGGCGCAAGCTCCAAAAGATTCGAGAAGAAAACGCCCGGAATTTAGAAACTCTACTGGGAGAAGCCTGGAGGGTCTTTAGCAACAGGGAAGAAGGATATAAGCGAGGGATGAAAAATTTAGTAGCAATAGTACAGGAGGAGCGGAGAGGAAAACATGGAAACAGGCAGGAGCCATCCAGGCAAGGCCCCCCCCGATTGGGCAGAAATCAATGTGCAAACTGTCGGAAACAGGGCCATTGGAAGAGGGACTGTCCAGAATGGAAACAAAATGGTCAAGGGAATCAAAGGGGGGGAATAGTGGCCCATGTGCAAGAAGATTAGAGGGGACCGGAGGAGACTACCCCAGCAGGCCCTCTGGTTGTAAATCTGAAGCTGGGGGAAATGGAGAAAGAAGTAAAATTCCTAATTGACACTGGGGCAACATACTCAGTTCTAAATACAGCTTTGATGCCCATAGGAGATGATTATGTTATAGTTACGGGTGCGACTGGCCAAACTGAAAAGGCATTTTTCTTCAGGCCACTCAAATACAAACTGGGAAAGCAATGGGGAATTCACAAATTCCTATATATGCCCAACTCCCCTGAGCCACTTTTGGGCAGGGATTTGCTAGCACAATTACAAGCAACCATTACATTTAAAAATGGGGAAATGACTCTGGAGGTAAACGATCAAAAATATGTCGAAATATTAAGTTTGATACTAACCACTAACGAAGTCACGAGAGAAACTGAAATTAATAAAGAAGTAATGGATCAGGTATTCCCTGGGGTGTGGGCCTCTGATGTACCAGGGAGAGCGAAAAACGCTTCCCCTATACAGATCCGGCTAAAAGAAGGAAAACACCCGGTCAGGGTTAAACAGTATCCCTTGAGGAGGGAGGATAGGGAAGGGATTAGCCCAATAATTGAAAACTTCTTACGTCTAGGATTACTCAAGGAATGTCAGTCTGATTTTAATACCCCTATCCTACCGGTCCGCAAACCTGATGGGTCATACCGGTTAGTACAAGATCTGCGAGCTGTGAACAAGGTAACTGAGGACCTGCATCCTGTGGTAGCCAATCCCTACACGTTATTAACTTGCTTAACACCCGAATTAACTTGGTTTACTGTTTTAGATTTAAAAGATGCCTTCTTTTGCCTTCCTATCCATGAAGCCAGTCAGAAAATTTTTGCATTTGAATGGGAAAGCCCCAAAAGTGGGCGGAAGACCCAACTTACGTGGACGAGACTCCCACAAGGATACAAAAACTCACCCACTCTGATTGGAGAGCAACTTGCAAAGGAATTAGAGACCTGGAAAGCCCCTCCCGAGGAAGGGAAGCTGTTACAGTACGTAGATGACATCCTGATAGCCACACGGACAAAGGAAGCATGCGTAGCCTGGACGGTAAGCCTCTTGAACTTTCTGGGGCTCCAAGGGTACCGGGTATCCAAGAGAAAGGCCCAAGTAGTCAAACAAAAAGTAATTTATCTGGGTTACGAAGTCAGTGCTGGACAACGTAGCCTGGGCCAAGGCCGGAAGGAGGCAATATGTCAAACCCCAAAACCTCAAACTGTAAAGGAATTACGAACTTTCTTGGGGATGACGGGGTGGTGCAGATTATGGATCTATAATTATGGACTGTTTGTAAAGCCCTTATATGAACTAATTGTAACCGAAAGCAGGGACATCCAATGGACAAAGGAAGCTACACAGGCTTTCAACCAACTGAAAAAAGCCCTCATGTCAGCTCCAGCTCTGGGATTGCCAGATGTGAGTAAGCCTTTCCTTTTGTTCTCCCATGAGAAGCAAAGAATTGCCTTGGGAATATTAGCACAGGACCTCGGTCCATACCGGAGAGCAGTTGCTTATTTCTCTAAGCAGTTAGACACAGCCGCTAAAGGGTGGCCTGGGTGCCTCAGGGCTGTGGCAGCAGTTGTAATGAACATCCAAGAAGCACGTAAATTCACCCTGGGCCAGAGAATGACTGTGCTAGTGTCTCACACGGTGTCTGCAGTACTGGAGGTGAAAGGCGGACACTGGCTTTCCCCACAACGATTCCTGAAATACCAAGCTATTATGGTAGAGCAAGATGATGTAGAGATAGTGGTGACTAACATTGTCAATCCAGCCTCCTTCCTCAGTGGAAACCGAGGAGAACCAGTGGAGCATGACTGCCTAGAGACCATCGAGGCCACCTACTCCAGCCGCTCTGACCTGAAGGACACCCCTCTCGAGAATGCAGTAGCCTGGTTTACTGATGGAAGCAGTTATGTCGTCAATGGAAAACGGCACGCCGGGTACGCAGTAACCACCTGCAAAGAGGTAATAGAATCTGGACCCCTGCCAACAAATACCTCTGCACAAAAGGCCGAGATATTCGCTCTAACTCGGGCCTTAGAATTGCCAAAAGGGAAAGAGATAAATATATATACGGACTCAAAGTATGCATTTGGAATAGTGCACGTTCATGGAGCCATCTGGAAAGAGAGGGGACTGCTGAACTCTCAAGGGAAAAACATTAAACATGCATCTGAAATACTGCGACTTCTGGAAGCAGTGTAGTTGCCAGAGAAAGTAGCAATCATGCACATTAAGGCACACCAGAGGATAAACTCAGAACTGGAAGAGGGAAACGAGCTGGCGGATAGGAAAGCAAAAGAAGCAGCAAGGATGGAGGTAATAACTGAGGTAGCCCTGATCCAGATGGGCAAATTTCCCTTGAAGGTAAGCCAAAATACAATAAATTAGACACAAAATTGATTCAAGAGCAAAAAGGACATTATAACTCAGAGGGATGGGCCACCATAGAAGGAAAGTTAGTCATACCCTCCTATTTATTATGGTCCCTAGTAAGGGAGGAGCACCAGAAAACACATTGGGGAATAGATGCTTTGTATAAATATCTGAATGAGAAGATCATAGCTAGACATTTACGAGCCACTATCACTCAAGTGACTCGACAATGTGACCTTTGCCTCCAGACAAACCCCAAGAATATTCCCAAACCAAAACTTGGCCAGATTGGGAAGGGCCATGGGCCAGGACAACAATGGCAGATTGATTTCACGGAATTGCCAAGAAAAGGGGGGTATAAGCTTTTACTGGTCTTAACAGATACCTTTTCAGGATGGCCAGAAGCTTTCCCCACCAGAACTTCTAAAGCTCGGGAGGTAACTAAGGTATTGGTACAAGAAATCATACCACGATTTGGAGTCCTGGCTACAATCTCCTCAGATAGAGGATCACATTTTATTGCAAAATTAGTACAACAAGTTAGCCAATACTTGGGCATAGACTGGGAACTTCACACCCCATATAACCCACAATCAAGTGGTCAAGTAGAGAAAATGAATCATTTGATCAAACAACAAATTGTACGATTGGGACAGGAGGCTAATTTGCCATGGCCTCAATCCCTCCCACTAGCACTACTGCGGATTCGAACCAAACCCAGGACCAAAGAAAAACTGAGCCCTTTTGAATTGCTTTATGGGAGACCATATGGGATGCAGAAGGGAACGTCTGCCCAGGACGTATCACTAACCTCCTATATGATCGCTCTAAATAAACAACTTAGAGCAATCGAGAAATATGTAGCCGGAACTCAGGGTGCGGGGCTCAATGCACCGGTACATGACGTACAACCTGGAGACTATGTATATATTAAGTCTCTTACAGAGAAAGCCCTGGAACCACAGTGGGAGGGACCATACCAAGTACTCCTTACTACCTTCACTGCAATCAAGATTAAGGAACAAAGCACGTGGATTCACCACAGTCGGGTTAAGAAAGCTCCAGAAGCCACTTGGAAGATAACACCGGGTGATGGTGAACTAAAACTAAAATTTACTCAAACAAAATGAGTATATCACAGTGGGTGGGGACTTTTGCTGAAATGTTGTTTACAATCATAGCTGTATTCCAACAATTAGAAGGTAAACCTAGTCAGAACAACGCTAAATGGCCTTGGTCCCAAGCCTTTACTCAATACACTGGATCCATGGGGAAAATTTCCGATTTAGAAGGTTTAAATCTAACAACTCTGGTCATACACAGTAACCAAATATATACCCAACAAGAGTGGCAAAAACAGGATTTGTGGTCACTCCAAGGGACCATAGGGGAAGTAATTGAAATAGGGTGTCGAATGATTAATGGGACTACCCACAACAAAGTGACCCAAATCAGTGTGAATAATCGCCAGAAGATCTGCAATCATCCAAGTGAATTAGACTGTTGGTGCAAATTCAAATTAGAACAAACTAGTAATGTGGTTTGCCTCTGGGCCCGTGGCACTATTGGGCTGTCTTTCAAATTTACAATAAATACTATAGCCAAACCAGCTACAACCCACTCCAGCACTCAAGCGCAAACCCAAAATACACCATCCAATCTTGAACCCAGAGTTTATGAAATCGGGCCATATGTTATAAGGAATACGGGCCAACAAAAACTGTTATTTAACCCAGAATGGTCCCTTAAACGCGTTGAACTGTTAATGCAAATTAATATCTCGACAGTTCAGCCAGCCTGCTCCCCTTTCCTAAGGTCATCCTTCGAAGGATGGACAAAGTGGCTACAGAAACAAGTACACCTCCGAGATAGAATGCAAAGGGATTTAACTGGGATCTTAGGGACCGGGTTAGGAGTTTTGAACGGGATTGACTCCGAAATATTGATGAATAAATTAGCTATAGCAACTAGCGATCTAACAAAATTAAAACAGCCTTTACAGTCATCTCTATTAGCACTAGGAAATAGTCAGTGGCAAGTCTCAAGAGTACTGCCAAAATGGAGAGACTTTGAAGATCAAGACCATAGCTTACTGGTAGATGCATTAGGAGGAGCACAAGAGAACATATCTTTAGCCCTTAGCTGTATACAAGCGCAATTATGGATACAGTCAACAGCTTCTTTAATCATAAGGGAAGGAAGTGAAGCGGTGTTTCCAGTTAAAATATGAAAAGTTGTCTGGGACAGTGCTACAGACTTTGAGAGAGACCTCCAGTCTTGGTGGACCATGGTAAATTTTACATATGATCCCACCACTACCACAGCTACTGCCTTTGTGCTCACTATTCGTAATGCCACGGTTCACACTATTCACCCCATCATTGCTCTAGGATTGAGTAATGAAAAGTCAGTACTCTACCCCTCAGAACACAGAGCATGGGCCTGGAAAAACCAAGGGAAATGGCAAACCATCAACCTAGAGCCTTGCATTGCTCGAGAACAACAAGGATTCATCTGTGAGAGTAATCTGATTAGTGCTCAAGACGTATGCCTTGACAGTGATCAGGGCATTTGCCACTTTGAAATCCACCCAGACTACAACCAACAAACTATACTAGTATATATAGGCGATGGCTGTGTGTGTTTGAGAACTGTGTGTAATGTTATAGAAATTAATAAAAACAAAGTCCCCTTGTCTAGTAAAAATCATTCAAATTTCTGTATTTGTAACTTCATCAAGATTACCGGTTGTGATTTTATATACTCAGCACCAGTCATATCCCACCAGTTAATGAAATCAAACTACACAACCTACAATGAATTACCTCCCACAACTATTGGGATGAATTTGACCTTAGTAAAACAATTAATGAAACATCAAGATCTAATCAAAATTATAGAAGAGGTTCACAAAAATGGGCAGAGAACTCTGGTTACAGTCCATCATGACGTAACTGAAATAAACAAAGTCCTGCAAAGAATAAAACAAGACGGAAGTTATAACTGGTGGGATGCATTGTTTGGATGGTCACCGACTGCAACGGGAATCATGAACACTCTATGTCACCCCATTATTGTTTTACTAATATTGGTTACCATAAGTCTAATAATGTCTATTTTAACACTCTTGTGGAATTGGAATATGTTACAACGTGTAGCCATTCTAACTTCACTTTCTAGAACTCATGGGATCCTGATAAAAGAAAACTATCATGATAGTAAGCTAGAAATGAGACCAGAACCCCTGTAGTAAAAGAATTTACTATGTTTTAAGAAAAGGGGGGACTGAAACAAAAGATTTTCCAGAGATCACTTGAACTAACAAAATGAATGTATCAAAAATGAATGTATCAAAAATAAATGTATAAAAAAAGAATGTATCAAAAATGAATGTATCATGTTTGTAGAATCATGTGTTGAATTTTAAGAAACCTCTGCACAGAAAGGCATAGGAAAGAAAAGCAAAGATCTCTAAAGCTTCTTGCAAAAAGACAAATACCGGAAAGGACCAAGAATGCCAAGACTTCAGACAAGGAAGCCCTATGTCTCCAACATGTCAAGGATGATGAACTTATCCAGATAGGAGAGCAAAGGACCAAAAGCGCAAGCGCAGAGGAGAAGAGTTCAAAAGTTCAATGCAGAGGAAGAGGATGATCTGAAACTCAAAGACCACCGGGGACCCCCATAAAAGCCCTCACAAAAAACTACGCATGCCCAGAAGGGCGTGGACCTATTTAGCATGAGACGCGAAGACAGGCGGGGCCAGGGGTTGAATATGCATAGAAAAGTCGTATAATGTATTGCATATGGAACACCCTTGTGAATAAAGTCGGGGGGGCAAACTTCAGCTCGGGGCACAAGATTTCGGAGAGTTATCTCACTTGTGCCGGGCACCGACAATACATACCCACTTCATAACTACCTCGAGTTGTGGAGTCTATTTATTTATTCCGCATATCGCTTCATTTGGCGACCGCGGCAGGACTTCTCTGCTCACCTGTGGGTTCGGTGGAGGGCAGACACCCTCAGGCGCCGCGGGGCACTTCCCCCGGAGGGATTCTGGACCTCGGCTGTACACTACAGGGAGCAGAGCACGGCCCGTCGATAAGCGGACCAAAAGTGGTATGTATTATTTTCTTTTGTTTAGGAATGGCACTGATAAGTCGCATTAAGACGTTTTTGTGCGCAGGTTTGCCAAAGGGGCTTGCAAGCAGACCGCCACCAAGAGTAAGATCGGCGGCAGAGAGGTCCCCCCCCCCTTTTTGGAGCTGATTGCGCAGCTGGGGGAGGGAGGAAGGGGTTAATCCCGGAGCTGATTGCGCAGCTCGGGAGGAGAGAGAGAGGTTGCACCCCCTAAGCTGATTGCGCGGCTAGGTGGGGCGGAAAAGGGTTTCCGCGTGGTCGATAGAGCGGCTTGGAGAAAGAGAGAGATTTCAGTTTCAGTGTGGTGTGTTTGTTACGTCCGGACGTGCGTGCTTGTATATATGTGTGTGTCTATGTGAGTGAAACAGTAAAACGCAGCACGGCGGTGCCGGAAAAGAGCTGCGCGACGTTGCTAGGAAACGCGGCATGGCGGTGCCGGGAAGGCGCGGCGTACTGTTGCTAAGATACCTAGACGCGGCGCGGGCTGTCTCTGGTAAGCAGGAGCGCGGTGCAGACTTGCAAAAGTGCTCTTAACTGCAGCTTGGCTAATAGCGCAAAGGGCGCACGGGCACAAGTCGTAGTCTGTGGAGTTGCTTTAAACACGGCTAGCTACTAGCGCAGCTAGTAAAAGCCAGGACTTGCAAACACCACTTACAAGCATCACTGGTTCCTAAGTGTTCATTGTGCGATAATACTGCCGTTCAAGATCAAGAACATCTGCTGCTGAGTCCTAACTAACAAAAAAAAAAAAAAAAAAAAAATTTTTTTTTATTCTTCCCTCCCCAGTGGCCTGGATTAAATTCATAGGGCTCTAGGAGACATAATGGGAGCAAAACAAAGTACAGAAATATCCAAGGCCAGCCCATTAGGGTGCATCTTAGCTCACTGGAAAGAAATAGCAGGTAAAGGGGGTGTGGAAAATAAAAAGAGCTTAATCAAATATTGCTCCCATTGGTGGCCACTCTATCGCCTAGAGGAGGGGGCCAGATGGCCTCCTACAGGTACATTGGAGTATAATACCTTGCTGCAGCTAATGTTATTTTTACGAAGGGATAGGAAATGGGAGGAAGTTTCTTATTGTGATATGTTTTTCTCCCTCCGAAATAACCCTGATTGGCAAAGGGACTGTGGCATCAGGGCCCCCTCCGATCCCCTCGTTTTGGCTCTTGAAAAAGAAAACAGAGGCAAAATGGGGAAACTTAAACGGTGCTGCTCAGCCTGTAGTATAGGACAGAGGTGCACCAGGACAGATAAAGTTTATCGTACAGCACTAGGAGAGCAAGAACAAGATCTAAGTAATCTATTTAGTCCTCACTTAAGAAGGCAAGAAGGAAGAGGTGAGAACTTAGGAGAGGCATCAGCACCATCTGCATCACCGACAACACCTACACTACACACCCCACCTGCATCACCTGCATCAAATACACCACCTATACCACCTACACCACCTGTTCCACCTACCCCTTCTCTTCCTTCAGAAAGAACACACGCTCCAACCCCTACAAGCAGCCCAATTGCATCCCGAACCAGAGGACAGATACTGCAAGCCCCTTTAAGAGAAACAGTGACATCAGAGGGAGAAAAGGTACTAGTTAAGGTACCATTCTCCACCCTTGATTTGGAAGCATGGGAAAGGGTTGCGGGAGATTACTGAAATGACCCAGTCAACACTGCTAAACGTTTACGATACATTATGAAGCAACACAACCCAGACTGGGGTGACATTCAATTGTTATTAGATGCGTTCACTGAAACAGAAAAGCAGTTGGTTCTAAAACCAGCAGGAGATCTGGTAGCAGACCATTTTAGACAACAACAAGTAGATCTAAGGTAACATTTTCCACTTCAAGACCCGGGCTGGAACCCAAACCAGCCAGAAGGGAGACAAAAGCTAAAGAAGTATCAAGACTGGGTAATATTGGGAGTGGAAAGAGCAATTCCTAAAACCATAAATTGGTCAGCTCTATATGCTATCAAACAGGGACCCTCGGAATCCCCCACAGAGTTCCTAGACCGTTTGAGAAATGCAATGCGGCGCTATACACCACTAGACCCTGCATCTGAGGTGGGAATACAACAACTAGTTAATCTATTTTTGGGACAGTCCACAGGGGATATTAGGCGCAAGCTCCAAAAGATTCGAGAAGAAAACGCCCGGAATTTAGAAACTCTACTGGGAGAAGCCTGGAGGGTCTTTAGCAACAGGGAAGAAGGATATAAGCGAGGGATGAAAAATTTAGTAGCAATAGTACAGGAGGAGCGGAGAGGAAAACATGGAAACAGGCAGGAGCCATCCAGGCAAGGCCCCCCCCGATTGGGCAGAAATCAATGTGCAAACTGTCGGAAACAGGGCCATTGGAAGAGGGACTGTCCAGAATGGAAACAAAATGGTCAAGGGAATCAAAGGGGGGGAATAGTGGCCCATGTGCAAGAAGATTAGAGGGGACCGGAGGAGACTACCCCAGCAGGCCCTCTGGTTGTAAATCTGAAGCTGGGGGAAATGGAGAAAGAAGTAAAATTCCTAATTGACACTGGGGCAACATACTCAGTTCTAAATACAGCTTTGATGCCCATAGGAGATGATTATGTTATAGTTACGGGTGCGACTGGCCAAACTGAAAAGGCATTTTTCTTCAGGCCACTCAAATACAAACTGGGAAAGCAATGGGGAATTCACAAATTCCTATATATGCCCAACTCCCCTGAGCCACTTTTGGGCAGGGATTTGCTAGCACAATTACAAGCAACCATTACATTTAAAAATGGGGAAATGACTCTGGAGGTAAACGATCAAAAATATGTCGAAATATTAAGTTTGATACTAACCACTAACGAAGTCACGAGAGAAACTGAAATTAATAAAGAAGTAATGGATCAGGTATTCCCTGGGGTGTGGGCCTCTGATGTACCAGGGAGAGCGAAAAACGCTTCCCCTATACAGATCCGGCTAAAAGAAGGAAAACACCCGGTCAGGGTTAAACAGTATCCCTTGAGGAGGGAGGATAGGGAAGGGATTAGCCCAATAATTGAAAACTTCTTACGTCTAGGATTACTCAAGGAATGTCAGTCTGATTTTAATACCCCTATCCTACCGGTCCGCAAACCTGATGGGTCATACCGGTTAGTACAAGATCTGCGAGCTGTGAACAAGGTAACTGAGGACCTGCATCCTGTGGTAGCCAATCCCTACACGTTATTAACTTGCTTAACACCCGAATTAACTTGGTTTACTGTTTTAGATTTAAAAGATGCCTTCTTTTGCCTTCCTATCCATGAAGCCAGTCAGAAAATTTTTGCATTTGAATGGGAAAGCCCCAAAAGTGGGCGGAAGACCCAACTTACGTGGACGAGACTCCCACAAGGATACAAAAACTCACCCACTCTGATTGGAGAGCAACTTGCAAAGGAATTAGAGACCTGGAAAGCCCCTCCCGAGGAAGGGAAGCTGTTACAGTACGTAGATGACATCCTGATAGCCACACGGACAAAGGAAGCATGCGTAGCCTGGACGGTAAGCCTCTTGAACTTTCTGGGGCTCCAAGGGTACCGGGTATCCAAGAGAAAGGCCCAAGTAGTCAAACAAAAAGTAATTTATCTGGGTTACGAAGTCAGTGCTGGACAACGTAGCCTGGGCCAAGGCCGGAAGGAGGCAATATGTCAAACCCCAAAACCTCAAACTGTAAAGGAATTACGAACTTTCTTGGGGATGACGGGGTGGTGCAGATTATGGATCTATAATTATGGACTGTTTGTAAAGCCCTTATATGAACTAATTGTAACCGAAAGCAGGGACATCCAATGGACAAAGGAAGCTACACAGGCTTTCAACCAACTGAAAAAAGCCCTCATGTCAGCTCCAGCTCTGGGATTGCCAGATGTGAGTAAGCCTTTCCTTTTGTTCTCCCATGAGAAGCAAAGAATTGCCTTGGGAATATTAGCACAGGACCTCGGTCCATACCGGAGAGCAGTTGCTTATTTCTCTAAGCAGTTAGACACAGCCGCTAAAGGGTGGCCTGGGTGCCTCAGGGCTGTGGCAGCAGTTGTAATGAACATCCAAGAAGCACGTAAATTCACCCTGGGCCAGAGAATGACTGTGCTAGTGTCTCACACGGTGTCTGCAGTACTGGAGGTGAAAGGCGGACACTGGCTTTCCCCACAACGATTCCTGAAATACCAAGCTATTATGGTAGAGCAAGATGATGTAGAGATAGTGGTGACTAACATTGTCAATCCAGCCTCCTTCCTCAGTGGAAACCGAGGAGAACCAGTGGAGCATGACTGCCTAGAGACCATCGAGGCCACCTACTCCAGCCGCTCTGACCTGAAGGACACCCCTCTCGAGAATGCAGTAGCCTGGTTTACTGATGGAAGCAGTTATGTCGTCAATGGAAAACGGCACGCCGGGTACGCAGTAACCACCTGCAAAGAGGTAATAGAATCTGGACCCCTGCCAACAAATACCTCTGCACAAAAGGCCGAGATATTCGCTCTAACTCGGGCCTTAGAATTGCCAAAAGGGAAAGAGATAAATATATATACGGACTCAAAGTATGCATTTGGAATAGTGCACGTTCATGGAGCCATCTGGAAAGAGAGGGGACTGCTGAACTCTCAAGGGAAAAACATTAAACATGCATCTGAAATACTGCGACTTCTGGAAGCAGTGTAGTTGCCAGAGAAAGTAGCAATCATGCACATTAAGGCACACCAGAGGATAAACTCAGAACTGGAAGAGGGAAACGAGCTGGCGGATAGGAAAGCAAAAGAAGCAGCAAGGATGGAGGTAATAACTGAGGTAGCCCTGATCCAGATGGGCAAATTTCCCTTGAAGGTAAGCCAAAATACAATAAATTAGACACAAAATTGATTCAAGAGCAAAAAGGACATTATAACTCAGAGGGATGGGCCACCATAGAAGGAAAGTTAGTCATACCCTCCTATTTATTATGGTCCCTAGTAAGGGAGGAGCACCAGAAAACACATTGGGGAATAGATGCTTTGTATAAATATCTGAATGAGAAGATCATAGCTAGACATTTACGAGCCACTATCACTCAAGTGACTCGACAATGTGACCTTTGCCTCCAGACAAACCCCAAGAATATTCCCAAACCAAAACTTGGCCAGATTGGGAAGGGCCATGGGCCAGGACAACAATGGCAGATTGATTTCACGGAATTGCCAAGAAAAGGGGGGTATAAGCTTTTACTGGTCTTAACAGATACCTTTTCAGGATGGCCAGAAGCTTTCCCCACCAGAACTTCTAAAGCTCGGGAGGTAACTAAGGTATTGGTACAAGAAATCATACCACGATTTGGAGTCCTGGCTACAATCTCCTCAGATAGAGGATCACATTTTATTGCAAAATTAGTACAACAAGTTAGCCAATACTTGGGCATAGACTGGGAACTTCACACCCCATATAACCCACAATCAAGTGGTCAAGTAGAGAAAATGAATCATTTGATCAAACAACAAATTGTACGATTGGGACAGGAGGCTAATTTGCCATGGCCTCAATCCCTCCCACTAGCACTACTGCGGATTCGAACCAAACCCAGGACCAAAGAAAAACTGAGCCCTTTTGAATTGCTTTATGGGAGACCATATGGGATGCAGAAGGGAACGTCTGCCCAGGACGTATCACTAACCTCCTATATGATCGCTCTAAATAAACAACTTAGAGCAATCGAGAAATATGTAGCCGGAACTCAGGGTGCGGGGCTCAATGCACCGGTACATGACGTACAACCTGGAGACTATGTATATATTAAGTCTCTTACAGAGAAAGCCCTGGAACCACAGTGGGAGGGACCATACCAAGTACTCCTTACTACCTTCACTGCAATCAAGATTAAGGAACAAAGCACGTGGATTCACCACAGTCGGGTTAAGAAAGCTCCAGAAGCCACTTGGAAGATAACACCGGGTGATGGTGAACTAAAACTAAAATTTACTCAAACAAAATGAGTATATCACAGTGGGTGGGGACTTTTGCTGAAATGTTGTTTACAATCATAGCTGTATTCCAACAATTAGAAGGTAAACCTAGTCAGAACAACGCTAAATGGCCTTGGTCCCAAGCCTTTACTCAATACACTGGATCCATGGGGAAAATTTCCGATTTAGAAGGTTTAAATCTAACAACTCTGGTCATACACAGTAACCAAATATATACCCAACAAGAGTGGCAAAAACAGGATTTGTGGTCACTCCAAGGGACCATAGGGGAAGTAATTGAAATAGGGTGTCGAATGATTAATGGGACTACCCACAACAAAGTGACCCAAATCAGTGTGAATAATCGCCAGAAGATCTGCAATCATCCAAGTGAATTAGACTGTTGGTGCAAATTCAAATTAGAACAAACTAGTAATGTGGTTTGCCTCTGGGCCCGTGGCACTATTGGGCTGTCTTTCAAATTTACAATAAATACTATAGCCAAACCAGCTACAACCCACTCCAGCACTCAAGCGCAAACCCAAAATACACCATCCAATCTTGAACCCAGAGTTTATGAAATCGGGCCATATGTTATAAGGAATACGGGCCAACAAAAACTGTTATTTAACCCAGAATGGTCCCTTAAACGCGTTGAACTGTTAATGCAAATTAATATCTCGACAGTTCAGCCAGCCTGCTCCCCTTTCCTAAGGTCATCCTTCGAAGGATGGACAAAGTGGCTACAGAAACAAGTACACCTCCGAGATAGAATGCAAAGGGATTTAACTGGGATCTTAGGGACCGGGTTAGGAGTTTTGAACGGGATTGACTCCGAAATATTGATGAATAAATTAGCTATAGCAACTAGCGATCTAACAAAATTAAAACAGCCTTTACAGTCATCTCTATTAGCACTAGGAAATAGTCAGTGGCAAGTCTCAAGAGTACTGCCAAAATGGAGAGACTTTGAAGATCAAGACCATAGCTTACTGGTAGATGCATTAGGAGGAGCACAAGAGAACATATCTTTAGCCCTTAGCTGTATACAAGCGCAATTATGGATACAGTCAACAGCTTCTTTAATCATAAGGGAAGGAAGTGAAGCGGTGTTTCCAGTTAAAATATGAAAAGTTGTCTGGGACAGTGCTACAGACTTTGAGAGAGACCTCCAGTCTTGGTGGACCATGGTAAATTTTACATATGATCCCACCACTACCACAGCTACTGCCTTTGTGCTCACTATTCGTAATGCCACGGTTCACACTATTCACCCCATCATTGCTCTAGGATTGAGTAATGAAAAGTCAGTACTCTACCCCTCAGAACACAGAGCATGGGCCTGGAAAAACCAAGGGAAATGGCAAACCATCAACCTAGAGCCTTGCATTGCTCGAGAACAACAAGGATTCATCTGTGAGAGTAATCTGATTAGTGCTCAAGACGTATGCCTTGACAGTGATCAGGGCATTTGCCACTTTGAAATCCACCCAGACTACAACCAACAAACTATACTAGTATATATAGGCGATGGCTGTGTGTGTTTGAGAACTGTGTGTAATGTTATAGAAATTAATAAAAACAAAGTCCCCTTGTCTAGTAAAAATCATTCAAATTTCTGTATTTGTAACTTCATCAAGATTACCGGTTGTGATTTTATATACTCAGCACCAGTCATATCCCACCAGTTAATGAAATCAAACTACACAACCTACAATGAATTACCTCCCACAACTATTGGGATGAATTTGACCTTAGTAAAACAATTAATGAAACATCAAGATCTAATCAAAATTATAGAAGAGGTTCACAAAAATGGGCAGAGAACTCTGGTTACAGTCCATCATGACGTAACTGAAATAAACAAAGTCCTGCAAAGAATAAAACAAGACGGAAGTTATAACTGGTGGGATGCATTGTTTGGATGGTCACCGACTGCAACGGGAATCATGAACACTCTATGTCACCCCATTATTGTTTTACTAATATTGGTTACCATAAGTCTAATAATGTCTATTTTAACACTCTTGTGGAATTGGAATATGTTACAACGTGTAGCCATTCTAACTTCACTTTCTAGAACTCATGGGATCCTGATAAAAGAAAACTATCATGATAGTAAGCTAGAAATGAGACCAGAACCCCTGTAGTAAAAGAATTTACTATGTTTTAAGAAAAGGGGGGACTGAAACAAAAGATTTTCCAGAGATCACTTGAACTAACAAAATGAATGTATCAAAAATGAATGTATCAAAAATAAATGTATAAAAAAAGAATGTATCAAAAATGAATGTATCATGTTTGTAGAATCATGTGTTGAATTTTAAGAAACCTCTGCACAGAAAGGCATAGGAAAGAAAAGCAAAGATCTCTAAAGCTTCTTGCAAAAAGACAAATACCGGAAAGGACCAAGAATGCCAAGACTTCAGACAAGGAAGCCCTATGTCTCCAACATGTCAAGGATGATGAACTTATCCAGATAGGAGAGCAAAGGACCAAAAGCGCAAGCGCAGAGGAGAAGAGTTCAAAAGTTCAATGCAGAGGAAGAGGATGATCTGAAACTCAAAGACCACCGGGGACCCCCATAAAAGCCCTCACAAAAAACTACGCATGCCCAGAAGGGCGTGGACCTATTTAGCATGAGACGCGAAGACAGGCGGGGCCAGGGGTTGAATATGCATAGAAAAGTCGTATAATGTATTGCATATGGAACACCCTTGTGAATAAAGTCGGGGGGGCAAACTTCAGCTCGGGGCACAAGATTTCGGAGAGTTATCTCACTTGTGCCGGGCACCGACAATACATACCCACTTCATAACTACCTCGAGTTGTGGAGTCTATTTATTTATTCCGCATATCGCTTCATTTGGCGACCGCGGCAGGACTTCTCTGCTCACCTGTGGGTTCGGTGGAGGGCAGACACCCTCAGGCGCCGCGGGGCACTTCCCCCGGAGGGATTCTGGACCTCGGCTGTACACTACAGGGAGCAGAGCACGGCCCGTCGATAAGCGGACCAAAAGTGGTATGTATTATTTTCTTTTGTTTAGGAATGGCACTGATAAGTCGCATTAAGACGTTTTTGTGCGCAGGTTTGCCAAAGGGGCTTGCAAGCAGACCGCCACCAAGAGTAAGATCGGCGGCAGAGAGGTCCCCCCCCCCTTTTTGGAGCTGATTGCGCAGCTGGGGGAGGGAGGAAGGGGTTAATCCCGGAGCTGATTGCGCAGCTCGGGAGGAGAGAGAGAGGTTGCACCCCCTAAGCTGATTGCGCGGCTAGGTGGGGCGGAAAAGGGTTTCCGCGTGGTCGATAGAGCGGCTTGGAGAAAGAGAGAGATTTCAGTTTCAGTGTGGTGTGTTTGTTACGTCCGGACGTGCGTGCTTGTATATATGTGTGTGTCTATGTGAGTGAAACAGTAAAACGCAGCACGGCGGTGCCGGAAAAGAGCTGCGCGACGTTGCTAGGAAACGCGGCATGGCGGTGCCGGGAAGGCGCGGCGTACTGTTGCTAAGATACCTAGACGCGGCGCGGGCTGTCTCTGGTAAGCAGGAGCGCGGTGCAGACTTGCAAAAGTGCTCTTAACTGCAGCTTGGCTAATAGCGCAAAGGGCGCACGGGCACAAGTCGTAGTCTGTGGAGTTGCTTTAAACACGGCTAGCTACTAGCGCAGCTAGTAAAAGCCAGGACTTGCAAACACCACTTACAAGCATCACTGGTTCCTAAGTGTTCATTGTGCGATAATACTGCCGTTCAAGATCAAGAACATCTGCTGCTGAGTCCTAACTAACAAAAAAAAAAAAAAAAAAAAAATTTTTTTTTATTCTTCCCTCCCCAGTGGCCTGGATTAAATTCATAGGGCTCTAGGAGACATAATGGGAGCAAAACAAAGTACAGAAATATCCAAGGCCAGCCCATTAGGGTGCATCTTAGCTCACTGGAAAGAAATAGCAGGTAAAGGGGGTGTGGAAAATAAAAAGAGCTTAATCAAATATTGCTCCCATTGGTGGCCACTCTATCGCCTAGAGGAGGGGGCCAGATGGCCTCCTACAGGTACATTGGAGTATAATACCTTGCTGCAGCTAATGTTATTTTTACGAAGGGATAGGAAATGGGAGGAAGTTTCTTATTGTGATATGTTTTTCTCCCTCCGAAATAACCCTGATTGGCAAAGGGACTGTGGCATCAGGGCCCCCTCCGATCCCCTCGTTTTGGCTCTTGAAAAAGAAAACAGAGGCAAAATGGGGAAACTTAAACGGTGCTGCTCAGCCTGTAGTATAGGACAGAGGTGCACCAGGACAGATAAAGTTTATCGTACAGCACTAGGAGAGCAAGAACAAGATCTAAGTAATCTATTTAGTCCTCACTTAAGAAGGCAAGAAGGAAGAGGTGAGAACTTAGGAGAGGCATCAGCACCATCTGCATCACCGACAACACCTACACTACACACCCCACCTGCATCACCTGCATCAAATACACCACCTATACCACCTACACCACCTGTTCCACCTACCCCTTCTCTTCCTTCAGAAAGAACACACGCTCCAACCCCTACAAGCAGCCCAATTGCATCCCGAACCAGAGGACAGATACTGCAAGCCCCTTTAAGAGAAACAGTGACATCAGAGGGAGAAAAGGTACTAGTTAAGGTACCATTCTCCACCCTTGATTTGGAAGCATGGGAAAGGGTTGCGGGAGATTACTGAAATGACCCAGTCAACACTGCTAAACGTTTACGATACATTATGAAGCAACACAACCCAGACTGGGGTGACATTCAATTGTTATTAGATGCGTTCACTGAAACAGAAAAGCAGTTGGTTCTAAAACCAGCAGGAGATCTGGTAGCAGACCATTTTAGACAACAACAAGTAGATCTAAGGTAACATTTTCCACTTCAAGACCCGGGCTGGAACCCAAACCAGCCAGAAGGGAGACAAAAGCTAAAGAAGTATCAAGACTGGGTAATATTGGGAGTGGAAAGAGCAATTCCTAAAACCATAAATTGGTCAGCTCTATATGCTATCAAACAGGGACCCTCGGAATCCCCCACAGAGTTCCTAGACCGTTTGAGAAATGCAATGCGGCGCTATACACCACTAGACCCTGCATCTGAGGTGGGAATACAACAACTAGTTAATCTATTTTTGGGACAGTCCACAGGGGATATTAGGCGCAAGCTCCAAAAGATTCGAGAAGAAAACGCCCGGAATTTAGAAACTCTACTGGGAGAAGCCTGGAGGGTCTTTAGCAACAGGGAAGAAGGATATAAGCGAGGGATGAAAAATTTAGTAGCAATAGTACAGGAGGAGCGGAGAGGAAAACATGGAAACAGGCAGGAGCCATCCAGGCAAGGCCCCCCCCGATTGGGCAGAAATCAATGTGCAAACTGTCGGAAACAGGGCCATTGGAAGAGGGACTGTCCAGAATGGAAACAAAATGGTCAAGGGAATCAAAGGGGGGGAATAGTGGCCCATGTGCAAGAAGATTAGAGGGGACCGGAGGAGACTACCCCAGCAGGCCCTCTGGTTGTAAATCTGAAGCTGGGGGAAATGGAGAAAGAAGTAAAATTCCTAATTGACACTGGGGCAACATACTCAGTTCTAAATACAGCTTTGATGCCCATAGGAGATGATTATGTTATAGTTACGGGTGCGACTGGCCAAACTGAAAAGGCATTTTTCTTCAGGCCACTCAAATACAAACTGGGAAAGCAATGGGGAATTCACAAATTCCTATATATGCCCAACTCCCCTGAGCCACTTTTGGGCAGGGATTTGCTAGCACAATTACAAGCAACCATTACATTTAAAAATGGGGAAATGACTCTGGAGGTAAACGATCAAAAATATGTCGAAATATTAAGTTTGATACTAACCACTAACGAAGTCACGAGAGAAACTGAAATTAATAAAGAAGTAATGGATCAGGTATTCCCTGGGGTGTGGGCCTCTGATGTACCAGGGAGAGCGAAAAACGCTTCCCCTATACAGATCCGGCTAAAAGAAGGAAAACACCCGGTCAGGGTTAAACAGTATCCCTTGAGGAGGGAGGATAGGGAAGGGATTAGCCCAATAATTGAAAACTTCTTACGTCTAGGATTACTCAAGGAATGTCAGTCTGATTTTAATACCCCTATCCTACCGGTCCGCAAACCTGATGGGTCATACCGGTTAGTACAAGATCTGCGAGCTGTGAACAAGGTAACTGAGGACCTGCATCCTGTGGTAGCCAATCCCTACACGTTATTAACTTGCTTAACACCCGAATTAACTTGGTTTACTGTTTTAGATTTAAAAGATGCCTTCTTTTGCCTTCCTATCCATGAAGCCAGTCAGAAAATTTTTGCATTTGAATGGGAAAGCCCCAAAAGTGGGCGGAAGACCCAACTTACGTGGACGAGACTCCCACAAGGATACAAAAACTCACCCACTCTGATTGGAGAGCAACTTGCAAAGGAATTAGAGACCTGGAAAGCCCCTCCCGAGGAAGGGAAGCTGTTACAGTACGTAGATGACATCCTGATAGCCACACGGACAAAGGAAGCATGCGTAGCCTGGACGGTAAGCCTCTTGAACTTTCTGGGGCTCCAAGGGTACCGGGTATCCAAGAGAAAGGCCCAAGTAGTCAAACAAAAAGTAATTTATCTGGGTTACGAAGTCAGTGCTGGACAACGTAGCCTGGGTCAAGGCCGGAAGGAGGCAATATGTCAAACCCCAAAACCTCAAACTGTAAAGGAATTACGAACTTTCTTGGGGATGACGGGGTGGTGCAGATTATGGATCTATAATTATGGACTGTTTGTAAAGCCCTTATATGAACTAATTGTAACCGAAAGCAGGGACATCCAATGGACAAAGGAAGCTACACAGGCTTTCAACCAACTGAAAAAAGCCCTCATGTCAGCTCCAGCTCTGGGATTGCCAGATGTGAGTAAGCCTTTCCTTTTGTTCTCCCATGAGAAGCAAAGAATTGCCTTGGGAATATTAGCACAGGACCTCGGTCCATACCGGAGAGCAGTTGCTTATTTCTCTAAGCAGTTAGACACAGCCGCTAAAGGGTGGCCTGGGTGCCTCAGGGCTGTGGCAGCAGTTGTAATGAACATCCAAGAAGCACGTAAATTCACCCTGGGCCAGAGAATGACTGTGCTAGTGTCTCACACGGTGTCTGCAGTACTGGAGGTGAAAGGCGGACACTGGCTTTCCCCACAACGATTCCTGAAATACCAAGCTATTATGGTAGAGCAAGATGATGTAGAGATAGTGGTGACTAACATTGTCAATCCAGCCTCCTTCCTCAGTGGAAACCGAGGAGAACCAGTGGAGCATGACTGCCTAGAGACCATCGAGGCCACCTACTCCAGCCGCTCTGACCTGAAGGACACCCCTCTCGAGAATGCAGTAGCCTGGTTTACTGATGGAAGCAGTTATGTCGTCAATGGAAAACGGCACGCCGGGTACGCAGTAACCACCTGCAAAGAGGTAATAGAATCTGGACCCCTGCCAACAAATACCTCTGCACAAAAGGCCGAGATATTCGCTCTAACTCGGGCCTTAGAATTGCCAAAAGGGAAAGAGATAAATATATATACGGACTCAAAGTATGCATTTGGAATAGTGCACGTTCATGGAGCCATCTGGAAAGAGAGGGGACTGCTGAACTCTCAAGGGAAAAACATTAAACATGCATCTGAAATACTGCGACTTCTGGAAGCAGTGTAGTTGCCAGAGAAAGTAGCAATCATGCACATTAAGGCACACCAGAGGATAAACTCAGAACTGGAAGAGGGAAACGAGCTGGCGGATAGGAAAGCAAAAGAAGCAGCAAGGATGGAGGTAATAACTGAGGTAGCCCTGATCCAGATGGGCAAATTTCCCTTGAAGGTAAGCCAAAATACAATAAATTAGACACAAAATTGATTCAAGAGCAAAAAGGACATTATAACTCAGAGGGATGGGCCACCATAGAAGGAAAGTTAGTCATACCCTCCTATTTATTATGGTCCCTAGTAAGGGAGGAGCACCAGAAAACACATTGGGGAATAGATGCTTTGTATAAATATCTGAATGAGAAGATCATAGCTAGACATTTACGAGCCACTATCACTCAAGTGACTCGACAATGTGACCTTTGCCTCCAGACAAACCCCAAGAATATTCCCAAACCAAAACTTGGCCAGATTGGGAAGGGCCATGGGCCAGGACAACAATGGCAGATTGATTTCACGGAATTGCCAAGAAAAGGGGGGTATAAGCTTTTACTGGTCTTAACAGATACCTTTTCAGGATGGCCAGAAGCTTTCCCCACCAGAACTTCTAAAGCTCGGGAGGTAACTAAGGTATTGGTACAAGAAATCATACCACGATTTGGAGTCCTGGCTACAATCTCCTCAGATAGAGGATCACATTTTATTGCAAAATTAGTACAACAAGTTAGCCAATACTTGGGCATAGACTGGGAACTTCACACCCCATATAACCCACAATCAAGTGGTCAAGTAGAGAAAATGAATCATTTGATCAAACAACAAATTGTACGATTGGGACAGGAGGCTAATTTGCCATGGCCTCAATCCCTCCCACTAGCACTACTGCGGATTCGAACCAAACCCAGGACCAAAGAAAAACTGAGCCCTTTTGAATTGCTTTATGGGAGACCATATGGGATGCAGAAGGGAACGTCTGCCCAGGACGTATCACTAACCTCCTATATGATCGCTCTAAATAAACAACTTAGAGCAATCGAGAAATATGTAGCCGGAACTCAGGGTGCGGGGCTCAATGCACCGGTACATGACGTACAACCTGGAGACTATGTATATATTAAGTCTCTTACAGAGAAAGCCCTGGAACCACAGTGGGAGGGACCATACCAAGTACTCCTTACTACCTTCACTGCAATCAAGATTAAGGAACAAAGCACGTGGATTCACCACAGTCGGGTTAAGAAAGCTCCAGAAGCCACTTGGAAGATAACACCGGGTGATGGTGAACTAAAACTAAAATTTACTCAAACAAAATGAGTATATCACAGTGGGTGGGGACTTTTGCTGAAATGTTGTTTACAATCATAGCTGTATTCCAACAATTAGAAGGTAAACCTAGTCAGAACAACGCTAAATGGCCTTGGTCCCAAGCCTTTACTCAATACACTGGATCCATGGGGAAAATTTCCGATTTAGAAGGTTTAAATCTAACAACTCTGGTCATACACAGTAACCAAATATATACCCAACAAGAGTGGCAAAAACAGGATTTGTGGTCACTCCAAGGGACCATAGGGGAAGTAATTGAAATAGGGTGTCGAATGATTAATGGGACTACCCACAACAAAGTGACCCAAATCAGTGTGAATAATCGCCAGAAGATCTGCAATCATCCAAGTGAATTAGACTGTTGGTGCAAATTCAAATTAGAACAAACTAGTAATGTGGTTTGCCTCTGGGCCCGTGGCACTATTGGGCTGTCTTTCAAATTTACAATAAATACTATAGCCAAACCAGCTACAACCCACTCCAGCACTCAAGCGCAAACCCAAAATACACCATCCAATCTTGAACCCAGAGTTTATGAAATCGGGCCATATGTTATAAGGAATACGGGCCAACAAAAACTGTTATTTAACCCAGAATGGTCCCTTAAACGCGTTGAACTGTTAATGCAAATTAATATCTCGACAGTTCAGCCAGCCTGCTCCCCTTTCCTAAGGTCATCCTTCGAAGGATGGACAAAGTGGCTACAGAAACAAGTACACCTCCGAGATAGAATGCAAAGGGATTTAACTGGGATCTTAGGGACCGGGTTAGGAGTTTTGAACGGGATTGACTCCGAAATATTGATGAATAAATTAGCTATAGCAACTAGCGATCTAACAAAATTAAAACAGCCTTTACAGTCATCTCTATTAGCACTAGGAAATAGTCAGTGGCAAGTCTCAAGAGTACTGCCAAAATGGAGAGACTTTGAAGATCAAGACCATAGCTTACTGGTAGATGCATTAGGAGGAGCACAAGAGAACATATCTTTAGCCCTTAGCTGTATACAAGCGCAATTATGGATACAGTCAACAGCTTCTTTAATCATAAGGGAAGGAAGTGAAGCGGTGTTTCCAGTTAAAATATGAAAAGTTGTCTGGGACAGTGCTACAGACTTTGAGAGAGACCTCCAGTCTTGGTGGACCATGGTAAATTTTACATATGATCCCACCACTACCACAGCTACTGCCTTTGTGCTCACTATTCGTAATGCCACGGTTCACACTATTCACCCCATCATTGCTCTAGGATTGAGTAATGAAAAGTCAGTACTCTACCCCTCAGAACACAGAGCATGGGCCTGGAAAAACCAAGGGAAATGGCAAACCATCAACCTAGAGCCTTGCATTGCTCGAGAACAACAAGGATTCATCTGTGAGAGTAATCTGATTAGTGCTCAAGACGTATGCCTTGACAGTGATCAGGGCATTTGCCACTTTGAAATCCACCCAGACTACAACCAACAAACTATACTAGTATATATAGGCGATGGCTGTGTGTGTTTGAGAACTGTGTGTAATGTTATAGAAATTAATAAAAACAAAGTCCCCTTGTCTAGTAAAAATCATTCAAATTTCTGTATTTGTAACTTCATCAAGATTACCGGTTGTGATTTTATATACTCAGCACCAGTCATATCCCACCAGTTAATGAAATCAAACTACACAACCTACAATGAATTACCTCCCACAACTATTGGGATGAATTTGACCTTAGTAAAACAATTAATGAAACATCAAGATCTAATCAAAATTATAGAAGAGGTTCACAAAAATGGGCAGAGAACTCTGGTTACAGTCCATCATGACGTAACTGAAATAAACAAAGTCCTGCAAAGAATAAAACAAGACGGAAGTTATAACTGGTGGGATGCATTGTTTGGATGGTCACCGACTGCAACGGGAATCATGAACACTCTATGTCACCCCATTATTGTTTTACTAATATTGGTTACCATAAGTCTAATAATGTCTATTTTAACACTCTTGTGGAATTGGAATATGTTACAACGTGTAGCCATTCTAACTTCACTTTCTAGAACTCATGGGATCCTGATAAAAGAAAACTATCATGATAGTAAGCTAGAAATGAGACCAGAACCCCTGTAGTAAAAGAATTTACTATGTTTTAAGAAAAGGGGGGACTGAAACAAAAGATTTTCCAGAGATCACTTGAACTAACAAAATGAATGTATCAAAAATGAATGTATCAAAAATAAATGTATAAAAAAAGAATGTATCAAAAATGAATGTATCATGTTTGTAGAATCATGTGTTGAATTTTAAGAAACCTCTGCACAGAAAGGCATAGGAAAGAAAAGCAAAGATCTCTAAAGCTTCTTGCAAAAAGACAAATACCGGAAAGGACCAAGAATGCCAAGACTTCAGACAAGGAAGCCCTATGTCTCCAACATGTCAAGGATGATGAACTTATCCAGATAGGAGAGCAAAGGACCAAAAGCGCAAGCGCAGAGGAGAAGAGTTCAAAAGTTCAATGCAGAGGAAGAGGATGATCTGAAACTCAAAGACCACCGGGGACCCCCATAAAAGCCCTCACAAAAAACTACGCATGCCCAGAAGGGCGTGGACCTATTTAGCATGAGACGCGAAGACAGGCGGGGCCAGGGGTTGAATATGCATAGAAAAGTCGTATAATGTATTGCATATGGAACACCCTTGTGAATAAAGTCGGGGGGGCAAACTTCAGCTCGGGGCACAAGATTTCGGAGAGTTATCTCACTTGTGCCGGGCACCGACAATACATACCCACTTCATAACTACCTCGAGTTGTGGAGTCTATTTATTTATTCCGCATATCGCTTCATTTGGCGACCGCGGCAGGACTTCTCTGCTCACCTGTGGGTTCGGTGGAGGGCAGACACCCTCAGGCGCCGCGGGGCACTTCCCCCGGAGGGATTCTGGACCTCGGCTGTACACTACAGGGAGCAGAGCACGGCCCGTCGATAAGCGGACCAAAAGTGGTATGTATTATTTTCTTTTGTTTAGGAATGGCACTGATAAGTCGCATTAAGACGTTTTTGTGCGCAGGTTTGCCAAAGGGGCTTGCAAGCAGACCGCCACCAAGAGTAAGATCGGCGGCAGAGAGGTCCCCCCCCCCTTTTTGGAGCTGATTGCGCAGCTGGGGGAGGGAGGAAGGGGTTAATCCCGGAGCTGATTGCGCAGCTCGGGAGGAGAGAGAGAGGTTGCACCCCCTAAGCTGATTGCGCGGCTAGGTGGGGCGGAAAAGGGTTTCCGCGTGGTCGATAGAGCGGCTTGGAGAAAGAGAGAGATTTCAGTTTCAGTGTGGTGTGTTTGTTACGTCCGGACGTGCGTGCTTGTATATATGTGTGTGTCTATGTGAGTGAAACAGTAAAACGCAGCACGGCGGTGCCGGAAAAGAGCTGCGCGACGTTGCTAGGAAACGCGGCATGGCGGTGCCGGGAAGGCGCGGCGTACTGTTGCTAAGATACCTAGACGCGGCGCGGGCTGTCTCTGGTAAGCAGGAGCGCGGTGCAGACTTGCAAAAGTGCTCTTAACTGCAGCTTGGCTAATAGCGCAAAGGGCGCACGGGCACAAGTCGTAGTCTGTGGAGTTGCTTTAAACACGGCTAGCTACTAGCGCAGCTAGTAAAAGCCAGGACTTGCAAACACCACTTACAAGCATCACTGGTTCCTAAGTGTTCATTGTGCGATAATACTGCCGTTCAAGATCAAGAACATCTGCTGCTGAGTCCTAACTAACAAAAAAAAAAAAAAAAAAAAATTTTTTTTTATTCTTCCCTCCCCAGTGGCCTGGATTAAATTCATAGGGCTCTAGGAGACATAATGGGAGCAAAACAAAGTACAGAAATATCCAAGGCCAGCCCATTAGGGTGCATCTTAGCTCACTGGAAAGAAATAGCAGGTAAAGGGGGTGTGGAAAATAAAAAGAGCTTAATCAAATATTGCTCCCATTGGTGGCCACTCTATCGCCTAGAGGAGGGGGCCAGATGGCCTCCTACAGGTACATTGGAGTATAATACCTTGCTGCAGCTAATGTTATTTTTACGAAGGGATAGGAAATGGGAGGAAGTTTCTTATTGTGATATGTTTTTCTCCCTCCGAAATAACCCTGATTGGCAAAGGGACTGTGGCATCAGGGCCCCCTCCGATCCCCTCGTTTTGGCTCTTGAAAAAGAAAACAGAGGCAAAATGGGGAAACTTAAACGGTGCTGCTCAGCCTGTAGTATAGGACAGAGGTGCACCAGGACAGATAAAGTTTATCGTACAGCACTAGGAGAGCAAGAACAAGATCTAAGTAATCTATTTAGTCCTCACTTAAGAAGGCAAGAAGGAAGAGGTGAGAACTTAGGAGAGGCATCAGCACCATCTGCATCACCGACAACACCTACACTACACACCCCACCTGCATCACCTGCATCAAATACACCACCTATACCACCTACACCACCTGTTCCACCTACCCCTTCTCTTCCTTCAGAAAGAACACACGCTCCAACCCCTACAAGCAGCCCAATTGCATCCCGAACCAGAGGACAGATACTGCAAGCCCCTTTAAGAGAAACAGTGACATCAGAGGGAGAAAAGGTACTAGTTAAGGTACCATTCTCCACCCTTGATTTGGAAGCATGGGAAAGGGTTGCGGGAGATTACTGAAATGACCCAGTCAACACTGCTAAACGTTTACGATACATTATGAAGCAACACAACCCAGACTGGGGTGACATTCAATTGTTATTAGATGCGTTCACTGAAACAGAAAAGCAGTTGGTTCTAAAACCAGCAGGAGATCTGGTAGCAGACCATTTTAGACAACAACAAGTAGATCTAAGGTAACATTTTCCACTTCAAGACCCGGGCTGGAACCCAAACCAGCCAGAAGGGAGACAAAAGCTAAAGAAGTATCAAGACTGGGTAATATTGGGAGTGGAAAGAGCAATTCCTAAAACCATAAATTGGTCAGCTCTATATGCTATCAAACAGGGACCCTCGGAATCCCCCACAGAGTTCCTAGACCGTTTGAGAAATGCAATGCGGCGCTATACACCACTAGACCCTGCATCTGAGGTGGGAATACAACAACTAGTTAATCTATTTTTGGGACAGTCCACAGGGGATATTAGGCGCAAGCTCCAAAAGATTCGAGAAGAAAACGCCCGGAATTTAGAAACTCTACTGGGAGAAGCCTGGAGGGTCTTTAGCAACAGGGAAGAAGGATATAAGCGAGGGATGAAAAATTTAGTAGCAATAGTACAGGAGGAGCGGAGAGGAAAACATGGAAACAGGCAGGAGCCATCCAGGCAAGGCCCCCCCCGATTGGGCAGAAATCAATGTGCAAACTGTCGGAAACAGGGCCATTGGAAGAGGGACTGTCCAGAATGGAAACAAAATGGTCAAGGGAATCAAAGGGGGGGAATAGTGGCCCATGTGCAAGAAGATTAGAGGGGACCGGAGGAGACTACCCCAGCAGGCCCTCTGGTTGTAAATCTGAAGCTGGGGGAAATGGAGAAAGAAGTAAAATTCCTAATTGACACTGGGGCAACATACTCAGTTCTAAATACAGCTTTGATGCCCATAGGAGATGATTATGTTATAGTTACGGGTGCGACTGGCCAAACTGAAAAGGCATTTTTCTTCAGGCCACTCAAATACAAACTGGGAAAGCAATGGGGAATTCACAAATTCCTATATATGCCCAACTCCCCTGAGCCACTTTTGGGCAGGGATTTGCTAGCACAATTACAAGCAACCATTACATTTAAAAATGGGGAAATGACTCTGGAGGTAAACGATCAAAAATATGTCGAAATATTAAGTTTGATACTAACCACTAACGAAGTCACGAGAGAAACTGAAATTAATAAAGAAGTAATGGATCAGGTATTCCCTGGGGTGTGGGCCTCTGATGTACCAGGGAGAGCGAAAAACGCTTCCCCTATACAGATCCGGCTAAAAGAAGGAAAACACCCGGTCAGGGTTAAACAGTATCCCTTGAGGAGGGAGGATAGGGAAGGGATTAGCCCAATAATTGAAAACTTCTTACGTCTAGGATTACTCAAGGAATGTCAGTCTGATTTTAATACCCCTATCCTACCGGTCCGCAAACCTGATGGGTCATACCGGTTAGTACAAGATCTGCGAGCTGTGAACAAGGTAACTGAGGACCTGCATCCTGTGGTAGCCAATCCCTACACGTTATTAACTTGCTTAACACCCGAATTAACTTGGTTTACTGTTTTAGATTTAAAAGATGCCTTCTTTTGCCTTCCTATCCATGAAGCCAGTCAGAAAATTTTTGCATTTGAATGGGAAAGCCCCAAAAGTGGGCGGAAGACCCAACTTACGTGGACGAGACTCCCACAAGGATACAAAAACTCACCCACTCTGATTGGAGAGCAACTTGCAAAGGAATTAGAGACCTGGAAAGCCCCTCCCGAGGAAGGGAAGCTGTTACAGTACGTAGATGACATCCTGATAGCCACACGGACAAAGGAAGCATGCGTAGCCTGGACGGTAAGCCTCTTGAACTTTCTGGGGCTCCAAGGGTACCGGGTATCCAAGAGAAAGGCCCAAGTAGTCAAACAAAAAGTAATTTATCTGGGTTACGAAGTCAGTGCTGGACAACGTAGCCTGGGCCAAGGCCGGAAGGAGGCAATATGTCAAACCCCAAAACCTCAAACTGTAAAGGAATTACGAACTTTCTTGGGGATGACGGGGTGGTGCAGATTATGGATCTATAATTATGGACTGTTTGTAAAGCCCTTATATGAACTAATTGTAACCGAAAGCAGGGACATCCAATGGACAAAGGAAGCTACACAGGCTTTCAACCAACTGAAAAAAGCCCTCATGTCAGCTCCAGCTCTGGGATTGCCAGATGTGAGTAAGCCTTTCCTTTTGTTCTCCCATGAGAAGCAAAGAATTGCCTTGGGAATATTAGCACAGGACCTCGGTCCATACCGGAGAGCAGTTGCTTATTTCTCTAAGCAGTTAGACACAGCCGCTAAAGGGTGGCCTGGGTGCCTCAGGGCTGTGGCAGCAGTTGTAATGAACATCCAAGAAGCACGTAAATTCACCCTGGGCCAGAGAATGACTGTGCTAGTGTCTCACACGGTGTCTGCAGTACTGGAGGTGAAAGGCGGACACTGGCTTTCCCCACAACGATTCCTGAAATACCAAGCTATTATGGTAGAGCAAGATGATGTAGAGATAGTGGTGACTAACATTGTCAATCCAGCCTCCTTCCTCAGTGGAAACCGAGGAGAACCAGTGGAGCATGACTGCCTAGAGACCATCGAGGCCACCTACTCCAGCCGCTCTGACCTGAAGGACACCCCTCTCGAGAATGCAGTAGCCTGGTTTACTGATGGAAGCAGTTATGTCGTCAATGGAAAACGGCACGCCGGGTACGCAGTAACCACCTGCAAAGAGGTAATAGAATCTGGACCCCTGCCAACAAATACCTCTGCACAAAAGGCCGAGATATTCGCTCTAACTCGGGCCTTAGAATTGCCAAAAGGGAAAGAGATAAATATATATACGGACTCAAAGTATGCATTTGGAATAGTGCACGTTCATGGAGCCATCTGGAAAGAGAGGGGACTGCTGAACTCTCAAGGGAAAAACATTAAACATGCATCTGAAATACTGCGACTTCTGGAAGCAGTGTAGTTGCCAGAGAAAGTAGCAATCATGCACATTAAGGCACACCAGAGGATAAACTCAGAACTGGAAGAGGGAAACGAGCTGGCGGATAGGAAAGCAAAAGAAGCAGCAAGGATGGAGGTAATAACTGAGGTAGCCCTGATCCAGATGGGCAAATTTCCCTTGAAGGTAAGCCAAAATACAATAAATTAGACACAAAATTGATTCAAGAGCAAAAAGGACATTATAACTCAGAGGGATGGGCCACCATAGAAGGAAAGTTAGTCATACCCTCCTATTTATTATGGTCCCTAGTAAGGGAGGAGCACCAGAAAACACATTGGGGAATAGATGCTTTGTATAAATATCTGAATGAGAAGATCATAGCTAGACATTTACGAGCCACTATCACTCAAGTGACTCGACAATGTGACCTTTGCCTCCAGACAAACCCCAAGAATATTCCCAAACCAAAACTTGGCCAGATTGGGAAGGGCCATGGGCCAGGACAACAATGGCAGATTGATTTCACGGAATTGCCAAGAAAAGGGGGGTATAAGCTTTTACTGGTCTTAACAGATACCTTTTCAGGATGGCCAGAAGCTTTCCCCACCAGAACTTCTAAAGCTCGGGAGGTAACTAAGGTATTGGTACAAGAAATCATACCACGATTTGGAGTCCTGGCTACAATCTCCTCAGATAGAGGATCACATTTTATTGCAAAATTAGTACAACAAGTTAGCCAATACTTGGGCATAGACTGGGAACTTCACACCCCATATAACCCACAATCAAGTGGTCAAGTAGAGAAAATGAATCATTTGATCAAACAACAAATTGTACGATTGGGACAGGAGGCTAATTTGCCATGGCCTCAATCCCTCCCACTAGCACTACTGCGGATTCGAACCAAACCCAGGACCAAAGAAAAACTGAGCCCTTTTGAATTGCTTTATGGGAGACCATATGGGATGCAGAAGGGAACGTCTGCCCAGGACGTATCACTAACCTCCTATATGATCGCTCTAAATAAACAACTTAGAGCAATCGAGAAATATGTAGCCGGAACTCAGGGTGCGGGGCTCAATGCACCGGTACATGACGTACAACCTGGAGACTATGTATATATTAAGTCTCTTACAGAGAAAGCCCTGGAACCACAGTGGGAGGGACCATACCAAGTACTCCTTACTACCTTCACTGCAATCAAGATTAAGGAACAAAGCACGTGGATTCACCACAGTCGGGTTAAGAAAGCTCCAGAAGCCACTTGGAAGATAACACCGGGTGATGGTGAACTAAAACTAAAATTTACTCAAACAAAATGAGTATATCACAGTGGGTGGGGACTTTTGCTGAAATGTTGTTTACAATCATAGCTGTATTCCAACAATTAGAAGGTAAACCTAGTCAGAACAACGCTAAATGGCCTTGGTCCCAAGCCTTTACTCAATACACTGGATCCATGGGGAAAATTTCCGATTTAGAAGGTTTAAATCTAACAACTCTGGTCATACACAGTAACCAAATATATACCCAACAAGAGTGGCAAAAACAGGATTTGTGGTCACTCCAAGGGACCATAGGGGAAGTAATTGAAATAGGGTGTCGAATGATTAATGGGACTACCCACAACAAAGTGACCCAAATCAGTGTGAATAATCGCCAGAAGATCTGCAATCATCCAAGTGAATTAGACTGTTGGTGCAAATTCAAATTAGAACAAACTAGTAATGTGGTTTGCCTCTGGGCCCGTGGCACTATTGGGCTGTCTTTCAAATTTACAATAAATACTATAGCCAAACCAGCTACAACCCACTCCAGCACTCAAGCGCAAACCCAAAATACACCATCCAATCTTGAACCCAGAGTTTATGAAATCGGGCCATATGTTATAAGGAATACGGGCCAACAAAAACTGTTATTTAACCCAGAATGGTCCCTTAAACGCGTTGAACTGTTAATGCAAATTAATATCTCGACAGTTCAGCCAGCCTGCTCCCCTTTCCTAAGGTCATCCTTCGAAGGATGGACAAAGTGGCTACAGAAACAAGTACACCTCCGAGATAGAATGCAAAGGGATTTAACTGGGATCTTAGGGACCGGGTTAGGAGTTTTGAACGGGATTGACTCCGAAATATTGATGAATAAATTAGCTATAGCAACTAGCGATCTAACAAAATTAAAACAGCCTTTACAGTCATCTCTATTAGCACTAGGAAATAGTCAGTGGCAAGTCTCAAGAGTACTGCCAAAATGGAGAGACTTTGAAGATCAAGACCATAGCTTACTGGTAGATGCATTAGGAGGAGCACAAGAGAACATATCTTTAGCCCTTAGCTGTATACAAGCGCAATTATGGATACAGTCAACAGCTTCTTTAATCATAAGGGAAGGAAGTGAAGCGGTGTTTCCAGTTAAAATATGAAAAGTTGTCTGGGACAGTGCTACAGACTTTGAGAGAGACCTCCAGTCTTGGTGGACCATGGTAAATTTTACATATGATCCCACCACTACCACAGCTACTGCCTTTGTGCTCACTATTCGTAATGCCACGGTTCACACTATTCACCCCATCATTGCTCTAGGATTGAGTAATGAAAAGTCAGTACTCTACCCCTCAGAACACAGAGCATGGGCCTGGAAAAACCAAGGGAAATGGCAAACCATCAACCTAGAGCCTTGCATTGCTCGAGAACAACAAGGATTCATCTGTGAGAGTAATCTGATTAGTGCTCAAGACGTATGCCTTGACAGTGATCAGGGCATTTGCCACTTTGAAATCCACCCAGACTACAACCAACAAACTATACTAGTATATATAGGCGATGGCTGTGTGTGTTTGAGAACTGTGTGTAATGTTATAGAAATTAATAAAAACAAAGTCCCCTTGTCTAGTAAAAATCATTCAAATTTCTGTATTTGTAACTTCATCAAGATTACCGGTTGTGATTTTATATACTCAGCACCAGTCATATCCCACCAGTTAATGAAATCAAACTACACAACCTACAATGAATTACCTCCCACAACTATTGGGATGAATTTGACCTTAGTAAAACAATTAATGAAACATCAAGATCTAATCAAAATTATAGAAGAGGTTCACAAAAATGGGCAGAGAACTCTGGTTACAGTCCATCATGACGTAACTGAAATAAACAAAGTCCTGCAAAGAATAAAACAAGACGGAAGTTATAACTGGTGGGATGCATTGTTTGGATGGTCACCGACTGCAACGGGAATCATGAACACTCTATGTCACCCCATTATTGTTTTACTAATATTGGTTACCATAAGTCTAATAATGTCTATTTTAACACTCTTGTGGAATTGGAATATGTTACAACGTGTAGCCATTCTAACTTCACTTTCTAGAACTCATGGGATCCTGATAAAAGAAAACTATCATGATAGTAAGCTAGAAATGAGACCAGAACCCCTGTAGTAAAAGAATTTACTATGTTTTAAGAAAAGGGGGGACTGAAACAAAAGATTTTCCAGAGATCACTTGAACTAACAAAATGAATGTATCAAAAATGAATGTATCAAAAATAAATGTATAAAAAAAGAATGTATCAAAAATGAATGTATCATGTTTGTAGAATCATGTGTTGAATTTTAAGAAACCTCTGCACAGAAAGGCATAGGAAAGAAAAGCAAAGATCTCTAAAGCTTCTTGCAAAAAGACAAATACCGGAAAGGACCAAGAATGCCAAGACTTCAGACAAGGAAGCCCTATGTCTCCAACATGTCAAGGATGATGAACTTATCCAGATAGGAGAGCAAAGGACCAAAAGCGCAAGCGCAGAGGAGAAGAGTTCAAAAGTTCAATGCAGAGGAAGAGGATGATCTGAAACTCAAAGACCACCGGGGACCCCCATAAAAGCCCTCACAAAAAACTACGCATGCCCAGAAGGGCGTGGACCTATTTAGCATGAGACGCGAAGACAGGCGGGGCCAGGGGTTGAATATGCATAGAAAAGTCGTATAATGTATTGCATATGGAACACCCTTGTGAATAAAGTCGGGGGGGCAAACTTCAGCTCGGGGCACAAGATTTCGGAGAGTTATCTCACTTGTGCCGGGCACCGACAATACATACCCACTTCATAACTACCTCGAGTTGTGGAGTCTATTTATTTATTCCGCATATCGCTTCATTTGGCGACCGCGGCAGGACTTCTCTGCTCACCTGTGGGTTCGGTGGAGGGCAGACACCCTCAGGCGCCGCGGGGCACTTCCCCCGGAGGGATTCTGGACCTCGGCTGTACACTACAGGGAGCAGAGCACGGCCCGTCGATAAGCGGACCAAAAGTGGTATGTATTATTTTCTTTTGTTTAGGAATGGCACTGATAAGTCGCATTAAGACGTTTTTGTGCGCAGGTTTGCCAAAGGGGCTTGCAAGCAGACCGCCACCAAGAGTAAGATCGGCGGCAGAGAGGTCCCCCCCCCCTTTTTGGAGCTGATTGCGCAGCTGGGGGAGGGAGGAAGGGGTTAATCCCGGAGCTGATTGCGCAGCTCGGGAGGAGAGAGAGAGGTTGCACCCCCTAAGCTGATTGCGCGGCTAGGTGGGGCGGAAAAGGGTTTCCGCGTGGTCGATAGAGCGGCTTGGAGAAAGAGAGAGATTTCAGTTTCAGTGTGGTGTGTTTGTTACGTCCGGACGTGCGTGCTTGTATATATGTGTGTGTCTATGTGAGTGAAACAGTAAAACGCAGCACGGCGGTGCCGGAAAAGAGCTGCGCGACGTTGCTAGGAAACGCGGCATGGCGGTGCCGGGAAGGCGCGGCGTACTGTTGCTAAGATACCTAGACGCGGCGCGGGCTGTCTCTGGTAAGCAGGAGCGCGGTGCAGACTTGCAAAAGTGCTCTTAACTGCAGCTTGGCTAATAGCGCAAAGGGCGCACGGGCACAAGTCGTAGTCTGTGGAGTTGCTTTAAACACGGCTAGCTACTAGCGCAGCTAGTAAAAGCCAGGACTTGCAAACACCACTTACAAGCATCACTGGTTCCTAAGTGTTCATTGTGCGATAATACTGCCGTTCAAGATCAAGAACATCTGCTGCTGAGTCCTAACTAACAAAAAAAAAAAAAAAAAAAAATTTTTTTTTATTCTTCCCTCCCCAGTGGCCTGGATTAAATTCATAGGGCTCTAGGAGACATAATGGGAGCAAAACAAAGTACAGAAATATCCAAGGCCAGCCCATTAGGGTGCATCTTAGCTCACTGGAAAGAAATAGCAGGTAAAGGGGGTGTGGAAAATAAAAAGAGCTTAATCAAATATTGCTCCCATTGGTGGCCACTCTATCGCCTAGAGGAGGGGGCCAGATGGCCTCCTACAGGTACATTGGAGTATAATACCTTGCTGCAGCTAATGTTATTTTTACGAAGGGATAGGAAATGGGAGGAAGTTTCTTATTGTGATATGTTTTTCTCCCTCCGAAATAACCCTGATTGGCAAAGGGACTGTGGCATCAGGGCCCCCTCCGATCCCCTCGTTTTGGCTCTTGAAAAAGAAAACAGAGGCAAAATGGGGAAACTTAAACGGTGCTGCTCAGCCTGTAGTATAGGACAGAGGTGCACCAGGACAGATAAAGTTTATCGTACAGCACTAGGAGAGCAAGAACAAGATCTAAGTAATCTATTTAGTCCTCACTTAAGAAGGCAAGAAGGAAGAGGTGAGAACTTAGGAGAGGCATCAGCACCATCTGCATCACCGACAACACCTACACTACACACCCCACCTGCATCACCTGCATCAAATACACCACCTATACCACCTACACCACCTGTTCCACCTACCCCTTCTCTTCCTTCAGAAAGAACACACGCTCCAACCCCTACAAGCAGCCCAATTGCATCCCGAACCAGAGGACAGATACTGCAAGCCCCTTTAAGAGAAACAGTGACATCAGAGGGAGAAAAGGTACTAGTTAAGGTACCATTCTCCACCCTTGATTTGGAAGCATGGGAAAGGGTTGCGGGAGATTACTGAAATGACCCAGTCAACACTGCTAAACGTTTACGATACATTATGAAGCAACACAACCCAGACTGGGGTGACATTCAATTGTTATTAGATGCGTTCACTGAAACAGAAAAGCAGTTGGTTCTAAAACCAGCAGGAGATCTGGTAGCAGACCATTTTAGACAACAACAAGTAGATCTAAGGTAACATTTTCCACTTCAAGACCCGGGCTGGAACCCAAACCAGCCAGAAGGGAGACAAAAGCTAAAGAAGTATCAAGACTGGGTAATATTGGGAGTGGAAAGAGCAATTCCTAAAACCATAAATTGGTCAGCTCTATATGCTATCAAACAGGGACCCTCGGAATCCCCCACAGAGTTCCTAGACCGTTTGAGAAATGCAATGCGGCGCTATACACCACTAGACCCTGCATCTGAGGTGGGAATACAACAACTAGTTAATCTATTTTTGGGACAGTCCACAGGGGATATTAGGCGCAAGCTCCAAAAGATTCGAGAAGAAAACGCCCGGAATTTAGAAACTCTACTGGGAGAAGCCTGGAGGGTCTTTAGCAACAGGGAAGAAGGATATAAGCGAGGGATGAAAAATTTAGTAGCAATAGTACAGGAGGAGCGGAGAGGAAAACATGGAAACAGGCAGGAGCCATCCAGGCAAGGCCCCCCCCGATTGGGCAGAAATCAATGTGCAAACTGTCGGAAACAGGGCCATTGGAAGAGGGACTGTCCAGAATGGAAACAAAATGGTCAAGGGAATCAAAGGGGGGGAATAGTGGCCCATGTGCAAGAAGATTAGAGGGGACCGGAGGAGACTACCCCAGCAGGCCCTCTGGTTGTAAATCTGAAGCTGGGGGAAATGGAGAAAGAAGTAAAATTCCTAATTGACACTGGGGCAACATACTCAGTTCTAAATACAGCTTTGATGCCCATAGGAGATGATTATGTTATAGTTACGGGTGCGACTGGCCAAACTGAAAAGGCATTTTTCTTCAGGCCACTCAAATACAAACTGGGAAAGCAATGGGGAATTCACAAATTCCTATATATGCCCAACTCCCCTGAGCCACTTTTGGGCAGGGATTTGCTAGCACAATTACAAGCAACCATTACATTTAAAAATGGGGAAATGACTCTGGAGGTAAACGATCAAAAATATGTCGAAATATTAAGTTTGATACTAACCACTAACGAAGTCACGAGAGAAACTGAAATTAATAAAGAAGTAATGGATCAGGTATTCCCTGGGGTGTGGGCCTCTGATGTACCAGGGAGAGCGAAAAACGCTTCCCCTATACAGATCCGGCTAAAAGAAGGAAAACACCCGGTCAGGGTTAAACAGTATCCCTTGAGGAGGGAGGATAGGGAAGGGATTAGCCCAATAATTGAAAACTTCTTACGTCTAGGATTACTCAAGGAATGTCAGTCTGATTTTAATACCCCTATCCTACCGGTCCGCAAACCTGATGGGTCATACCGGTTAGTACAAGATCTGCGAGCTGTGAACAAGGTAACTGAGGACCTGCATCCTGTGGTAGCCAATCCCTACACGTTATTAACTTGCTTAACACCCGAATTAACTTGGTTTACTGTTTTAGATTTAAAAGATGCCTTCTTTTGCCTTCCTATCCATGAAGCCAGTCAGAAAATTTTTGCATTTGAATGGGAAAGCCCCAAAAGTGGGCGGAAGACCCAACTTACGTGGACGAGACTCCCACAAGGATACAAAAACTCACCCACTCTGATTGGAGAGCAACTTGCAAAGGAATTAGAGACCTGGAAAGCCCCTCCCGAGGAAGGGAAGCTGTTACAGTACGTAGATGACATCCTGATAGCCACACGGACAAAGGAAGCATGCGTAGCCTGGACGGTAAGCCTCTTGAACTTTCTGGGGCTCCAAGGGTACCGGGTATCCAAGAGAAAGGCCCAAGTAGTCAAACAAAAAGTAATTTATCTGGGTTACGAAGTCAGTGCTGGACAACGTAGCCTGGGCCAAGGCCGGAAGGAGGCAATATGTCAAACCCCAAAACCTCAAACTGTAAAGGAATTACGAACTTTCTTGGGGATGACGGGGTGGTGCAGATTATGGATCTATAATTATGGACTGTTTGTAAAGCCCTTATATGAACTAATTGTAACCGAAAGCAGGGACATCCAATGGACAAAGGAAGCTACACAGGCTTTCAACCAACTGAAAAAAGCCCTCATGTCAGCTCCAGCTCTGGGATTGCCAGATGTGAGTAAGCCTTTCCTTTTGTTCTCCCATGAGAAGCAAAGAATTGCCTTGGGAATATTAGCACAGGACCTCGGTCCATACCGGAGAGCAGTTGCTTATTTCTCTAAGCAGTTAGACACAGCCGCTAAAGGGTGGCCTGGGTGCCTCAGGGCTGTGGCAGCAGTTGTAATGAACATCCAAGAAGCACGTAAATTCACCCTGGGCCAGAGAATGACTGTGCTAGTGTCTCACACGGTGTCTGCAGTACTGGAGGTGAAAGGCGGACACTGGCTTTCCCCACAACGATTCCTGAAATACCAAGCTATTATGGTAGAGCAAGATGATGTAGAGATAGTGGTGACTAACATTGTCAATCCAGCCTCCTTCCTCAGTGGAAACCGAGGAGAACCAGTGGAGCATGACTGCCTAGAGACCATCGAGGCCACCTACTCCAGCCGCTCTGACCTGAAGGACACCCCTCTCGAGAATGCAGTAGCCTGGTTTACTGATGGAAGCAGTTATGTCGTCAATGGAAAACGGCACGCCGGGTACGCAGTAACCACCTGCAAAGAGGTAATAGAATCTGGACCCCTGCCAACAAATACCTCTGCACAAAAGGCCGAGATATTCGCTCTAACTCGGGCCTTAGAATTGCCAAAAGGGAAAGAGATAAATATATATACGGACTCAAAGTATGCATTTGGAATAGTGCACGTTCATGGAGCCATCTGGAAAGAGAGGGGACTGCTGAACTCTCAAGGGAAAAACATTAAACATGCATCTGAAATACTGCGACTTCTGGAAGCAGTGTAGTTGCCAGAGAAAGTAGCAATCATGCACATTAAGGCACACCAGAGGATAAACTCAGAACTGGAAGAGGGAAACGAGCTGGCGGATAGGAAAGCAAAAGAAGCAGCAAGGATGGAGGTAATAACTGAGGTAGCCCTGATCCAGATGGGCAAATTTCCCTTGAAGGTAAGCCAAAATACAATAAATTAGACACAAAATTGATTCAAGAGCAAAAAGGACATTATAACTCAGAGGGATGGGCCACCATAGAAGGAAAGTTAGTCATACCCTCCTATTTATTATGGTCCCTAGTAAGGGAGGAGCACCAGAAAACACATTGGGGAATAGATGCTTTGTATAAATATCTGAATGAGAAGATCATAGCTAGACATTTACGAGCCACTATCACTCAAGTGACTCGACAATGTGACCTTTGCCTCCAGACAAACCCCAAGAATATTCCCAAACCAAAACTTGGCCAGATTGGGAAGGGCCATGGGCCAGGACAACAATGGCAGATTGATTTCACGGAATTGCCAAGAAAAGGGGGGTATAAGCTTTTACTGGTCTTAACAGATACCTTTTCAGGATGGCCAGAAGCTTTCCCCACCAGAACTTCTAAAGCTCGGGAGGTAACTAAGGTATTGGTACAAGAAATCATACCACGATTTGGAGTCCTGGCTACAATCTCCTCAGATAGAGGATCACATTTTATTGCAAAATTAGTACAACAAGTTAGCCAATACTTGGGCATAGACTGGGAACTTCACACCCCATATAACCCACAATCAAGTGGTCAAGTAGAGAAAATGAATCATTTGATCAAACAACAAATTGTACGATTGGGACAGGAGGCTAATTTGCCATGGCCTCAATCCCTCCCACTAGCACTACTGCGGATTCGAACCAAACCCAGGACCAAAGAAAAACTGAGCCCTTTTGAATTGCTTTATGGGAGACCATATGGGATGCAGAAGGGAACGTCTGCCCAGGACGTATCACTAACCTCCTATATGATCGCTCTAAATAAACAACTTAGAGCAATCGAGAAATATGTAGCCGGAACTCAGGGTGCGGGGCTCAATGCACCGGTACATGACGTACAACCTGGAGACTATGTATATATTAAGTCTCTTACAGAGAAAGCCCTGGAACCACAGTGGGAGGGACCATACCAAGTACTCCTTACTACCTTCACTGCAATCAAGATTAAGGAACAAAGCACGTGGATTCACCACAGTCGGGTTAAGAAAGCTCCAGAAGCCACTTGGAAGATAACACCGGGTGATGGTGAACTAAAACTAAAATTTACTCAAACAAAATGAGTATATCACAGTGGGTGGGGACTTTTGCTGAAATGTTGTTTACAATCATAGCTGTATTCCAACAATTAGAAGGTAAACCTAGTCAGAACAACGCTAAATGGCCTTGGTCCCAAGCCTTTACTCAATACACTGGATCCATGGGGAAAATTTCCGATTTAGAAGGTTTAAATCTAACAACTCTGGTCATACACAGTAACCAAATATATACCCAACAAGAGTGGCAAAAACAGGATTTGTGGTCACTCCAAGGGACCATAGGGGAAGTAATTGAAATAGGGTGTCGAATGATTAATGGGACTACCCACAACAAAGTGACCCAAATCAGTGTGAATAATCGCCAGAAGATCTGCAATCATCCAAGTGAATTAGACTGTTGGTGCAAATTCAAATTAGAACAAACTAGTAATGTGGTTTGCCTCTGGGCCCGTGGCACTATTGGGCTGTCTTTCAAATTTACAATAAATACTATAGCCAAACCAGCTACAACCCACTCCAGCACTCAAGCGCAAACCCAAAATACACCATCCAATCTTGAACCCAGAGTTTATGAAATCGGGCCATATGTTATAAGGAATACGGGCCAACAAAAACTGTTATTTAACCCAGAATGGTCCCTTAAACGCGTTGAACTGTTAATGCAAATTAATATCTCGACAGTTCAGCCAGCCTGCTCCCCTTTCCTAAGGTCATCCTTCGAAGGATGGACAAAGTGGCTACAGAAACAAGTACACCTCCGAGATAGAATGCAAAGGGATTTAACTGGGATCTTAGGGACCGGGTTAGGAGTTTTGAACGGGATTGACTCCGAAATATTGATGAATAAATTAGCTATAGCAACTAGCGATCTAACAAAATTAAAACAGCCTTTACAGTCATCTCTATTAGCACTAGGAAATAGTCAGTGGCAAGTCTCAAGAGTACTGCCAAAATGGAGAGACTTTGAAGATCAAGACCATAGCTTACTGGTAGATGCATTAGGAGGAGCACAAGAGAACATATCTTTAGCCCTTAGCTGTATACAAGCGCAATTATGGATACAGTCAACAGCTTCTTTAATCATAAGGGAAGGAAGTGAAGCGGTGTTTCCAGTTAAAATATGAAAAGTTGTCTGGGACAGTGCTACAGACTTTGAGAGAGACCTCCAGTCTTGGTGGACCATGGTAAATTTTACATATGATCCCACCACTACCACAGCTACTGCCTTTGTGCTCACTATTCGTAATGCCACGGTTCACACTATTCACCCCATCATTGCTCTAGGATTGAGTAATGAAAAGTCAGTACTCTACCCCTCAGAACACAGAGCATGGGCCTGGAAAAACCAAGGGAAATGGCAAACCATCAACCTAGAGCCTTGCATTGCTCGAGAACAACAAGGATTCATCTGTGAGAGTAATCTGATTAGTGCTCAAGACGTATGCCTTGACAGTGATCAGGGCATTTGCCACTTTGAAATCCACCCAGACTACAACCAACAAACTATACTAGTATATATAGGCGATGGCTGTGTGTGTTTGAGAACTGTGTGTAATGTTATAGAAATTAATAAAAACAAAGTCCCCTTGTCTAGTAAAAATCATTCAAATTTCTGTATTTGTAACTTCATCAAGATTACCGGTTGTGATTTTATATACTCAGCACCAGTCATATCCCACCAGTTAATGAAATCAAACTACACAACCTACAATGAATTACCTCCCACAACTATTGGGATGAATTTGACCTTAGTAAAACAATTAATGAAACATCAAGATCTAATCAAAATTATAGAAGAGGTTCACAAAAATGGGCAGAGAACTCTGGTTACAGTCCATCATGACGTAACTGAAATAAACAAAGTCCTGCAAAGAATAAAACAAGACGGAAGTTATAACTGGTGGGATGCATTGTTTGGATGGTCACCGACTGCAACGGGAATCATGAACACTCTATGTCACCCCATTATTGTTTTACTAATATTGGTTACCATAAGTCTAATAATGTCTATTTTAACACTCTTGTGGAATTGGAATATGTTACAACGTGTAGCCATTCTAACTTCACTTTCTAGAACTCATGGGATCCTGATAAAAGAAAACTATCATGATAGTAAGCTAGAAATGAGACCAGAACCCCTGTAGTAAAAGAATTTACTATGTTTTAAGAAAAGGGGGGACTGAAACAAAAGATTTTCCAGAGATCACTTGAACTAACAAAATGAATGTATCAAAAATGAATGTATCAAAAATAAATGTATAAAAAAAGAATGTATCAAAAATGAATGTATCATGTTTGTAGAATCATGTGTTGAATTTTAAGAAACCTCTGCACAGAAAGGCATAGGAAAGAAAAGCAAAGATCTCTAAAGCTTCTTGCAAAAAGACAAATACCGGAAAGGACCAAGAATGCCAAGACTTCAGACAAGGAAGCCCTATGTCTCCAACATGTCAAGGATGATGAACTTATCCAGATAGGAGAGCAAAGGACCAAAAGCGCAAGCGCAGAGGAGAAGAGTTCAAAAGTTCAATGCAGAGGAAGAGGATGATCTGAAACTCAAAGACCACCGGGGACCCCCATAAAAGCCCTCACAAAAAACTACGCATGCCCAGAAGGGCGTGGACCTATTTAGCATGAGACGCGAAGACAGGCGGGGCCAGGGGTTGAATATGCATAGAAAAGTCGTATAATGTATTGCATATGGAACACCCTTGTGAATAAAGTCGGGGGGGCAAACTTCAGCTCGGGGCACAAGATTTCGGAGAGTTATCTCACTTGTGCCGGGCACCGACAATACATACCCACTTCATAACTACCTCGAGTTGTGGAGTCTATTTATTTATTCCGCATATCGCTTCATTTGGCGACCGCGGCAGGACTTCTCTGCTCACCTGTGGGTTCGGTGGAGGGCAGACACCCTCAGGCGCCGCGGGGCACTTCCCCCGGAGGGATTCTGGACCTCGGCTGTACACTACAGGGAGCAGAGCACGGCCCGTCGATAAGCGGACCAAAAGTGGTATGTATTATTTTCTTTTGTTTAGGAATGGCACTGATAAGTCGCATTAAGACGTTTTTGTGCGCAGGTTTGCCAAAGGGGCTTGCAAGCAGACCGCCACCAAGAGTAAGATCGGCGGCAGAGAGGTCCCCCCCCCCTTTTTGGAGCTGATTGCGCAGCTGGGGGAGGGAGGAAGGGGTTAATCCCGGAGCTGATTGCGCAGCTCGGGAGGAGAGAGAGAGGTTGCACCCCCTAAGCTGATTGCACGGCTAGGTGGGGCGGAAAAGGGTTTCCGCGTGGTCGATAGAGCGGCTTGGAGAAAGAGAGAGATTTCAGTTTCAGTGTGGTGTGTTTGTTACGTCCGGACGTGCGTGCTTGTATATATGTGTGTGTCTATGTGAGTGAAACAGTAAAACGCAGCACGGCGGTGCCGGAAAAGAGCTGCGCGACGTTGCTAGGAAACGCGGCATGGCGGTGCCGGGAAGGCGCGGCGTACTGTTGCTAAGATACCTAGACGCGGCGCGGGCTGTCTCTGGTAAGCAGGAGCGCGGTGCAGACTTGCAAAAGTGCTCTTAACTGCAGCTTGGCTAATAGCGCAAAGGGCGCACGGGCACAAGTCGTAGTCTGTGGAGTTGCTTTAAACACGGCTAGCTACTAGCGCAGCTAGTAAAAGCCAGGACTTGCAAACACCACTTACAAGCATCACTGGTTCCTAAGTGTTCATTGTGCGATAATACTGCCGTTCAAGATCAAGAACATCTGCTGCTGAGTCCTAACTAACAAAAAAAAAAAAAATTTTTTTTTATTCTTCCCTCCCCAGTGGCCTGGATTAAATTCATAGGGCTCTAGGAGACATAATGGGAGCAAAACAAAGTACAGAAATATCCAAGGCCAGCCCATTAGGGTGCATCTTAGCTCACTGGAAAGAAATAGCAGGTAAAGGGGGTGTGGAAAATAAAAAGAGCTTAATCAAATATTGCTCCCATTGGTGGCCACTCTATCGCCTAGAGGAGGGGGCCAGATGGCCTCCTACAGGTACATTGGAGTATAATACCTTGCTGCAGCTAATGTTATTTTTACGAAGGGATAGGAAATGGGAGGAAGTTTCTTATTGTGATATGTTTTTCTCCCTCCGAAATAACCCTGATTGGCAAAGGGACTGTGGCATCAGGGCCCCCTCCGATCCCCTCGTTTTGGCTCTTGAAAAAGAAAACAGAGGCAAAATGGGGAAACTTAAACGGTGCTGCTCAGCCTGTAGTATAGGACAGAGGTGCACCAGGACAGATAAAGTTTATCGTACAGCACTAGGAGAGCAAGAACAAGATCTAAGTAATCTATTTAGTCCTCACTTAAGAAGGCAAGAAGGAAGAGGTGAGAACTTAGGAGAGGCATCAGCACCATCTGCATCACCGACAACACCTACACTACACACCCCACCTGCATCACCTGCATCAAATACACCACCTATACCACCTACACCACCTGTTCCACCTACCCCTTCTCTTCCTTCAGAAAGAACACACGCTCCAACCCCTACAAGCAGCCCAATTGCATCCCGAACCAGAGGACAGATACTGCAAGCCCCTTTAAGAGAAACAGTGACATCAGAGGGAGAAAAGGTACTAGTTAAGGTACCATTCTCCACCCTTGATTTGGAAGCATGGGAAAGGGTTGCGGGAGATTACTGAAATGACCCAGTCAACACTGCTAAACGTTTACGATACATTATGAAGCAACACAACCCAGACTGGGGTGACATTCAATTGTTATTAGATGCGTTCACTGAAACAGAAAAGCAGTTGGTTCTAAAACCAGCAGGAGATCTGGTAGCAGACCATTTTAGACAACAACAAGTAGATCTAAGGTAACATTTTCCACTTCAAGACCCGGGCTGGAACCCAAACCAGCCAGAAGGGAGACAAAAGCTAAAGAAGTATCAAGACTGGGTAATATTGGGAGTGGAAAGAGCAATTCCTAAAACCATAAATTGGTCAGCTCTATATGCTATCAAACAGGGACCCTCGGAATCCCCCACAGAGTTCCTAGACCGTTTGAGAAATGCAATGCGGCGCTATACACCACTAGACCCTGCATCTGAGGTGGGAATACAACAACTAGTTAATCTATTTTTGGGACAGTCCACAGGGGATATTAGGCGCAAGCTCCAAAAGATTCGAGAAGAAAACGCCCGGAATTTAGAAACTCTACTGGGAGAAGCCTGGAGGGTCTTTAGCAACAGGGAAGAAGGATATAAGCGAGGGATGAAAAATTTAGTAGCAATAGTACAGGAGGAGCGGAGAGGAAAACATGGAAACAGGCAGGAGCCATCCAGGCAAGGCCCCCCCCGATTGGGCAGAAATCAATGTGCAAACTGTCGGAAACAGGGCCATTGGAAGAGGGACTGTCCAGAATGGAAACAAAATGGTCAAGGGAATCAAAGGGGGGGAATAGTGGCCCATGTGCAAGAAGATTAGAGGGGACCGGAGGAGACTACCCCAGCAGGCCCTCTGGTTGTAAATCTGAAGCTGGGGGAAATGGAGAAAGAAGTAAAATTCCTAATTGACACTGGGGCAACATACTCAGTTCTAAATACAGCTTTGATGCCCATAGGAGATGATTATGTTATAGTTACGGGTGCGACTGGCCAAACTGAAAAGGCATTTTTCTTCAGGCCACTCAAATACAAACTGGGAAAGCAATGGGGAATTCACAAATTCCTATATATGCCCAACTCCCCTGAGCCACTTTTGGGCAGGGATTTGCTAGCACAATTACAAGCAACCATTACATTTAAAAATGGGGAAATGACTCTGGAGGTAAACGATCAAAAATATGTCGAAATATTAAGTTTGATACTAACCACTAACGAAGTCACGAGAGAAACTGAAATTAATAAAGAAGTAATGGATCAGGTATTCCCTGGGGTGTGGGCCTCTGATGTACCAGGGAGAGCGAAAAACGCTTCCCCTATACAGATCCGGCTAAAAGAAGGAAAACACCCGGTCAGGGTTAAACAGTATCCCTTGAGGAGGGAGGATAGGGAAGGGATTAGCCCAATAATTGAAAACTTCTTACGTCTAGGATTACTCAAGGAATGTCAGTCTGATTTTAATACCCCTATCCTACCGGTCCGCAAACCTGATGGGTCATACCGGTTAGTACAAGATCTGCGAGCTGTGAACAAGGTAACTGAGGACCTGCATCCTGTGGTAGCCAATCCCTACACGTTATTAACTTGCTTAACACCCGAATTAACTTGGTTTACTGTTTTAGATTTAAAAGATGCCTTCTTTTGCCTTCCTATCCATGAAGCCAGTCAGAAAATTTTTGCATTTGAATGGGAAAGCCCCAAAAGTGGGCGGAAGACCCAACTTACGTGGACGAGACTCCCACAAGGATACAAAAACTCACCCACTCTGATTGGAGAGCAACTTGCAAAGGAATTAGAGACCTGGAAAGCCCCTCCCGAGGAAGGGAAGCTGTTACAGTACGTAGATGACATCCTGATAGCCACACGGACAAAGGAAGCATGCGTAGCCTGGACGGTAAGCCTCTTGAACTTTCTGGGGCTCCAAGGGTACCGGGTATCCAAGAGAAAGGCCCAAGTAGTCAAACAAAAAGTAATTTATCTGGGTTACGAAGTCAGTGCTGGACAACGTAGCCTGGGCCAAGGCCGGAAGGAGGCAATATGTCAAACCCCAAAACCTCAAACTGTAAAGGAATTACGAACTTTCTTGGGGATGACGGGGTGGTGCAGATTATGGATCTATAATTATGGACTGTTTGTAAAGCCCTTATATGAACTAATTGTAACCGAAAGCAGGGACATCCAATGGACAAAGGAAGCTACACAGGCTTTCAACCAACTGAAAAAAGCCCTCATGTCAGCTCCAGCTCTGGGATTGCCAGATGTGAGTAAGCCTTTCCTTTTGTTCTCCCATGAGAAGCAAAGAATTGCCTTGGGAATATTAGCACAGGACCTCGGTCCATACCGGAGAGCAGTTGCTTATTTCTCTAAGCAGTTAGACACAGCCGCTAAAGGGTGGCCTGGGTGCCTCAGGGCTGTGGCAGCAGTTGTAATGAACATCCAAGAAGCACGTAAATTCACCCTGGGCCAGAGAATGACTGTGCTAGTGTCTCACACGGTGTCTGCAGTACTGGAGGTGAAAGGCGGACACTGGCTTTCCCCACAACGATTCCTGAAATACCAAGCTATTATGGTAGAGCAAGATGATGTAGAGATAGTGGTGACTAACATTGTCAATCCAGCCTCCTTCCTCAGTGGAAACCGAGGAGAACCAGTGGAGCATGACTGCCTAGAGACCATCGAGGCCACCTACTCCAGCCGCTCTGACCTGAAGGACACCCCTCTCGAGAATGCAGTAGCCTGGTTTACTGATGGAAGCAGTTATGTCGTCAATGGAAAACGGCACGCCGGGTACGCAGTAACCACCTGCAAAGAGGTAATAGAATCTGGACCCCTGCCAACAAATACCTCTGCACAAAAGGCCGAGATATTCGCTCTAACTCGGGCCTTAGAATTGCCAAAAGGGAAAGAGATAAATATATATACGGACTCAAAGTATGCATTTGGAATAGTGCACGTTCATGGAGCCATCTGGAAAGAGAGGGGACTGCTGAACTCTCAAGGGAAAAACATTAAACATGCATCTGAAATACTGCGACTTCTGGAAGCAGTGTAGTTGCCAGAGAAAGTAGCAATCATGCACATTAAGGCACACCAGAGGATAAACTCAGAACTGGAAGAGGGAAACGAGCTGGCGGATAGGAAAGCAAAAGAAGCAGCAAGGATGGAGGTAATAACTGAGGTAGCCCTGATCCAGATGGGCAAATTTCCCTTGAAGGTAAGCCAAAATACAATAAATTAGACACAAAATTGATTCAAGAGCAAAAAGGACATTATAACTCAGAGGGATGGGCCACCATAGAAGGAAAGTTAGTCATACCCTCCTATTTATTATGGTCCCTAGTAAGGGAGGAGCACCAGAAAACACATTGGGGAATAGATGCTTTGTATAAATATCTGAATGAGAAGATCATAGCTAGACATTTACGAGCCACTATCACTCAAGTGACTCGACAATGTGACCTTTGCCTCCAGACAAACCCCAAGAATATTCCCAAACCAAAACTTGGCCAGATTGGGAAGGGCCATGGGCCAGGACAACAATGGCAGATTGATTTCACGGAATTGCCAAGAAAAGGGGGGTATAAGCTTTTACTGGTCTTAACAGATACCTTTTCAGGATGGCCAGAAGCTTTCCCCACCAGAACTTCTAAAGCTCGGGAGGTAACTAAGGTATTGGTACAAGAAATCATACCACGATTTGGAGTCCTGGCTACAATCTCCTCAGATAGAGGATCACATTTTATTGCAAAATTAGTACAACAAGTTAGCCAATACTTGGGCATAGACTGGGAACTTCACACCCCATATAACCCACAATCAAGTGGTCAAGTAGAGAAAATGAATCATTTGATCAAACAACAAATTGTACGATTGGGACAGGAGGCTAATTTGCCATGGCCTCAATCCCTCCCACTAGCACTACTGCGGATTCGAACCAAACCCAGGACCAAAGAAAAACTGAGCCCTTTTGAATTGCTTTATGGGAGACCATATGGGATGCAGAAGGGAACGTCTGCCCAGGACGTATCACTAACCTCCTATATGATCGCTCTAAATAAACAACTTAGAGCAATCGAGAAATATGTAGCCGGAACTCAGGGTGCGGGGCTCAATGCACCGGTACATGACGTACAACCTGGAGACTATGTATATATTAAGTCTCTTACAGAGAAAGCCCTGGAACCACAGTGGGAGGGACCATACCAAGTACTCCTTACTACCTTCACTGCAATCAAGATTAAGGAACAAAGCACGTGGATTCACCACAGTCGGGTTAAGAAAGCTCCAGAAGCCACTTGGAAGATAACACCGGGTGATGGTGAACTAAAACTAAAATTTACTCAAACAAAATGAGTATATCACAGTGGGTGGGGACTTTTGCTGAAATGTTGTTTACAATCATAGCTGTATTCCAACAATTAGAAGGTAAACCTAGTCAGAACAACGCTAAATGGCCTTGGTCCCAAGCCTTTACTCAATACACTGGATCCATGGGGAAAATTTCCGATTTAGAAGGTTTAAATCTAACAACTCTGGTCATACACAGTAACCAAATATATACCCAACAAGAGTGGCAAAAACAGGATTTGTGGTCACTCCAAGGGACCATAGGGGAAGTAATTGAAATAGGGTGTCGAATGATTAATGGGACTACCCACAACAAAGTGACCCAAATCAGTGTGAATAATCGCCAGAAGATCTGCAATCATCCAAGTGAATTAGACTGTTGGTGCAAATTCAAATTAGAACAAACTAGTAATGTGGTTTGCCTCTGGGCCCGTGGCACTATTGGGCTGTCTTTCAAATTTACAATAAATACTATAGCCAAACCAGCTACAACCCACTCCAGCACTCAAGCGCAAACCCAAAATACACCATCCAATCTTGAACCCAGAGTTTATGAAATCGGGCCATATGTTATAAGGAATACGGGCCAACAAAAACTGTTATTTAACCCAGAATGGTCCCTTAAACGCGTTGAACTGTTAATGCAAATTAATATCTCGACAGTTCAGCCAGCCTGCTCCCCTTTCCTAAGGTCATCCTTCGAAGGATGGACAAAGTGGCTACAGAAACAAGTACACCTCCGAGATAGAATGCAAAGGGATTTAACTGGGATCTTAGGGACCGGGTTAGGAGTTTTGAACGGGATTGACTCCGAAATATTGATGAATAAATTAGCTATAGCAACTAGCGATCTAACAAAATTAAAACAGCCTTTACAGTCATCTCTATTAGCACTAGGAAATAGTCAGTGGCAAGTCTCAAGAGTACTGCCAAAATGGAGAGACTTTGAAGATCAAGACCATAGCTTACTGGTAGATGCATTAGGAGGAGCACAAGAGAACATATCTTTAGCCCTTAGCTGTATACAAGCGCAATTATGGATACAGTCAACAGCTTCTTTAATCATAAGGGAAGGAAGTGAAGCGGTGTTTCCAGTTAAAATATGAAAAGTTGTCTGGGACAGTGCTACAGACTTTGAGAGAGACCTCCAGTCTTGGTGGACCATGGTAAATTTTACATATGATCCCACCACTACCACAGCTACTGCCTTTGTGCTCACTATTCGTAATGCCACGGTTCACACTATTCACCCCATCATTGCTCTAGGATTGAGTAATGAAAAGTCAGTACTCTACCCCTCAGAACACAGAGCATGGGCCTGGAAAAACCAAGGGAAATGGCAAACCATCAACCTAGAGCCTTGCATTGCTCGAGAACAACAAGGATTCATCTGTGAGAGTAATCTGATTAGTGCTCAAGACGTATGCCTTGACAGTGATCAGGGCATTTGCCACTTTGAAATCCACCCAGACTACAACCAACAAACTATACTAGTATATATAGGCGATGGCTGTGTGTGTTTGAGAACTGTGTGTAATGTTATAGAAATTAATAAAAACAAAGTCCCCTTGTCTAGTAAAAATCATTCAAATTTCTGTATTTGTAACTTCATCAAGATTACCGGTTGTGATTTTATATACTCAGCACCAGTCATATCCCACCAGTTAATGAAATCAAACTACACAACCTACAATGAATTACCTCCCACAACTATTGGGATGAATTTGACCTTAGTAAAACAATTAATGAAACATCAAGATCTAATCAAAATTATAGAAGAGGTTCACAAAAATGGGCAGAGAACTCTGGTTACAGTCCATCATGACGTAACTGAAATAAACAAAGTCCTGCAAAGAATAAAACAAGACGGAAGTTATAACTGGTGGGATGCATTGTTTGGATGGTCACCGACTGCAACGGGAATCATGAACACTCTATGTCACCCCATTATTGTTTTACTAATATTGGTTACCATAAGTCTAATAATGTCTATTTTAACACTCTTGTGGAATTGGAATATGTTACAACGTGTAGCCATTCTAACTTCACTTTCTAGAACTCATGGGATCCTGATAAAAGAAAACTATCATGATAGTAAGCTAGAAATGAGACCAGAACCCCTGTAGTAAAAGAATTTACTATGTTTTAAGAAAAGGGGGGACTGAAACAAAAGATTTTCCAGAGATCACTTGAACTAACAAAATGAATGTATCAAAAATGAATGTATCAAAAATAAATGTATAAAAAAAGAATGTATCAAAAATGAATGTATCATGTTTGTAGAATCATGTGTTGAATTTTAAGAAACCTCTGCACAGAAAGGCATAGGAAAGAAAAGCAAAGATCTCTAAAGCTTCTTGCAAAAAGACAAATACCGGAAAGGACCAAGAATGCCAAGACTTCAGACAAGGAAGCCCTATGTCTCCAACATGTCAAGGATGATGAACTTATCCAGATAGGAGAGCAAAGGACCAAAAGCGCAAGCGCAGAGGAGAAGAGTTCAAAAGTTCAATGCAGAGGAAGAGGATGATCTGAAACTCAAAGACCACCGGGGACCCCCATAAAAGCCCTCACAAAAAACTACGCATGCCCAGAAGGGCGTGGACCTATTTAGCATGAGACGCGAAGACAGGCGGGGCCAGGGGTTGAATATGCATAGAAAAGTCGTATAATGTATTGCATATGGAACACCCTTGTGAATAAAGTCGGGGGGCAAACTTCAGCTCGGGGCACAAGATTTCGGAGAGTTATCTCACTTGTGCCGGGCGCCGACAATACATACCCACTTCATAACTACCTCGAGTTGTGGAGTCTATTTATTTATTCTGCATATCGCTTCACTACGACACAAAATAACTCACACAGGGACACTAGATGCAAAAGGGAATAGAAAGAACTGAAAGAAGCAACTTTATTTTCTGACTCCACTATATATACAATAGCAAAATTGACAGTGGATTGGAGGGTGAAATTGCCACCTCTCCAACCACACTGGTCAAACCAACAGTCCCTCAATTCTCTCCACCCACAAAGAAGAATGCAAAACAATCATTGTTTATATGAACAGTGTGAGAAAATTCAGTAGAAATATGTAAATATCACAAGGCATAAGAAACTTTTAGAAGAACTTTAAAACTCTCAAAGGAACAGGGCGACACCTCGCCATGAAGAGAGGCATTGAATGGTGCCAGCACCCCGGCAACTAGCATGGTGCTGATGGGGACCACATGGCCAGCAGCAAGGAGCATGGTGAGGAAGTCCCTGTTATGGAGCCCAGGCAAGATCAACCTTTCAAAGCTGCAAAACCCTATAAGAACTTTCCAATTGATAGAACTTGAGAACAAATAAACCTGCTCACAACAATTTTTTCCCATGTCAGAGAAAAGGAAAAAGTGAAGGCATGTGAGGATAACAACATGGTGACACTAAGGTCAGTGAGGGAAAGGAGGAAGAGGAGGTGCTCCAAACATCAGAACTGAAATTCTTCTGCAAGCCACAGTGAAGACTATTATACAAACTGTCTCCCTGTAATTCATGAAGTGCATGGGAGGATGCAGACATGCACTTGCAGCCCGTGAGAAAAGGTGCTCATGCTGGAGTGAGTGGATGCTGAAAATCTGTAATCTAGACTAAAGACTTGAACAGAGAGAGAAGATAAAAAGGACCCTTGCTTCCAAACTACAACAGCTCATCCTTAAAAGACTACACCCCATGAACTAATGACCCATGCAAAACAGTTGTGGAAAGACTGTTTGCTTGTGGGAAGACTTTTGTCTTGTGGGAAGGACTTACGTTGCAGCAGGTCAGGTGGGACTGCTACTCCTGAAAATTAAAACCACACCAGAAAAGTTCAGAGAACTGTCTCCCATGGGAAGGACCCCATAGCACAGCAAAAAAAAAAAAAAAAAAAAAAAGAAGAAACTCATTTCCCTAAACAAACTAAAAAAGGGATTTTGAGAAGTGACAAACTGAGTAAAGACCCCATGTTCTTTCTCCCTGCACTGTTGGTGGAAAGGGAGTAGGGGCTGGAGGGGGAAAAAAGGTCTTCTAAAGGTTTCTTTTAGTTCTCATTGTCCTCTTTTAATTATATTAATTTTTTTTTCTTTATACAGTTTAAATTTGAGCCTGTTTTGCCTTTAATGTTTTCTTCTAAACCGTATCCCAACTCATGAGCCCTTTGGTTTTTCTTTTCCCTTCCTCTGCTTAACTGTGGCAGAGGAGAATAAGTGAATAGTTTTTTCACTTAGCCAGTGTCAAACCACATCACATGGATACATGGGCAATCCCCTGTTTCTCCAAAGTAAACAAGGAAAGATGTGACCTATATAATAGGGAGAAGATTAAGAGTCTTAAATAGTATACATGCTGAAGTACTTGTAAATAAACTGAGAACAACAACAAGTGATTTAAACAAATTAGAACACCCATTACAGACTTCTCTATTAATATTGAGAACTAAGTAATTAATGGCTCTTATCTGATATACTGCCTCAATGGGAAAGAATGAATGAAAGGGACAAACAACTGATTCTGGATGCACTTGGTGCAGCCCAGAATAATGTTTCTCTAGCTCTTAGTTGTATCCAAGTTCAATTGCAGCTGCAATCTATGGCAGCAACAATTATAAGATAAAGTGAAGACGGCACCTTACCCACTGATATTCAACAGGTGATTTAGGATAATGCAACTAAAATTTGAAAAATAATTCCAGTCTCGGTGGTATTTAGTCAATTTTACTTATGACCCTATCAACAATAGGATCATCCCTGGGCAGTTGATTCCAGGTGTACTGGATGCCCCTCCAACTGAAAACAAACTGTGGCCTGCACTCTGCTGCCAAAGGGATTGAGAAAAACACATTACCAATACCACTGGTGTCACCACTTTGCTGCATTTGGCTTCAGTTCATATTGAAGTTCCAGCATATCCAGTAGGGCAGCACTTAGCGATGGTGTGACTTCATTCAGGCCACAATGGTCCACTGTCAGCCTCCATTCTTCATTAGACTTTCTCACTGGCCATATAGGGTTGTTAAAGTGTGAGCAGGTCCTGTGAATCATTCCTTGTCTGTCCAGTCGATGAATCAGCTTATGGATAGGAATAAGGGAGTTTTGGTTGGTGCGATAATGCCACTGGTGCACCAATGTGCTAGCGATTGGCACCTGTTATAAATGAATCAGTAACTTTAATAATTAAAGGAATTTATTAAATTAAATCAAAGTAAAATTGGAAAAGCCACAAGCAAATCAGCACCGAGCCAGGCAATCAGTGCTGGGTGAACTAGGTCCGGACTATGCAGCACCGTAGCCTAGCAGTTCACAAGGTATTGATTTCACAGGGTCTTTTTTATACTGTTTCCAGACTTAGCAGGATTCTGGAGGAGTACTCCTGTTTCCTTTTGTCCTTTTTCACATATTCATGCATGTTCTTTTCTTGTGGTGCTTCTAAACGGAGGTTTTCCCCGGAATACTCTGCTGAAATCCTGTTAGACAGTAATACCCTTGAATATCTTGTTCTGGTGACGAATATTCATCTTATCTTTCTAGGCATATCTTCTAGACAGAATAATCCTTCAGAATAACCATCTTTTGAGACAGGAATTCATCCTGTGTATATTGCTCTTTCCCATCACTTGGTTCCATTAAAAAAGATACTGTATTTTTTTAGTCCTGAGCACGAATTTATTCTAAATCATATATTACACACCTGTTCTTTGACTGTCATCAGGATGCCCAGGGAATGCCCAGGTGGAATCACTGTCCCTGGAAGTGTTCAAAAAAAGTGTAGATGTGGTGCTTAGAGATGTGGTTTAGTGGTAGACTTGGCAGCACTGGGGTAACATTTTGACTCAATGATCTTGGATATTTTTATAACCTTAATGATTCTATTATTCTGTGCCAAGGATGCATGGAGACTCTGGACCAGTGAGAATGCGGTGCCTTCGCCATTTATTCCCAGATAGGCTGATTTCAGCCTCCAATTCAGTCAGCTGTTGGGATCCCCCTGTCACTACAGAAATACAAATGGGTTCTGCCCCTCTATAGCTTGATGGCATTAGGGTACACTGTGCATTGGTATCTACTAGAGCTTTATACTCATGTGGGTCTGATGTGCCAGGGCATCTGATCCACACAATGCAGTTAAACACTTTTCTATTGGTTTTGCACAGCCTGGTTTTTGGTAGCAGGGGAGCCACAAAGATGGCTCCAGTGGGAAGCTCCTGGAAGCTTCTACCATGTCCAGCAGAGGCAATCCTTGATGGCTCTGAAGATGGACATGCTGCTGGCCAAAATTGGGCCAATGAGAGAGGTTGGTAACATCTCTGTGATTACATATTTAAGAAAGAAATGAAAACAAAGTCACATAGTTTTGCTTCTAGTCAGAGAAGAGGAGATGAGAACATGTGAGGGAAAACAACATGGTGACACCAAGGTCAGTGAAGAAGAAGGGGGAGGAGGTGCTTCAGGTGCTGGAACTGATATTCCTCTGCAGGCCATGGTGAAGACCATGGAGAAGAAGGTTGTCCCCCTGCAGCCCATGGTCCATGGGGGATGAAGACATCCACCTGCAGGAGTTGTGCCTATGGCTCTGACAGACACTCGAGGACCAGTGGCCTGGGCGACTATTGATTCTAATGGCCACCAACACAGGATCAGCTCCTGATGGGTATTCCCCACGTTCTAAGCTGTTCTTGTTTCTGTATAAGCCTGGTTTGCCCTGAACAAACTAGGTTTCCCAATGAAGGGTCACAAACCGCTCCTACACTGCCTTCATCTGGCAGCAGTGAGCATAGCACTGTGTTTGCAACTAGAGGCCAGAGATGGAACCGATGCCATAATTATTTGTGAGAAACATATCTATTATTGCTTAAGTTCTGTTGTTTTGGTTTCTCCAATAACCTTGAATGTTTAAGTATACCCTCACTAAATAAAAGCTAGGTGCGTATCTGGACATGAGACAACAAGCCACTCAAGCAGCAGTGAGAAGGACTTCATTGCCTGCATAGCTGCAAAAGCTACTGAGATTCCTGGACTCCTATAAGCGAATAAAGCCGGCTCCAGACACAGAGAAGCCATACTGGACTGCACAGTAACTAATAAATCTGCTGTAACTAGAAATTTTAATTATAAAATTATAAAATTATAATTGGCCTGTAAGCATAAAAATGTTTACATTTTTATGCTTACAGGCCAATGTTTGCAACAATGCAGCATGGCTAATCAGCCATCTCAACAAAAAATAAAAATGTTGTTTTCCCTAAATGCACATACAGCAAATGTTGCTTGACCCTTGGAAGGGAAACTCACACCTAAAGCTAATACAAGCTGTGACACTGATAACAAATTGCAGCAATTGCTAGCCTGTTCTCAGTCCTCCATTCATTTAATGAATGTATTCAAATGGTGAAAATTCCACAAGAAACATATTCTCTAAAAATCTTCCTCCAAATGGAGTAAGACCCCTTCTGGAAGAAGAGACAACCCAAATCTCCATAGATCAAGAAAGCCTGATGATGCAATCAGTGCCTTGAAACACAAATTTACCAACCTTTCAAGGGTAATTCAATAAAATCAAATAGCTTTGGATTTGCTTTTTACTTGCACAGTTATCAACAGCAATTGTTGCGTATACATAGATAAGACTATGAAAATACAGACTATTACCGCATTCTAGCATTAATATTTGATACATGAATTCCAAACCAAATTTACAAAATTAGATTTAACAAATGTGTAAATCTGACAATAATAATTTTCTCTAAAAAGTCTCAAAAAGATGAACAACTACTCTGTTTAAGTTTACTTACATAGTATTAAAAATCTCATTTAGTACTACTGAAGTACCTAATGATTTGATAGTTTTAGTTGTTTTGATTAATATTTGTATATGCTTGTGAGAGATGGTCTGAAGTTTCCTTCATTTGCCTCACGACCATCGCAAGGACCCTGAAGACCTCTGACAGGAGTTCTGGCCTGGCTGGGGTGGATGTGGACGCTTGCCAAGTAACTGTTAGCAGGTGCACTCGCTGTGCTTCTACAGAATGTTGCATTCAAACAGGTTGTGACAAGCGGTGGCTTGTACCTTTATGCCCGCACCTGCTTCACAGATCAATGGGCTCTTCACAATGGCTCATCAATCTTGCCCACTTTCTGGCCAGATGCCACTCACTTTGGATAAAGACTATATAAACTGTATCCTTTTGGGAAGACTTTGCTGCGCCCCCACGGACAATGGCGAATCTATGTGGCTGGACCATCAAGGATCTCATCTTGGATGGTGGTAGCTATATTCCCCTTTCCCTCATTTTTCTCTGTTTTTTATTTCCCTTTTCTGTCCCCTCTATCGCATTTGCTGTTGGTACCTAAATAAAGGTGCATTTGTTGTGATTAAACTGATGGTCCCCTGCTGTTTGCCTTTTTGCACTTTTGGGATCGGTTAATGAACCATCATGACAACCTGCATGAGCGGATCGTGACAATGCTTTGTAGTTTTCCACAAATATTGCTTTAGAATCTTTGTCTTTTCACTGATTGTCACGGTGGGTAGAAATTTCATCCTGAATATAGCTTGAATTTTTATATGATGATGAAATCAATTTTGTTTACCTCTTCAAGGTAAGGCATAAAAAATCCCAACTGGAATAATAGTCTAAGTAGGTAAAAACAATTGAGTTTCATTATATCTTTGATTCCCCTGAGACAATCAAGCTGTTATATAATACATGTGTATTTGTTTAGATTATTGTAAAATTGTCTAGCACTTGATATGTTAAGCAAGAATATGTGAAATACTGAACTTCACTGAAGAAGAACATTGGACTAAGAAGCGTGAATGGAAGTGAAAGTCACTGACCACCTGTCAAACTCCTCCAGTCAATACAAGCAAGAAGCTACCTCCACAAACTCTTCTTTGTTCCTGATTTACATCTCATCCTCCTGTGATTTTAAGACTCAAGGGGTGGGAAACAACCTATCCTACACAGACTGATGACAAAACAAGTAAAATTACTTATTGTATTGTCCCCAAAATGAAAACTCTGAATTTAATGCTATATCTTGTGATCTATTTATTTATCACTAATCCTTTGTTCCCGAGTGACTGATAAAAGAACGCTGAGCAGGTGAGTCGCTGCATTGTGAGCCATTCAGGAGCAGAAGGTGGAGCTTCCTTCATTCCCAAGTAACTCATTATAAGAGGCCTCTGGGGAGCATGGCAAACAGGATCAGGCAAACAGGGTCACAGCAGTTTGCGCAGCAGTTCACGCAGGCAGGGCAAGCAGGCAAGGTTGCAGGGTCTTGCTAGTCAGGTTGATAGTAAAAGGGTTTTAAAATCATGGGAATTTAGGGTTAAAAGGAAAAATAAGCTTAGTAGGACCTGGAAAAATAAACACCCTAAGCACATGAAGAACTTGTACTTGCTAGAACTGCACCTGTGTAGCTAGTACATGATAAATTATATAATTGTTAGATGTGATGATTGTTTAGTAATTAAATATAATTACTGTTTAATCCTAAGAATAATAATGAGAAACTGTGGTCAGGGACCTAAGAAAGATCATGAGAAACTCATGTCAATGTATACAATAGAACAATATAAGTTTAATAAATAATATGTAAGATATATAACGATAGAATATAAAATACGTTCAGCTCGAAAGCCATGTCGGAGTCAGATTTGGGTCTGGACCCCTGATTCCCAGAGCTCTTAATAAAAGCACCTGCATATAATCATATCCTGTGATTATGTGTGTTCTGGAACGCTAACAAGGTGAGGTGTTTTCATTGGTTGCTTGATTTCAGGCTTTCTCCTAGTAATGGTTTTAACCCAGTCCAAATCTGTGGTTGGTACAAGTGCATGTGATCAAGCGGAGCCCTTCAAAAAGGATGCATCTGTACAGACCCATTCCTGTGTGGAGTGTTTGAGCTTATCAATGGCTTCAAGGTGTGTTGTGGAAGAGGCCTGCCTACAGTGTGAACAAGTGAATGACCTCCTTTCGCTAGTGGCCGAGCTTAGGGAGGAAGTTGAAAGGTTGAAAGACTAAGGAGTATCAGGGATAGTGAAAGGGAAATAGACTGGTGGAGTTCAGCCCTCACATCTTTAAGGGAGGCCCACCAAGAGTCAGAGGACTCCTATGCCGCTCACTCTCAGGCAATAGAGGGGCACCTGGTAGATGAAGGGGAGTGGAAATGTGTCCCTGATCGGGGAGGTAATAATAAAAATCCCTCCTGCCCCCCATCCTCTAGCCAGGTGCCACTTCTGGATAGGTATGAGGCCCTGGATCTAGAGAGCCAGCCAGATGATTTAGAAGAAAATTATCTGCCCAGTGGGCCTCCCAATTATGACACATCTAAAAAACGGATTACCACCTCTAACATCAAGAAGAAAAGAAGGGTAATTGTTGTGGCTGATTCCCTTCTGAGGGGAACAGAGGGCCCCGTATGTTGACCAGACCCATCCCACAGGGAAGTCTGCTGCCTCCCTGGGGCCCATGTACAAAATATCACTGAGAAACTTCCTAAGCTGATTCAGTCCTCTGATTATTACCCACTGCTAATACTCCAGGCTGGCAGTGATGAAACTGAAAAGAGGAGAGTCAAGGTGATTAAAAGGGAGTTTAGGGCACTGGGTCAAGTGGTTGATAGGACAGGTGCACAGGTAGTGTTCTGCTCAGTCCCCTTGGTGGCAGAAAAATACGATGAAAGAAATAGGAGAACTCACATCATTAACAAGTGGCTCAAGGGTTGGTGTCATCGGCAAAATTTCGGATTCTTTGATCATGGGGCAACTTTTTCAGCACCTGCTCTACTGGAATCAGACGGGATACATCTCTCTGTTAAGGGCAGAAGTTTTTTAGCTCATGAACTGGCAGACCTTGTTGAGAGGGCTTTAAACTAGGTCTGAAGGGGGAAGGGGATGCATCTGGTCTGTCTGGAAGCAGGCCCAAGGATGGTAAGACTGTGTCAGGGGAGAAATCAGTGGCCCAGCTGAGGTGCATGTATACCAACACACACAGCATGGATAACAAACAGGATGAGCTGCAGGCCATGGTGCAGCAGCAGAGCTATGATGTAGTCACCATCACAGAAATGTGGTGGGATGACTCACATAGTTGGAGCACTACACTGGATGGCTACAAGCTCTTCAGAAGAGACAGAAAAGGGAGAAGAAGTGGAGGGGTGGCCCTTTATAATTAGGGAAGTTTTGAATGTCATAGGTATTGAAACTAACGACGATGAAGTTGAGTCCCTATGTGTAGAGAGCGCTGTTCTCCAGGACAGTTTTGATGAATGGAGATGAGAGATCTCTGAAGGCTGCTCTTAGAATATAAGGTTTATTAGGGATGGTGAAAGGTCTTGCTTGGAGCTGCCAGACGCAGCACGTGGCAATGCCTGAGGTGATGGGGGAGGGGAGAGACAAGGGGTAGAGAGGATGCTCTAGAAGAGGGTGGAAGATCTGAGAGGGGGGAGTTCCAAGAGAGGGGAAGTTCTAAGAGCGGGGAAGTTCCAAGAGTGTGTCTGGCCCCTCGGAGACCCCTTATCAGGGGGCTTCAAGGTGGGCTGGAACAAGACTTAGGCCAATGGAGTCACAGACACTTGATGCTTCAGGGTAGGGTTACAGGTGTGGGATGAACCATACATTTTGGGGGTTGAGATGGAACAGTCCATTTGACTCTTGGACCTATCTGTAGGTAAGGGTATTGTCCAGGCAGTAGGGGGGATTGTTTTCATCCTGGCTGTACTATTGTAAATCTTTTACCAGGCAATTTTATTTATCCATCCTTCCCAACACCTATGGGTAAGAATTAATGGGAAGGCCAACAAGGCTGGCATCCTACTGGGAGTCAGCTGTCGCCCACCCAACCAGGATGAAGAGGTAGACAACTTATTCTATAAGCAACTGAACAATGCTTCAGGATCATCAACCCTTGTTCTTGTAGGCAACTTCAACCTACCAGACATCTGCTGGGAACTTAATACAGCAGAAAAACAGCAGTCTAGAAAGTTTTTAGAGTGTGTGGAGGATAACTTTTTGTTACAACTGGTGGGCCAGCCCACCAGGGGAGGGACTATGTTGGACCTGTTGTTCACAAATAGAGATGGACTGGTGGGTGATGTGGAGGTTGGAGGCCACTTGGGACACAGTGATCATGAAATTATAGAATTCTTGATAATTGGTGAAATAAGGAGGAATATCAATAAGATCTCTACGTTGGACTTTCGGAGGGCAGACTTTGGCCTATTTAAGAGACTTATTCAGAAAGTTCCTTGGGAAACAGCCCTTGAAAACAAAGGAGTCCAGGAGAGATGGGTGTGCTTCAAAGCAGAGATCTTGAGGGCGCAAGAACAGACTGTCTCTGTGTGCCGAAAAATGAGTCGACAAGGCAATCGGCCAGTCTGGATGAGTGATGGGGTTTTGAAAGAACTTAGAAATAATAAAAAAAAGTATTATCTTTTCAAGGAGGGACTGATTTCTCAGGAAGTATTTAAGGGAGCTGCTAGGGCATGTAGAAAAAAAAAATTAGGGAGGCCAAAGCTCAGTTTGAACTTAACTTGGCAACTTCTGTTAAAAATAATAAAAAAAGTTTTTACAAATATATTAATAGTAAAAGGAAGGGTATAACTGACCTCTGTTCTTTATTGGATGAGGCAGGCAACCTAGTAACTAAAGATGAGGAAAAAGTGAAAATGCTTAATGCCTTCTTCACCTCAGTCTTTAGTGGTAAGACAGTTTGTCCTCAAGACAACTGTCCTCAGGGGTTGATAGGTGGTGTCAGGGAGCCGAATGGTCCTCTTGTTATCCAAGAACAGGCAGTCAGAGAACTGCTGGGACACCTGGATATTTATAAATCAATGGCACCAGATGGGATCCACCCTAGGGTGATGAGGGAGTGTCATGGTTTGACACGGAAGAGAATTTTCTCAGGAAGTTGGTAGTCAAGCCAATCAGTGATCACGTTTGGATATTGGCACCTGAAGTGACCACTGAAGGCTGGACATGCCTCTGAGAACACAGGGGGTTAAAAGCAAGAACTCCCAGGAGAACTGTCTCTTTGGTTCCGGTCATTTGGAGACTGCAGACATGGGGCAGCCATGCAGCCCAGGCTGAGGTAGGATGAAGGATGGAGGGACTGGAACCAGGCTGGCTCCCTGCAGATGGAAAGGAGGAGGAAATCTGGGATGCTTGCGTCCCCCCCCCCACCCAGAGTCTCTCTGGAGAGAGAGAGAGGAAGAGACAGTGACAGTGCCAGCAGTACACTGGTGGGGGGGGAGGGGGGAATGTGCCCAGTCGTGGGCAGAGATCCCAGCTGTCCAGGGAATTTGAGACTTTCAACTCCTTCTTGGATGATGAAAGCTTTGTGAAATATTACTCCTCCTTGATCTGAAGGAGAAGAGATGGTCTGGGAGTGAGAGGTCAGAAGAGGATGGGGAAATGAATTATAGTGTGGGAGGAGATGATGGAGTGGCCTTGGCTGGACTTTTCTTGTATAGCCATAGACTGAACCAAATTCTCCTGCAACAAAGGCTGCATTTTTAGGGGGATGCAGCAGTGAGCCAAGAGACCTGCTTCAGCAGCTAAGAGTGACAGGAGTGGGGTGAACAGAGAAAAAGTTGAGGAGGGTTGTGATGATGCCCTCTGTCTTCAGAGAAGAAGAGAAGATCTCTGTTCTTGGACCCTCGGCCCCAGGGGAAAATGGGGGGACTGTGGTCCCAAAATGAGAAACTGAACTGTTGTTCTTCTTTGGTCCTTGACAAAGCATCCTTGAAAAGAAACCCTATGAGCAGTCTGTCCATGCATGGTGGTGAGAGCACTGGGACATGGAAAGGAGAGTGTCACACTGGCATGCCGATACGCTCTTCTCCCCGATGCCTTTCCCCTGCCCCGGCTAGCTCTGGGGAGAGGGGCGGGCAGGTTTCTAGCGCTTCCTGCTGGACCCTCACAGGTTAGTGTTTAGAAACATTGGGGAGATTTAAAAAAGGCCTTGTGTTGGCTGGTTTTCAAAAAGCGACTGTCTGATGGAATTTTATTTCAGGGTGAAAGTTGGGAGTCTCATCCTCAGCATTGCTGCAGGATATTTGCTGCTTGTTGTTTGCTGTGGCTGTTGTGATTTTTTTGTTTGCCGCGGCATGAGAGCACTGGGAGCATTTCTGGCGCAGTCAAACCCCGCTTCTGCCTGCGCTAGGATGGCTGTGCCCCTCTCTCTTGCTCACCCTCCGTGCTCACACCCGCTGTCAGCTGTGCCGAACCAGCGCCTGCAGTTTTCTCCAAACCCAGCACCCACATTCTCAGCCACTTCCGCGTTCGCTTTAACTCTCGCAAACGCATGCGCAGCCTTGATTCACCCTCTCTGTCTGTGTCGCCATGGGAACAAGGGAAGGAACTCCCGCACCGACCGCGCCCGCCTGCACCGGCTCCGCGCGGCCGTCCCTCGGGAACGTCCCCCCCCATTCTCTCTGTCAGGCCTGGCGCTGCCTCGGTTTTCGCTCTGGGTCGGCCCGCGCCGTCCCCCGAGCTGCCGCTGGAGCCCAGCGCGATTCGGCGCTCTGCTGACGTCATCAGCGCGCGCTGCCGCGTTCCGCGCTGTCGCAGCCCCGCGCCGCGTCCCGCCCGGCCCCGCGCCGCTCGGGTCTCCCCCCGCGGTCACCGCGCAGTCTGCGGACGGCTGGCTGGCGGCCACCGCCGCCCCCGACGCCGTCTGCGCCCGTGCCCGTGCGTTCGAAATGCAAGAGATCTCCGCTCCGACTTCCGAGTTTTGCTCTACCGTCTCGCGCATGCGCGCTGCCATGGCCGCGGTGACAGGAGAGTCCAGCTCTCCGTCCAGCCGCCGGTCTGGCCAGCGCCGCTGCTGCGAATTGGGAGCTATTCCCCGCGCATCGCTTTTGCGGTTTCACGGACCCTCGCCATGGAACGCATCACCGGGCGCTCCGGGCGTCTGACTGCCCCATCCGCGCTTCCGCCGCCTCCTGCGTCTCCGTGGTTCCCACTGCCCCCCCCCCTCGCCTGCACCGCGGGCTGCTTTGAACTCCCCGCCCGCGCAGCTGCGAGTTCTCTCCTCTCTCTCACTTTTCCCTCCGCTCTGCACTCACATCTGCACCCTCCCCCCAGGAGCCGCCGGCGCCGCTGCCCCCCCACTGTGGGTTCGGACTCGGGCAGTGGCCAGTCCTTTCCCCCACCGAGGGCTGCGTCTGTGCCTGGCTTATCTCTCACTGTCTGGGGATTTTCTGCAGCTGAGGAGCTTAGAAATTGAGATTTGGGGAGTCTTGAGGAATAGTGTGAACCCGGGGACACAGGACATGATGAGACACCCCCCCTCCTGATCCTCTTCGGGAGGCAATTTGCTTCCCCTGGTGAGGAAAATTGCCCGAAGCTGCTGGCTGGGCCATCTTCCTCCTTGTGCTCCCATAGGAGCCTTAGCTGTTTAGTCTAAAATGCCGCGTTGTGAAAATGACTCTTATTGTCCTTGCTGAAGGCAAAAGCTTTTGCGGCAGTCTTATCTTTTTTTTTCTCTTTTTCCTGTGGCTCGGTAATACAGTTGCTTATTGATGCCTTGCCAAAAATTTAACTCAAACAAAAGATGTACATCTGTGTGCGGGTGAGTATACTGCACCCACAATAACAAAGCTTTCATCTCATTTGAGGCTATCTCTACCAGATGGGTAAAAGTCTTGCCCTGTAGGGCTGAAAAAATTTTTTTGTCTGTCCTTGGGAGCATCCCTTCCCCATGTTCTTAATTTCAACCATTCTCACCAAAAGCTGAGTCACCACGAGGTCAGTCCGGAGATGGCACTGTTCATCGTCCAGCAGGTCACAGGCGAGAAATCCCAGGCGCGCTTCTGGTTTTCCTCCTCCTGGCTGTCCTCCAGACGAGCTGTCTTGGTGAAGGTCAGGTTCTTATCTTGAGCTTTCTGCTCCCTCTCCTCCCGGAATCTGCCGAGAGCATTTGTGCTCTGTTCCTCTTCCTTTCTTTATTTTTTTGTTTTTCTCTACTGATGAAGGTTGGAGGTTGTTTGATGTTTCTTCTTGTTCTTCTTGCTGATGCCCGCACAGGGACGCCAATTGTCGGAATCTGTGGGTATTGGTGATTCCGAGATTGTAGAAAGTCTCTGTCTTTCTGCCCCGTTGCCAAAGAAGAAGCCATAGTTCGTCTGTGCTGGTTTCAAGGTTGTTTATTTTTGCTTATCTATAACAAGTTCTGCTGCCCTGCCGCAGGTCTGTCCTGCAGGGCAGCGTGTGGGGCTCTGCCCCTCAGTGGGATGGTACAAACATTATATACCAGAAATTACGTGTACTATATTTACAATAATGTGCCAATATCTATCATCTACGTTGAATAGTGTGTCCCTAGCCTAAACCAATAGAAAAATGCCAACATCACCAAGAACATGGAGGTAAGGAAGAAGAAGGAGGAAGAACAGGTTCAGGCCCACTTTCCTCCATCTTAGAACTCCTGACCCCCCTGTACAAAGTAAAACCCCCCTGTACAGGTGTTAAAACCCCCCTGTACAATACTAAAAAATTTTACCCTCTAATTTGTGACTACTTTTACTGTATCATCTAACCCTCTGTGACTGCTTGTTCCACCTTTAAAGTTGGTAATTCATTCCATGGTTCAAACTCAAAATCACAGCTGTTTTCTGTTGCTTGCCAGGGTCTAAAATGCTTCTGACCAAGGCCTGGAACCTCTAAAAATGTCTGAGGGACATTTTGAGTTCCGACAGCAGATTTTCTCCGGGCGGTGCCATGTGTGACATGGAAACACCAGAGGTTGCAGCTGTGTTTCTTGGGGTCTATGGCACAGGAGAGACTACTCTCTCCCTTGATGGACTGAGTATTGATTATCTGAAGGGTGGGAACCTGATTGGGGGGTCCAAGTTGTGTCTCACTGTGGTTTGTTGGAATTGGGGGGTGGGAGGAGGAATGTTTTGGAAGGTTTTCATTCTGGATTTAGTGTGTGTGTCTTTTATAGTAGTAATAGTTTATTAAAGTTTTTTCCCTTTGTTATTAAGCTTAGGCCTTCTCTGCTCTATTCCTGATCACATCTCACAGCATTTATTCGGGAAGGTGCATTTTCATGGGGGTGCTGGCATTGCGCCAGCGTCAAACCATGACAGGGAGCTGGCAGATGAACTTGCAAAGCTGCTCTCCGTCATTTATCAAGAGTCGTGGCTCACTGGCGAGGTTCCAGATCATTGGAAACTTGCCAATGTGACACCTGTTTATAAAAATGGTAGGAAGGAGGATCCTGGTAATTACAGGCCAGTTAGCCTGACCTCAGTACCAGGTAAGATAATGGAACAGTTCATACTGAGTGCTATCACACAGCACTTACAAGATGGCCAGGGTATCAGACCCAGTCATCATGGGTTTACAAAAGATAGGTCATGTCTGACTAACCTGGTCTCCTTCTATGACCAGGTGACCCATCTGGTGGATGCAGGAAAGGCTGTGGATGTTGTCTATTTAGACTTCAGCAAGACCTTTGATACTGTCTCCCACAGCATACTCCTGGAGAAGCTGGCAGCCCACAGCTTGGACAGGAGCACCCTTCGCTGGGTTAGGAACTAACTGGATGGCTGGGCCAAGAGAGTGGTGGTGAACAGTGCTGCATCCAGCTGGCAGTCGGTCACCAGTGGTGTCCCTCGGGGGTCTGTACTGGGACCAGTTCTATTTAATATTTTTATAGACGACATGGATGAGGGCATCGAATCCTTCATTAGTAAATTTGCAGACGACACTAAGCTGGGAGCTTGTGTTGATCTGTTGGACAGAAGGAGGGCTCTTCAGAGGGACTTAGCTCGATTGGATAGATGGGCAGAGTCCAACAGCATGAAGTTTATTAAGTCTAAGTGCCGAGTTCTACATTTTGGCCACAATAACCCCCTGCAACATTACAGGCTGGGGACGGTGTGGCTGAACAGTGTTCAGGTGGAAAGGGACCTGGGGGTGCTGGTTGACAGCCGGTTGAATATGAGCCAGCAATGTGCCTTGGTGGCCAAGAAGGCCAATGGTATCCTGGCCTGCATTAGGAATTGTGTGACCAGCAGGAGCAGGGAGGTCATTCTTCCCCTGTACTCGGCGCTGGTGAGACCGTATCTTGAGTACTGTGTCCAGTTCTGGGCCCCTCAGTCTAAGAAGGATGTTGAGATGCTTGAGCGCATCCAGAGGAGGGCAACAAGTCTGGTGAGGGGCTTGGAGCACAAGCCCTATGAGGAATGTTTGAAGGAACTGGGGTTGTTTAGACTGGAGAAGAGGAGGCTTAGAGGTGACCTTATTGCTCTTTACAACTTCCTGAAGGGAGGTTGTAGACAGGTGGGGGTCAGTCTCTTTCACCGGGCAGCAACTGACAGAACAAGAGGACACAGTCTCAAGCTATGTCAGGGAAGGTATAGGTTGGATATTGGGAAAAAAATTTTCACCGAAAGAATAATAAAGTACTGGAATGGACTTCCCAGGGAGGTGGTAGAATCACCATCTCTGGATGAGTTTAAAAAAAAGGCTGGACATGGCACTTGGTGCTATAGTCTAGTTGAGGTGTTAGGGCATAGGTTGGACTTGATGATCTTAGAGGTCTCTTCCAACCTCATTATTCTGTGATTCTGTGACCATTCTTTTATATATATATATAGCTGTATTACATGACCTGATGCATAAATACACATGCTGAAGCAACCAACAGGTACTTCCTATGAAAAGTGATGATGTATTCACACCTTGCGGGAAAAGGAAGGAGGAAAGGATAGGAAAAGGAAGCAATGTTGATCGTCCTGCTGTATTGGGCACCATTGTTTGAAATGCCATGGCCGATGATGTAGAAATTATAGTGGCATCAGATGTGGGAGATATGGGGTTAGATAATCTATTTGTATCTGATAATGGGGAAACACAAGGAGGGGGTGGGCGGTTGAGTGGGAGGCAAGAATTAGGTTCAAGTCTGCTGGTGGGGTGAACCCAGGGTAAACAGGAGGTGGTAGCTCTGAAACAGAGTAAAATTTAGCAGGGTAGAAAATCCATCTGGATTTAGGTGAAGTGTACTGCGTAGTGGCTTGCTAACATGAGTGAAATATGCTGTTTAGTCTGTTAACTCTGCTGTGCTTGTAAAACTGTCCCAGCCGAGGAGAAAAGAATGCAATCTCCAAGGTGAAGAGACAAGAGGGGCTCCTTGAACTCTGAAACTAAGAAAAGAAGAAGTCTGCAAAAATGGACAAAGGGATTAGAGAGTTCTCTGTACAAAGGGCCAACTGTAAATTGTAACTCTAAATCAACAGAATGAATATGCATGAACCTATTGTGAAATTCTATGTATATGTAAATTAGTACGGGATAATAAAAAGGATCGGGGATCCCTAAGGAGTGCGCATGCCCTTTGAAGGGAAATCCCTGCTGCAGGGGAAATCCCGGTGTACATCCAGCGCTGAAATGAAAAAAAATACCGTTCCCTACAAATCTTTATTGGAATTGTGGGGTTTTGATTTTTCATCCGCGTGTCATTTTGGCGAGCCAGTCAGGAGATTTTCTGTCCTCGAGGGGGCAGTGGGGGAGTGGACCCCATGGCACGCCCCGGGGAATTTCCCTGGAGGGGCTCCGCTCTGCCTCAGCTTGCCACCAGCGGAGACAGACAACGTCCTGCTGGTGTGCAGATAAACAGTATGTACTGAGACGGCCCTGGGGAGAGAGAGAGACAGGACTGCTGATCAGTCACTCAAGAGATGTCTGAGTGCCCAGCCTTGTTCCCGTGCCTGCAGGAAGCCCAGCCGATAGGGCGGCTGGGGCGAGCGGAGACGGGTTCACTGTTCCGATAGAGCGGCCGCTAGCGACTCTGGGGGTGAGTCAAGTGAACCCGAAGTTTGTGGTTTTGTGTCCGGACACTGTGTGGTTGATGTGTTTGTAGTTGTGTGAGTGCATGGTGTTTAAAGGGAGTGAACGAGCAAACGAGTGAGTGTACCCGCGGTGAGGGGTGAAGTGCTACTCACGTCTGAAGTGACCGGGTGAAACCCCAGGGGGGAGGTTGCTGGCCAAGCCGCAGAGAAGTGAGACAAGTGGAGGACATTTATTGATTTACTGTGTTTAGAGGTGGTGATTTGTGTATTTTAACAGTGGCTAGACGAATTCAGGGAGTTCCTTTGCCCCAGTGGTTTGGACTTGATCCCTGGGAGTTTGTGAACCCTGTGGATTATTGGATAGATAGAGGAGACCAAGAAGTTCAATTGGGGGGGCTTTATCAGACTTCATCTGGTAATATTGTAAGTCTGGACTGGGAGCAATCCGCCGTAGAGGATTTAGAAGTACCCGGAGTGACAAATGGAATAGCCTGCCTCTGCGGGCAGTTCCCAGGGGCTTTTGGTGTATTGAGAGGCTGGCACCCGGCATGGGTACTGTTGCAGTGTAGAGTTTGTGAAATACGCTGGTATTGCTGCTCTAGTAGGCGTCAGGGCATATTCCCTGAGTGTAAATTGGGGGTACCTAATCAGGCTAACTCAGAACCTGAGATCTTAAAGCTTGTCTGTGGAAAAACACATTTGATACCTGCCACCTGGGGTTGTGTGTGGGAGGAAAATTGGGAAAGAACTGTGAAGCTCTGTGAAGAGAGATTTGGGTGGAAAGAGATAGGACAAGGAGAAGGAGGTAATGGGAACTAATCAGAGTAAAGAAGTTCCCCGGGCTAGCCCCTTGGGGTGCATCTTAGCCCACTGGAAGGAAGTCACCAGTAGGGGCGGCTCGGAAAATAAAAAAGATTTAATTAAATATTGCACGTGCTGGTGGCCGTTATACAGGTTGGAGGATGGGGTGAAGTGGCCAGCTGCTGGAACTTTAGATTATAATATCTTACTGCAGTTAATGATATTCTTAAGATGGGAAGGTAAATGGGATGAAGTTTCGTATGCTGATATGTTTTTCACTTTAAGAAATCACCCAGAATGGCAGAGGGACTGTGGGCTCAGAGCTCCTTCTGACCCACTGGTGTTAGCTCTTGAAAAGGAAAACAAAGCAGAGAGGACAAATCAAACACTGTTGTTCAGCATGCAGTATAGGACAGTGATGTATGAGATCGGATAAAGTTTATCATGCTGAGGAGCAAGAACAAAATACATTTCATCTGTTAAAAGCTCCTCCTAGGAGATGGAGGGATGAGAGGGATGATGATAAAGACGAGGAGGATTTCCCAAAAAGGGAGGAGGAGGACTCAGGTGGAGAAGGCACATCCACTCAGATCTATCCCCCTCCTGCCAGACCAATTTCATCCAGAACTAGGAGGCAAGCAGTGTTACAGGCCCCTCTGCAAGAGGCAGTGGGACGAGAAGGGGAGAAACTAATGAATGAAGTGCCATTCACCACTCTTGACTTAGAAGCATGGGAGAGGATTGCTAGAAATTATTATGTTGATCCGATACTTACTGCCAAACGTTTACAGTATGTTATCAAACAACACAATCCAGATTGGGCTGACATGCAGTTACTATTGGAGGCTTTTACTGAGACAGAGAAACAGTTAATCTCTAAAACAGCAGGAATTTTGGCAGAAGATTACTGCAAAAGCAAGCAGCTGGATGTAAAAGAGTATTTTTCCCTCCAAGACCCAAAATGGAATCCTAACATATCAGCAGAGGTAAGGAAATTAACTGATTATCAAGAGTGGATAGTAAGAGGAGTGGAAAGAGCTATTCCAAAGACCATAAACTGGTCTGTCCTATATTCCTGTAAGCAGGGGCCTTCCGAGACTCCGTCTGAGTTTCTAGAGCGTTTAAGGGATACAATGCGTCGCCATACATTGTTAGACCCGTGGTCTGAGATAGGGATAAACCAGCTAGTTAATTCATTTTTGGGACAGTCTGCTGGAGATATTAGGCATAAACTTCAGAAAATCTGGGGGCCAGAAGGGAGAAACCTTGAAACCTTGCTAGAAGAGGCATGGAGAGTATTTAGCAACCAGGAAGAAGGATATAAACTGTGAATTAAAAAGCTGGTGGCAGTGGTACAGGAGGAAAGGCAAGGGAGACACAGGCAGGGACCACCCAGACGAGGTTCACCTCAGCTGGGCAGAAACCAGTGTGCAATCTGTAAAAGACCTGGTCACTGGAAAAACCAATGCCCAGAACGAAGGCAAGGTGACCAAAAGGTGGTTGCACATGTACAAAACAACTGAGGAGGACCGGGGGATTCCACCCCAGCGGATCCACTGGTTATAACAATGAGGCTGGGAGAAGAAGGGAAAAGGGTGGAATTTTTAGTGGACACAGGGGCCACATATTCAGTTTTAAATAAAGCATTAGTACCTGTAGAAAATGATTATGTTGTGGTGCGGGGAGCAACTGGCCAATCTGAGAAGGCATGTTTTTGTAAAACTCTGAAGTATAATTTGGGAAAACAATGGGGTATTCACAAGTTTTTGTATATGCCCAACTCTCCAAAGGTACTTTTAGGGAGACACTTGTTGGAACAGTTGTAAGCAACCATTACATTCAAAAATGGGGAGGTTACTCTGGAGGTAAATGATCAAAAGTATATAGAGGTGTTAAGTTTAACATTAACAGCCATTGAGAATAAGGAAGAAATTAGTGAAGAGATATTAAGTCATGTATTTCCTGGAGTATGGGCCTCATGTACCAGGGAGGGCAAAAAATGCCTCCCCTATAGTAATTAGGCTTAAGGAAGGGGCACAACCAGTAAGAATTAAGCAGTATCCACTGAAAATAGAGGACAGGGAAGGAATTAGACCAATAATTGAGAATTTTCTGCAGTTAGGGTTATTGAAGGAATGCCAATCTGATTGCAATACCTCCATTCTACCTGTTCGGAAACCTGATGGGTCATACCGGATAGTACAGGATTTAAGGGCTGTAAATAAGATAACAGAAGACTTATATCCTGTGGTAGCAAATCCATACACCCTACTGACTTCTTTAACACCTGAGTTTACCTGGTTTACTGTTTTAGATCTGAAAGATGCCTTATTTTGCCTCCCTTTCCATGAAACCAGCCAGAAAAATTTTGCATTAGAATGGGAAAGCCCTAAAAATGGGCGTAAAACCCAGCTCACATGGTCCGTGTTACCTCAAGGCTCCAAAAATTCCCGTACTCTGTTTGGGGAACAACTTGCAAAAGATCTAGTGTCCTGGGAAGCCCCACAGGAAGAAGGAAGGCTATTGCAGTATGTGGACAATCTTCTAGTAGCCACCAGGACAAGGGAAGCATGTATGGCCTGGACGGTAAGCCTTTTGAATTTCCTAGGGCTCCAAGTATACGGGGTATCAAAGAAAAAGGCACAGGTGGTGAAGCAGACGGTAATCTACCTGGGGTACAAGGTCGGTGCTGGGCAACGAACTTTAGGGCAGGCTCGCAAGGAAGCAATATGCCAGACCCTGAAACTTCAGATGATAAAAGAACTCCGAACCTTCCTAGGCATGGCAGGGTGGTGCTGGCTGTGGATTTATAATTATGAATTGCTTGTCAAACCTCTCTATGGTCTTATTGCCAATGGAAATAGAGTACTCCAGTGGACAAAGGAAGCCACACAGGCCTTTCACCAGCTGAAGAGTTCCCTCATGTCAGCTCCAGCTTTGGGACTTCCAGACATAAGTAAACCATTCTTTCTATTTTCCCACAAAAAACAAGGAATTGCCCTGGGGATATTGGCTCAGGACTTGTGTCCCTACTGGAGGGCAGTTACTTACTTTTCCAAGCAACTAGATGCAACGGCTAAGGGATGGCCAGGTTGCCTCAGAGCTGTAGCAGCAGTCGTGCTGAATATTCAAGAAGCACACAAGTTTACCCTGGGACAAAAATTGACTGTACTAGTGTCCCACACAGTGTCCGCAGTACCGGAAGTAAAGGGCGGCTACTGGCTCTCACCACAGAGGTTCCTGAAGTACCAGGCCATCATGGTATAACAAGATGATATAGAGATAGTAGTAACTAACATTGTCAACCCAGCTTCTTTCCTCAGTGGGAATCAAGGAGAAACAGTACACCACGACTGCCTGGAGACTATTGAAGCTCCTTACTCCAGCTGCCCAGACTTAAAGGACACTCCTTTGGATAACGCAGAGACCTGGTTCACTGATGGGAGCAGCTACATTGCCAGTGGAAAATGACATGGTGGATATGCAGATACCTGCAGAGAGGTAATAGAATCTGGACCCTTACCAACAGGCACCTCTGCGCAGAAGGCTGATATAATCACACTGACCCGTGCCTTGGAGATGGCCAAAGGGAAGAAAATAAATATTTACACAGACTCAAGGTCTGCATTCGGAGTTGTGCATGCACATGGGGCCATTTGGAAAGAAAGGGGACTGCTGACTTCGCAAGGGAAAAACATTAAACATGCACAAGAGACAATTCGTCTGCTGGAAGCAGTTCAGCTGCCCAAAAAGGTTGCAATTATGCATATTAAGGCACACCAGAAAGTGAGATCAGAATTGGAGGAAGGAAATGAGCTGGCGGATAGAGAGGCAAAAGAAGCAGCAAAAGTTGAGGTAACTACAGGAGGAGCTCTGATCCCAGATGGACAAATTTCCTTTGAAGGTAAGCCAGAATATAATAAGAAAGACAGGAAACTAATCGAGGATCAAAAAGGGAAATATGACCACGAGGGGTGGGCCACCACTGAAGGGAAGCTGGTAATCCCTTCCCACTTCTTGTGGTCACTAGTAAGGGAGGAACATCAGAAAACACACTGGGGAGTAGGTGTCCTGAACACCTATTTGACTGAAAGGATCGTTGCCAGGAATCTATATGCCACTATTATTCAGGTGACCCGACAATGTGATTTTTGTCTCCAAACTAAACCCAAGAATATCCCTAGACCAAAACTCAGTCAGACTGGGAGGGGCCATGGACCTGGACAGCAGTGGAAAATTGACTTTTCCGAACTCCCAAGGAAAGGGGGGTATAAGTATTTGCTAGTGTTAACTGATACCTTTTCTGGGTGGCCAGAGGCATTCCCCACCAGAACTGTCAAAGCTCAAGAAGTGACTGGGGTATTATTACAAGAAATAATACCATGTTTCGGAGTTCCAGCTGCAATATCCTCAGACAGGGGATCACATTTCATTTCCAGAATAGTACAACAGATTAGCAACCACCTGGGCATAGATTGGAAACTACATACTCTATACCGCCCCGAGTCGAGCAGCCAGGTGGAGAAAATGAATCATCTGATTAAACAACAGATTGTAAGACTGGGGCTCATGATAAAGTCAGACTCTCATTTAAATTTAAAATAGATGTTATCCATGTTACAACGATTAAACCACATACAACTCACACCAATACTCAAGCAGCTCAGACCCAAACCATCCTTGAACCTAAAATATATGAAATAGGCCCATACGTAGTGAGAAATATGGGTCAACAACAACTGTTGTTCAATCCAGAGTGGTTTCTCAAACATGTTGAATTGCTAATGCAAATTAACATCTCAGAAATCCAGCCAGCCTGCTCCTCTTTCCTAAGAACATCCTTTGTGGGCTGGACAATGTGGTTACAAAGACAAATACACCTCAGGAGCAAAATAAAAAGGGATCTAACTGGGATATTAGGGACAGGATTAGGAGTTTTAAATTGAATTGATTCAGAAATACTGATGAATAAGCTGGCAACAGCAACAAGTAGTTTAACAAAATTGAAACAGGCTTTACAGTCATCTCTATTGGCATTAGGAACTAGCCAGTGGCAGATTTCGAAAGTACTGCCAAAGTGGGAAAAGGCTGGGGACCAAGACCACAAGTTAATAATAGAAGCGCTTAGCACAGTTCAAGATAATGTGTCTTTAGCTCTCAGCTGTATGTGTCATGGTTTGACACTGGCACGATGCCAGTGCCCCCCCCCCCCGCCATGAAAATGCAATCTCTTGACTGAATGCTGTGAAATGTGATCGAGAACAGAGCAAAGCAGGCCCAAGCCTAATAACAAGAAAAAAAAACTTTATTAAACTACTACCACTATGCTACTATAAAAGAAAGGAAAAAAAAGAAACACACACAATTCAAAATGAAAACCTTCCAAAGCATTCCTCCTCCCACCACCCAACTCCAACAAAACCACAGTGAGACACAATCTGGACCCCAATCAGGTTTCCACCCTCCAGATAATCAACACCCAGTCCATCTGCAGGGAGAGAGGAGTCTCTCTCCTGTGCCACAGACCCCCAAGAAACACAGCTGCCACATCCTGTGCTTCCATGTCACCACATGGCACCGCCCAGAGAAAAAAGTTTGCCAGTGGTGACCCTCTCCTTTCCATGCACAGTGCTCTCACCACCAATGCATGGATGGACAGACTGCTTTTTAGGATTTTTCCTTTTAAGGATGCCCTCCCAAGAGGGGAAAAAACAACAGTTCAGTTTTTCATTTTTGGGACCAACAGTCCCCCCCATTTTCCCCTGGGGCCGAGGGTCCAAGAACAGAGATCTTCTTCTCTTCTTCCTCTGCGAAGACAGGGGGCACCACCACAAACCTCCTTAACTTTTCTCTGTTCACTCCACTTCGGTCTTTTCCCAGCTGAAGCATGGTCTCTTTGGCTCACCGGCATCCTCCTAAAATACAGTCTCTCATGGAGGAGAAGATCAGCTCAGTCTGTGGCTACCAAGAAAAAGTCCAGCCAAAAGCCACTCCATCCTCTCCTCCCACCTAGAATTTCTCCTTCCAACATCCCAGGTCCCAGGCTGTCTCTCTTCCTCTCTTTTCAAACCGAGGAGGAGAAAAATTTCACAAAGCTTTCATTTCTCAAGGAAGGGTTAAAAGTCCTGACTCCCAGAGATGGCTTGCTGCCCAGGCTCCAGCTCCCACAGGCAGCTGGGCACCTTGCGGCCCCTCTGCTCTTCTCCTTCCCCGCGGTGAACTGCTGGCAAAACCACCGCCGTCTCTTTTTCTCTCTTGGGAGAGAGACTCTGGGGGGAACGGAGACATGCCAGATTTTCTCCACCCTTCCATCTGCAGGGGGCCAGGCCCGGTTCCAGTCCCTCCACCCTTGGGCCTACCTCCGAAGGCCACATGGCTTCTCCCCTCCCCCACCCAGCTCGTCGCCGGGCAGGGGAGAGTCCTGCACTGACCGCTGACCGGAACCCAAGAGAGAAGTTTTCCTGGGAATTCTGCTTTTAACCCCTCTGTGTTCTCAGAGGCGTGTCTACCTTCAATTGGTCAATGTCCAAATTCACCTCTTCCTTCCGGAAAAATTCTTTTTCTGTGTCAAACCACGACAGTATGCAAGCACAGTTGTGGATGCAGACAACAGCAGCTCTGATCATGCGGGAAGGAAGTGAAGGTGAATTTCCAGCAGAAAACTGAAAGATTTTCTGGGATGATGCAATTGATTTTGAAAGAAAGTTTCAGTCCTGGTGGACTGTGGTAAATTTTACTTATGATCCTGCTTCTAATGTGGCCACTGCCTTTGTGCTTACTATACGTAATACCACTGTTTATGTGATCCACCCCATCATCGCACTAGGATGAAATCATCAGAAAACAGTGCTCTACCCCTCAGAGCATAGACTGTGGGCATGAAAGGTGAATGAAAAGTGGCAAGCAGTAAAATTATAATATTGTGTTGTTAGGGAGCAACTAGGATTCATTTGTGAAGGCAATAGCATTAATGCTCAAAATGTGTGTCTTGACACTGAACAAACTATTTGCCACTTTGAAATCCATCCAGTCACTGATCAGAAAACCGTGTTTGTATATACTGGTAAAGGTTGTGTATGCTTGAGAACTGCCTGTGATACTGTAAAACTCGATAACAGTGATTTTATTTTGTCTACTAGAAATCATTCTAATTTTTGTATTTGCAATTTTGTTAAGATTATTGGGTGTGATTTTTTGTATTTGGCCCCAGTGACATCCTACCAGCTGATTAAAACCAATTACACAATGTAACATAAACTATCACCCACTCCTATTGGAATGGACATCACATTAGTAAAACAATTAACTAAACACCAGGACTTATTAGAGATTTTGAAGAAAATCCAAAAAAGCGGAGAAAAAACCATAGTTACTGTTCATCGTGATACCAAAGAAATAACCAGAATTCTTCAAAGGATGAAACAATGCTGATCATCACTGGCGGGATGTAATCTTTGGATGGTCACCAACTGCAAATGAGATTTTTAATAAGTTGTGTCACCCTATTGTAGTTTTATTGATATTAGTTGGAGTAAGTTTAGGATTATCCTTCATATTGCTAATTTGGAATTGGAGAATACTACAGCGAATAGCTGTGTTAACCTCTTTATCAAATGTACATGGTAAGGCGTTAAGGGACACATTATTGTAGTGATTTGTATTAAGTAAAAGAATTTACTTATATGTAGGAAAGGGGAGGATGAAACAGAGTAAAATTTAACAGGGTAGAAAATCCATCTGGATTTAGGTAAAATGTACTGCGTAGTGGCTTGCTAACATGAGTGAAATATGCTGTTTAGTCTGTTAACTCTGCTGTGCTTGTAAAACTGTCCCAGCCGAGGAGAAAAGAATGCAATCTCCAAGGTGAAGAGATAAGAGGGGCTCCTTGAACTCTGAAACTAAGAAGTCTGCAAAAATGGACAAAGGGATTAGAGAGTTCTCTGTACAAAGGGCCAACTGTAAATTGTAACTCTAAATCAACAGAATGAATATGCATGAACCTATTGTGAAATTCTATGTATATGTAAATTAGTACGGGAAAATAAAAAGGATCGGGAATCCCTAAGGGGTACGCATGCCCTTTGAAGGGAAATCCCTGCTGCAGGGGAAATCCCAGTGTATGTCCAGTGCTGAAAATAAAAAAAAATTATAATTCCCTACAAATCTTTATTGGGAGTGTGGGGTTTTGATTTTTCATCCACGTGTCAGCTCCACTCTGAGAGGGAGTGGAGTCTCACAGCCCCATAGTGGTAAAGGTACCTTTCTTCATGAGCGATCTCGAGGCATGGGTGAGATGGGCAGGGCCCTATAGAGAAGACCTGGAGAGAGTATCTAAAGTATTTGAAACCATCCTCAAGACCCAGAAGATGGATTGGGGGGGGATATGCAAGCTCTGCTAGATAATCTATTAGATCCTACAGAAAGAGAGATGGTACTCAGGACTTCTAGGAGGAAGCTAGAAAGGATATAAACAGAAGATAGGTTACCAATAATTGCTGAAGAGCATTTTTCCATCCTGGGACCCCCATTGGGACCCCAACACCAGGGAAGAGGGGGCTTTACTGGAACAATATCAAAGATGGATATTATTTGGCTTTAAACATGCAATGCCAAAAGCAATCAGCTGGTCAAAACTTTATGAGGTGAAACAAGAACTGCATGAGTTTCCTACTGCATTTGTGGAACACCTAAGGGCAACTGCCAGGAGACACACTAATACTGATCCCAAAAAAACAGAGGAACCTGTACAGCTGGCTTCCATATCCATGAGGAACTCAGCACTGGATAATAGAAAGAAGTTACAAAACCTGAAGGAAGGAGACTCTCGTGACCTAGGGAAACTTCTAGAAGTGGCCTGGACAGTTTTTAATAATAGGGGAGAAAAGGAAAAAAGAGAAGACCTAGGAGAGTAAAAAGGAGAAGGAGGAAAAAGAAAAGGGAAATGGAAATAGATAAAAGAGAAAGGTGTAGGGATGCAAAGCTAATAGCAGCTTTGAAAGGGGTGCCATTTAATCACAAAATGGGGAGGGGCCCTGCCCAAGGACTGAAGTTGAATCAGTGTTCATATTGTAGAGGGTTCAGGTATTGGAAAGAGGAATGTCCCCAGAGGCAGAGGAGGTAACAGAGCTACCTCTACATCAGGAATGAAGGGGACAGGGGGTAGAAACCACAGCTGAACCCCTCATTACAATAGAGTTCAGGAAGCAGAAAACTGACTTTTTAATAGACACTGGGGCCACTAGTTCAGTATTAAATACAAACCAGGGAAAATTAGGCCAAGAAACTGTAAATGTTGTTGGTGCAACAAGGAAAGCAGAAAAATGAACATGCTTTAATCCCATTAGCTTTAAATTCAGAAAACAGTGGATAACACACAAATTTTTATATATGCCTGAGTCTCTGGTTCCTCTTTCAGGAAGAGACTTGTTAAGTAAATTGGGAGCTCAGATTGTATTTAAAGATGGAGAAATACCATTATTAGTACCCAAGACTAAAGCTATCGAGGCAAGGACTTTTATATTGAGGGGAACACTGGAACCAGACAATTCTGGAGGAATACCTGAAGCAGTAGAAAATGTAGTAAAACCCCAGTTTGGGCCAGCAGAACCCCAGGCCATTCTTGACAAGTTCAGCTTGTAAGCGTTACCCTAAAACCTGTATCAAAGCTTGTAAGACAGAAACAATATCCTTTAAAATAGAAGCTAGAAGGGGAATCGAGCATCTAATTGAAAATTTCAGGGAATTCGGATTATTAATAGAATGTGAATCAGAATATAACACTACCATTTTGCCAGTTAAAAAGTCTGAGATGGATAAGCACAGGTTGGTGCAAGACCTATGAACGATGAATCAAATAGTCCAGGATACCTATCCTATTGTAGCTAATCCCTATACCCTATTAATAGCCCTTATGGAATATCACCAATGGTTTACAGTGATAGATTTGAAGGATGCCTTCTTTTGCATGCCTTTTGATAAGCAAAGTCAGGGCATTTTTACTTTTGAATGGGAAAATCTTCAAACTGGCCAGAATACTCAGCTTATCTGGACTGTATTACCACAAGGATTTAAAAATAGCCGAACAATTTTGATGAACTAACTGGCAAAAGAATTAGAGGTCTGGAAGAAGGAGAACCTTGAAGGGTTGGTCCAGACTGTCAGTTTGTGCAATCACCTGCATCCACAGGAGTTGTCAATCCTAGCGGATTGCAAAGTCTCCAGTTGCGGCAAACTTATGTCACAAAATATCCACCTTTTGGAAAGCTCAAAAATGTTCATGTCTCAGTTGACACTTTTTCGGGAGCAATTTTTGCATCATTGCACACAGCAGAAACCGCACAACATGCCTGTCAACATTTTTTACAAGCATTTGTATCATTGGGGGTGTCTCAAGAAATAAAAACAGACAATGGTGCAACTTATATAGGGAAGGTGCTTGACAAGTTTTTGAAAACATGGGGTATCAGACACACCTTTGGTATTCCCCACTCTCCCACAGGTCAAGCAATCATTGAAAGAATGCACCACACCCTGAAATCCCTTCTGGATAAACAGAAGAGCGGGGAGGCAGAGGCAACGCCTCACATGTGGTTGAACAAGGCTATGTATGTGTTGAATTTTCTAAACGGCTCTTTTTCAGAGCCCACTCTACCAATTCTCAGGCATTTTTCAAACAGCACACAGGCAAAACAGGCAATCCCTTAGTTTAGATCAAAAACCCAGAATCAGGGCAGATTGAAGGGCCTTTCAAATTAATAATTTGGGGAAAGGGTTTTGCTTGTGTCTCCACAGAGCGAGGACCAAACTGGGTTTCGGAGAGATACGTGAAGCCTTATCAGACCCAGACACAAGCAGACGATAGATCTGAAAGGAAAGAGGCAAGCACACAGACATCTTCAATCAAGAATTTCGGGACTTGTGTGTCATTGCATTGCAAAGTCCAAATGTTGTTTCTGTGTTTCATTCTATTATCAATTGCCTTCAGCAATTCCATTGCCTTGGGTGATTCGGCAGATTTGCCCATGGTCCAACCAAAAGAAAATGTTTGGGAAACTTTGGCCAATGCAGCAGGTTTGGTGTAATGGGGTGATGTTATGATGCTGGTATCCCCAATCGTATGTTCTGTTTATGTTTGATATTATATTCTGTGCTTTCAGAACTGACTCTGAAAGTGAACGTTTGTTTTGTCTTGTTATCAGCCGGTGCACCTCCCCCCATGGTCTGTTCTCTAGAAGAGGCTAGTGCTGGCTGGCTTGCTTTTTGCTTTGCTTTGCTTTGCTTTGCTTTGCTTTGCTTTGCTTGCTGTCTTTCACTTGCTTGCTTTTGCTGGCTTGCTTTTGCTTTTGCCTTTGCTTTTGCTTGTTACTTCATTTGGCTAACCAGTCCACTTCTTTCCCTGGACTGGTTTTTATTTTCCTTTCCCTTTCCTGCTCTGGACTGGGACCTGGGAAACACTGAGGAAACACCGAGAGCCTGTGCTTTGCGATCTGCAGCAGCCATCCCCAGTGCTGGAGAGCAATCTCCAGCGTCCAGACCAGGGCGACCACTCCCAGGAAAGACTTTCTGGATTTGTTCATCACCTCAAAGTGGTGAAAGAGTTTTGTTGTCATCTGGTGTTGTTCATTTTTTGGTGCTGGGGAGTGTTTTGTTTGTTAAATAAACAGGACCTTTTCCACTTCTTTCAGAGAAAATTCTTCCCGAACCAGGTGGGTGAGGAGGGGCCATGGGGGTTTGTCTTGTGGGGGGTCCTTCCAGAGGTTTTTCCCCCAAATTTGCCCTAAACTAGGGCAAATATTTTGGCGCCCAACGCGTGGCTCGAGAGAGTGGAAAAAACCCTGTTCTAATCATATTTTGGTTCCAATTACTTTGTGTTGGTATGGAGCAGTTACTGGCTATGTTGTTTAAATTCATATTGTCTCTTGGGGTGGACGCCTGCATGTGTCTCTGGTCCCTAGGGTTTTTTGAGATCTTAACCCCTCTATGGTCCTTAGGTTTATTTTTTTATCCAGGAATAGCTCCGGTATTGTCCCTAATACGTATTTTTTGCAGTAGAGGGTCACAGACCAGAATATCCATCGGGCTGGGCTTGGGTGTGATGGCTTGCAGGGGGTTTATAAAGGTGCTGAGGTCTGTTCCTGGAATGTATGGTTCATGGTCATGGTTGTACAGCCAGTTTGTTAGAGGGGAAGCAGGGGATGAGGCTTTTCAGCCTTTGCTTTCCTTCTTCTCCTCTGAATTTGTTACCTCCATATAAGAGAATGTTCAGTTTCCCCTGACTGTTAAAGGGACCATCTTCCTGGTGTTTAATCTGGTAAGCTTTCTCTATACAGTCTGCAGTCTCTCTAGAATGAGGGCTGAGATTTCTAGAGGGGTTGATGAGACCCCTGACCCAGGAGTAGACCCAGGTGTGAGAAATCCTGAGTGATGTGGAAATGGGAGGATATAGGCCAAATCTGAAAGGAATTTTCTGACCCTATAGCCTGGAACTTTCCAAGTGAAAAAATTCAGAATGCAGCTGAGGTGGCGAAGTACCTGAAAGAGAAGTGCCATGATAACTCTAAGGAGAAAAAGATCATTGCAGTGAGCTGGGCCCTGGCATATGCTTATCACACCCTGCTAGATACTGTAGGGCAGCAGACAGAGGAAGAGGGGCAGGGAGATAAATCAGCAGCTATCCCAGTCACTCAGGCTGCAGCCAACACCCCCGGCTCAAAGCCAGCAGCTAAACCAGACAGTGAGCCTAGGCTAGCAGCTAAACCAGACTGTAAGCCTCAACCAATGGCTGTTGCTACTAGCACGAGAAGTGGAAAGTGCACAGAGAAGACCAATCGACCAGTGGATGATGACGATGGTGATGATAATGCAGGAGAAGGACCCTCAACGCCTGCTGACATAAAATCAGGAGTCAAAGCAACTGGTACAAGATCAAAGGCCAGTATTGAGTCCTTTTCCCTAAAGGACTATCGTGGCCTATGAAAGGATTACACTCAGTGACCTGAGTTGGTTGGTCCGTCTTTGGGATGCTGCAGGAAAGGCTACAAATCTGGATGGCGCTGTGTCATGGTTTGATGCTGGCACAATGCCAGCGCCCCATGAAAATGCAACCTACCAATCAAATGCTGTGAAATGCGATTGAGAACAGAGCAAAGCAGGCCAAACTTAATAACAACGGAAAAACTTTATTACACTACTAATAATAATATAAAGGGGAAAAGAAAAAAAAAAAGAATGGAAAAAAACCCACACCAAATTCAAAATTAAAACCTTCCAAAACATTCCTACTCCCACCACCCAACTCAAACAAACCACAGCGAAACTCAGTTGGATCCTTAATCAAGTTTTCACCCTTCTATATAATCAATACTGAATCCATCGGGGAAGAGAGGAGTCCCCCTTGCACCATAGAGCCCCAGGAAACACAGGTGCCACCTCTTGGGTTTCCATGTCACATGTGGCACTGCCCAGACACACCGGCCAGTGTGACACTCTCCATGTCACAGCGCTCTCACCACCGTGCGTGAACAGAGACTGCTTATAGGGCTCCTTTAAGGATGCTTTGCCAAGGACCACCAGGAACAACAGTCCAGTGTCTCATTTTGGGACTACCGTCCCCCCCATTTTCCCCTGGGGCCAAGGGTCCAAGAACAGAGATCGCCTTCTCTTCTTCTCTGAAGACGGAGGGCATCCTCACTCCCTCCTCAGCTCTCTCTGTTCATTCCTGAACTGGTAGTTGCTGAAGGAGTCTCTTGGCTCACCAGTGCATCCCCCTAAAACGCAGTCCCTCTTGAATGGAGGAGTGGTTCAGTGTATGGTAAACCAGAAGAGTCCAGCCAAAAGCCACTCCATCATCTCCCCCCAACCTTCTTCTCTGAACATCTGAGGTCCCAGGCTGTCTCTCTTTCCTTCAAATTGAGGAGGAGTAATATTTCATAAAGCCTTCATTTCACAGAAAAGGGTTAAAATTCCCGGACTCCCCGGACGGCTGAAATCTGCCCCAGGACTCCGTCTCCCATCTCCCACGCTGGGCATCTTCCACCGCCCCCGCCTCCTCCTTCTCCTCTGCCGGCAAACTTTCAGGTGTCTGCTGGCTCTCTATCTCTTTTCCCTCTAGCTTGAGGGGGGGGTGGGGGGGGGTGGGACAAAGACATCCCAGATGTTCTCCACCCTTCCGTCCGAAAGAGCTGGCCCAGCTCGGTTCTGATCATTCATCCCCTTCCCTACCTCTGCAGGCCGCACGGCTCCCCTCCCCGACCCAGCCCAGGCTGGGCAGGGGAGGTCTGTACCTTGCGATGACCAAAACCAAAGAAGAGCGAGTTCTCCTGGAAATTCCTCTTTTAACCCCTCTGTGTTCTCAGAGGCATGTCCACCTTCAATTGGTCACCCCAAGTGTCAGTATCTAAACCTGACTCCTGACTGGATTTACCTCTTCCTTCCAAAAATATTCTCTTCCCGTGTCACACCACGACACGCTGAAGCAAGGCATTTGGGGTCCCTGTCACATGATCCTGTCATTGATCAACGGATGATGGGGGGGCTAACCCTCACAGCCTCTGGGCAAGGGTTCTGGAAAGTGTAGCACAAAGATACCTGTGTGCAGATGATCTTTATATGCAGCAAACCCACTGGAAGACTATAGAACAAGGGATCCAACGTCTGAGAGAAATGGCAGTGGCAGAGATTATCTTCTCAGATGAAATAACAACTAGGAATCCAGACTTGGTACCATGTACATCTGTGATGTGGCGAAAACTTGTACAGCTTGGGCCACATGACTACGCTTCTGCCTTAGCAATAATGAAGCAAGATGAGAGGGATGAGACCGTGCTCGACATGGCAAGGAAACTCCGAGCATATGCAGATGCTGTACATGGCCCAACCCATGCTAGAATTGCAGCAGTGGAAACACGTCTGCAGAAATTAGAAGATAAGATAGAGGAGAATCATAAGAGACTCAGGGAGGAGATAAAGGAGGACCTACTCCAAATCTCAGCAGTACAGATCAGAGGTTCTGGTATCCAACGTAGACGTTCCTCAGATGGTGAGAGAAGGTACACCCCACGAACTGAGCTGTGGTTCTTCCTGCGCGATTGCGGAGAAAACATGAGGAAATGGTACGGAAAACCTACTGGTGCTCTGGCACAACGGGTGCATGAATTGAAGGAAGGTAAGACTCAGAGAGGAAGTGCCACCAAAAGGAGAGCAGCTCCAGTTGCCCGTAGCCAAACTGCCAGGCATGATGATGATGACGACATGTCTGATCCCCTTGAAGGAACCTCTAAGACATACGCCCAAGGCAAGAAGGATAACCAGGCTTAGAGGGGCCCTGCCTCTAGCCAGGTAGAGGCGAGGGAAAACCGTGTTTTCTGGACTGTGTGGATTCACTGGCCTTGCACATCGGAACCATAAATATATACGGCTTTGGTTGATAATGGTGCAAAATGCACATTCATTCCATCTGTCCTAGTTTAGGGCAAATTTGGGGAAAACCCAGGAAATAAACCCCCACGGCCCCTCTCCACCCACCTGGTTCACGGAAAAATTTCCTCTGAGAGAGAAGTGGAAAAGAACCTGTTTATTCAACAAACAAAGCACTGCCCAGCACCAAAACAATTAACAACACTAGATGACAACAAAACTCTTTCACCCCTCTGAAGAGATGAACAAATCCAGAAGGTCTTTCCTGGGAGTGGTCGCCCGGGTCTGGACGCTGGGGATTGCTCTCCAGCACTGGGGATGGCTGCAGCAGATCACAAAATGCAGGCTCCTGGTGTTCCTTGGTGTTTCTCAGATCCCAGTCCAGAGCAGGTTGGATGGTATTCAGAAAGAGGAAAGGAAAAAGCAACAGTCCAGGGAAAGAATTGGACTGCTTAGCTAACCTAACTAGGAAGCAAAGCAAGAAAGCAGGCAAAGCAAGCAAGCCAAGCAAAGCAAAGCCAGTCAGCCAGCCCTAGCCTTTTCTAGACAGCAGACGATGGGGGGAGGTGAACCAGATAATAACACGGCAAAACAAACCTTCACTTTCAGAGTCAGTTCTGAAAGCACAGAACATAATATCAAACGTAAACAGAACACACAATTGGAGATACAAACACCATAACAGTCACCCTGGGACACCATCGAGACACGTAGGGGCAGAATCTGTCTCTATCACCCGTGCGACAGGTGGATCACAGGACTTTACCTTGGTGGAAGCTGATGTAAGTCTGACTGGAAATGAGTGGAAGAAACACCCTATTGTGACTGGCCCAGAGGCCCCATGTATTTTGGGTATAGCCTACCTTCGAAGCAGTTATTTTAAAGACTTACCCTTCAACAGCCCCATTTGGCCTGTGCGTAAATTGGAAGGAGAATGGAGATTGACAGTGGACTACCGTGCATTGAATGAAGTGACTCCACCACTGAGCACTGCTGTGCCAGACATGCTGGAACTCCAGTACGAGCTGGAGTCCAAGGCAGCGAAGTGGTACGCCACTACTGATATTGCCAATGCATTTTTCCCTATTCCTCTGGCAGCAGAATGAAGGCCTCAGTTTGCCTTAATGTGGAGGGGAGTTCAGTATACCTGGAACCGACTGCCCCAGGGGTGGAAGCACAGTCCTACCATCTGCCATGGACTGATCCAGACGGCACTAGAAAAGGATGAGGCTCCAGAACATCTACAATATATTGGTGATATTATTCTGTGGGGGAACACAGCAGCAGAAGTGTTTGAGAAAGGAGAGAAAATCATCCGAATCCTCCTGGAAGCTGGTTTCGCCATCAAGAAGAGTGAAGTGAAGGGACCTGCTCAAGAGCTCCAGTTCCTGGGAGTGAAGTAGCAAGATGGACGGCATCCGATTCGTACAGATTTCATCAACAAGATCGCAGCAATGTCTCCACCAACCAACAAGATAGAGACACAAGCTTTCTTAGGCGTCATCGGTTTTTGGAGAATGCATATTCCCGAGTACAGTCAGATCGTGAGCCCTCTTTACCTGGTCACCCGCAAGAAGAATGATTTCTGCTGGGGCCCTGAGCAGCAGCAAGCTCTCGCCCAGATAAAGCAGGAGATCGCTCATGCAGTAGCCCTTGGCCCAGTCAGGACAGGACCAGATGTGAAGAACGTGCTCTACTCTGCAGCCGGGAACCATGGTCTGTCCTTGAGCCTTTGGCAGAAGGTGCCTGATGAGACTCGGGGCCGACCACTGGGATTTTGGAGTCGGAGCTACAGAGGGTCTGAAGCCAACTACACCCCAACAGAGAAGGAAATCTTGGCCGCCTACAAGGGAGTCCAGGCCGCCTCAGAGGTGATTGGCACAGAAGCACAACTCCTCCTGGCACCCCGACTACCGGTGCTGGGGTGGATGTTCAGAGGAAAGGTTCCCTCCGCCCACCATGCCACCAGTGCTATATGGAGCAAGTGGATTGCTCTCATCACGCAGCGTGCCCATATTGGTAAGCTGAATCGCCCTGGGATTTTGGAAGTAATTACAAATTGGCCCGAAGGTGAAAGTTTTGGTGTCGCAGATGAAGAAGAAGAACCAGTGACAGGTGCTGAAGAAGCTCCACCATACAACCAACTGCCAGCAGAGGAAACCCGCTACTCTCTCTTCACTGACGGTTCCTGTCGCATCGTAGGGATGAATTGGAAGTGAAAAGCAGCTGTATGGAGTCCCACACAGCGGGTTGCAGAGGTCACTGAAGGAGAAGGTGGATCAAGCCAGTTTGCTGAACTCAAAGCTGTTCAACTGGCCCTAGACATTGCAGAAAGGGAGAAGTGGCCAAAGCTCTACCTCTACACTGATTCATGGATGGTAGCCAATGCTCTGTGGGGGTGGCTAGAGAGGTGGAAAGAAGCTAACTGGCAGCGTAGAGGAAAACCAATTTGAGCTGCTGAAGAGTGGAAAGATATCGCTACCCGGGTAGAGAAGCTAGCAGTGAAGGTTCGCCATGTAGATGCCCATGTCCCCAGAAGTAGAGCTAATGAAGAGCAGCAAAACAATCAGCAGGTAGATCAGGCTGCGAAGATAGGGGTATCAAAGACAGACCTTGATTGGGAACACAAGGGAGAGTTGTTCCTAGAACGATGGGCCCATGTTGCCTCAGGCCATCAGGAAAGAGATGCCACTTATAAGTGGGCACGAGACTGAGGGGTGGATCTAACCATGGACAGTATTTCTCAGGTGATCCATGACTGTAAGACATGTGCTACCAGCAAACAGGCCAAGCGGGTGAAGCCCCTGTGGTATGGTGGGCGGTGGTCCAAGGGCAGGTATGGAGAGGCCTGGCAGATTGACTACATCACACTGCCCCAGACACGCCAAGGCAAGCGCTACATGCTCACAATGGTAGAAGCCACCACTGGATGGTTGGAAACCTACCCTGTGTCTCATGCTACAGCCCGTAACACTATCCTGGGCCTTGAAAAGCAGGTCCTTTGGAGGCATGGTACCCCTGAGAGGATTGAGTCAGACAATGGGACTCATTTCAAGAACAGCCTTATCAACACCTGGGCTAGGGAACATGGCATTGAGTGGGTGTACCACATCCCCTACCATGCACCAGATGCAGACAAAGTGGAGAAGTACAATGGACTGTTAAAAACCACCTTAAAAGCATTGGGTGGGGATCTTTCAAAAATTGGGAGCAACATTTAGCAAAGGCCACCTGGTTAGTTAACAGCCGAGGTTCCACCAATCGAGCAGGTCCTGCCCAGTCTGAGCCCCTGAATATAGTAGACGGAGATAAAGTCCCAGTGGCACATGTCAGAGGTTTGTTAGGGAAATCAGTGTGGATCAATCCTGCCTCGAGTACAGACAAACCCATTCGTGGGATTGTCTTTGCTCAGGGACCAGGTTGTACATGGTGGATAATGCAGTGAGATGGAACAACACGATGTGTACCTCAGGGAGATCTGATTGTGGGGTGAAACTATTGTGCAAATATCACTGTTTGCTGGATGTTACTGCCAATGTCTGTGCATGAAAACACACAGACATGAGAAAGAAGGAAATGTGTAAATGTCAAAGGTTTGAGCAAGTGAAATAGAAGGAAATGTGTAAGTGTCGAAGGTATGAGTAAGTGAAAGATACAAGTTTTAACTTGATCGAGTTTTTACATGATGTTGAAGATATGGAGATAAGGGGTGGAATGTCCTAGGGTGACATTATGGTGTTTGTATCTCCAATTGTGTGTTCTGTTTACGTTTGATATTATGTTCTGTGCTTACAGAACTGACTCTGAAAGTGAAGGTTTGTTTTGCCTTGTTATCAGCTGGTTCACCTCCCCCCATGGTCTGCTGTCTAGAAAAGGCCAGGGCTGGCTGGCTGGCTTTTGCTTTGCTTGCTTGCTTGCTTGGCTTGCTTACTTGCTTGCTTTGCTTGCTTCTGCTTTTGCCTTTGCTTCCTAGTTAGGTTAAGCAGTCCAATTCTTTCCCTGGACTGTTGCTTTTTCCTTTCCTCTTCCTGAATACCATCCAACCTGCTCTGGACTGGGATCTGGGAAACACCAAGGAACACCAGGAGCCTGCATTTTGTGATCTGCAGCAGCCATCCCCAGTGCTGGAGAGCAATCCCCAGCGTCCAGACCCGGCCGATCACTCCCAGGAGAGACTTTCTGGATTTGTTCATCTCTTCAAAGTGGTGAAAGAGTTTTGTTGTCATCTGGTGTTGTTAATTGTTTTGGTGCTGGGGAGTGCTTTGTTCGTTGAACAAACAGGTTTTTTTCCACTTCTCTCTCAGAGGAAATTTTTCCTTGAACCAGGTGGGTGGGGAGGGGCCGCGGGGGTTTATTTCCTGGGGGCTCCTTTCAGAGGGTTTTCCCCAAATTTGCCCTAAACTAGGACAGGCCCCATGTATTTTGGGCATAGACTTCCTCCAGAATGGCTATTAAAAAGACCCAAAGGGACTGAGACGGGCTTTTGGCATAGCTGCTGTAGAGGCAGAGGACATTAAGCAGTTGAACACTTTGTCTGGACTATCAGAAAACCCATCTGCAGTAGGACTCCTGAAGGCAGAAAAGCAACAAGTGCCGATTGCCACCTCGATGGTGCATTGCTGGTAGTATTGGATGAATCAAGATGCCATGATCCCCATCCACAAAATGATCCGTTAGCTGGAGAGCCAAGGGGTGTTCAGCAAAACACACTCACCCTTCAACAGTCCCATCTGGCCTGTGCGCAAGTCTAACAGAGAATGGAGATTGACTGTGGACTATCATGGCTTGAACGAAGTGACACCACCGCTGAGTGCTGCTGTGCTGGACAAGCTGGAACTCCAGTACGATCTAGAGTCCAAGGCAGCAAAGTGGTATGCCACTGTTGACATTGCTATCGCGTTTTTCTCCATTCCTCTGGCAACAGAATGCAGGCCTCAGTTTGCTTTCACTTGGAGGGGCATGCAATACACCTGGAACTGACTGCCCCAGGGGTGGAAGCACATCCCCACCATCTGCCATGGACTGATCCAGGCTGCACCGAAAAAAGCGTGAAGCTCCAGAACACCTGCAGTGTGGTGTTGAATTTTAATTAAATGGTATGCTTTGTCTCACCCCTTGAAACTGTATGGTTTATTTCAAGCCTGTAATCCTCCCCTGAAATATCCCGTGTCTGTAATCCCATTGGCCCAAACCTTATCCGCGCCCACTTGGACTCTCTCTGTTAAGTGTGCCGGTGGGCCCAGGCTCGCGCTTTTAGCCAGCTCTCTTGGCCAGTTCTTTCCCGGCCCCTCTCTCCCCCTCCCCTTTCCCCCTCCTTCCCCCTTCCCTCCCTCAGAAACCATGCAGCATCCCGGGGGTAGGACCCCCAATAAACCCTCATCTAATAAGCACCCTCAAAAGCCGTGTGGAGTCTCCTTGCCTGCCTGCTGCTACCAGCAAACTCACAGCTTGGGGGGTCCCCCGGGTGTAAGAGGCCATCTGAAGACCCTCACTCATTTGCCTGCCGATTGCCACGAGAAGGAACCCCCTTCCCCCACTGCAGTTCCGGCTTGGAGAAGGCAACAGTGCAGGTGCAGCCACTGTACCGTTACGTTTTGTTCCGAATGAGGCCCGGCAAGAACTTGGCAAGAAGTTGGCAAGGACTTGGCGAAGACCCAGCGTGGACCCAGCACAGAGCGGCCCTCTGCAATTCCTGCTTCACTCTCCACCTTTAAGCTGAATGAACTGTTGGGGTGACTCTGGTGGTCTCTCACTGAAGACCCCTCATCTGCCTCGTTACCACCGTTACAGACGGAGATCAAGAACCCTCTCCCCAAGGACTGAGACTGAGACCCCTACCACAGAGAGTGGGGTGGGGGAAAATGACATGACCTGTTCTTCTCCAGTAACTTCAATAGACTTATTCATTACTGTGTTTGTTCAGCCTGGATGATTTTCTGTAGATACACCTGTTCCCCCCATAGCAATTTCAATAGACTCTCATTGTTCTGCATGTTCCCCCCTTTCCTTCTGTGGACTATAACTGAACCCCTGGGTTAGGTAGGATTTCAGAGACTCTCCCCAACACAACAAGACGGATCCCCATCGTCCGGACCACTGAGGACCTCGCCTGTGTTGGTAGCTATTCCCATCCCCCCTTCTCTCTCTCTCTCTCTCTCCTTTTTATTTCTTTTCTGACCCCACTATCGCATTTATTGGTTTTGGCCCGTAATAAAGGTGCATCTGTTGTGATTAAACTGATTGTCCCCTGCTGTTTGTCTTTTGCACTTTGGGATCGGCTAACGAACCATCACGACACCCCGCTATAAGCGGATCGTGACACCGGGGACACTCCGAGGTCACCCCAAATGCACTGCAACAAATAGCGCCCAACGTGGGGCACGAGGATCGATGACCCTGAGACTGGCACGGCCCTGCTGGGACAGCACAGAACCCCGCGGAACCCCACTTCAGCACTGCTTCCAGCATCGTGGAGTGGCCGTGCCTTGCCACAGCCACGGCCCTTGGGCTTGTCACCACCGTGCAGATGCCCCGCGATCCCACCACCACCAGCCAGCACAGCCACAGCCCACTGCGGCGCGGCCCCGGCCCAGCACAGCCCCGGGCCCCGATGCGACCACGCCGCTGCAATTGCATGCCATGACACCCAAAGGAGCCATGCGGAGCACACACGGCCCTCTGCCTGGCGCCGGGGGGGGCCCGCAGAGCGGGCGGGCCATGCGGAGTGCCGAGCCCAAGCAGCCGATGCCCTGGACCACAGCAGCAATGAAAGCCCACCAGTTTCCATAAGGGAGCCACCAGACAATCTGAGCACCACACCCCAGAAAACTGCTTTCGTCAGTTCTGTAACCTCCTTCCTCAGTCTTACTCTCTCCCTCCCTCACTGCCCCTTCTCCCTAACTTCATCCCTAACCCGCCTTCCCCTAAACAAAACCCCAGGAGTATCCAACATAGCTGTGACCACGTGTCAGCCAAGATGGCTTCAGCTGAATGGCACGGCACCATCTTCTGCTTCTCCTTCCCTAAATCCCTTTCTTCCCGCTTTTTCTTCCCCATGCTCTGCTCCTTCCCTGTCTCTCATGAACCAACCCCCCCTTCCAGCTCCTAGTTCCCACCCTCCACCTTCCAAATCCCACAGGGTGGCAGCTGGAACTGGGGAAGAAGCTAAGAAACCAAATCCCAAAGCTAAAAGTAATTTTGTAATACCAGTTTTAATAGCCTTTTATATTTAGTTGAATTGTAAATTGTACTTCATGATCTCCTTTCCCTGTTATTCCAAGAGCAGGATGATATCCTTCTCTGCAATCCATACCCCTTTTTTCCTTATTTTGGGTAGTTCACTGGGAGTAAACCACTTGAAGGCGCAGGGTACCCCGAAAAGGTTTTTCTTTCACACAGTCTCTGGCTCCCCGTAACCTCCTCAGTTCCCAATCCCTTTCCACTTGTTCTAGATGGAAAGAGCTCATCAGCTAGAACTTTTATCCTAAAACCCTCTAACCTTTTTATCACTCTTATCCCATACCTGTATTCTCTCCATTTCCCTCCCATCCCCATGAAGTAGTTTTTACAATTATGCTTTTCTAGTTTAAGTGTGTGTTAATATTGCAGATTGTCCTGTTTTCAGTTTTAGAAAGCACAGGCCTGTCAGGTCACAAGGGTAGATCCAAGGATAAGCAGTTTTCAATTTCTTCTTTAATAGCAAGTGTCCAGATAGTATTAGACTGCTGGATCAGAATCGCTGTTTGGTTTATGCTGTCCTCAGTAGGTTCTGAGGGTGACTGATAACCTAAAATGGTGTCTGGGAAAGTATTTTGCAGTTTTTTGTGGTGAATTGTGGAGTTGTGTTTGCACTGTATATCCCCTCATAATGATTTGTCCCTCCATATCCCCTCTTTGTATCCCTTTGGTTCATCCCAGCTGTCCCATCAGTACCTGTATGTCTATCAAACCCCAAAATCTCTGACTCATCCCCCTGTCTCCTCCCAGGTGATGTGTCCATCACCTCGTGACCCTTCCCCTTTGTCCAGAGCCTTCTGTCAGGGTCACCAGGAAACTGGACCCTGGCTTGGGGCTCCACCCCTACCCCCTCCTCAGTGGTCACGCTGAGGCCTTGTCCCCGGAGAGCCACTCCCATGTCCTTCCCCCACTGGCTGCTTGGATTTCCCCGCCCCCCCCTATATCTGGCTGCTCTGGGCAGGGACACACTCTCTTGCTCTGGATGCCCTTCGGGTTCAGATGTACTCTGGGATCTCTCCCCAGGGCCTCATTAAACTTCAGAATTAATCCAGAGGAGAAGCGCCTCTTTCCTTTGCTTGTGGGACCAGCTCGTCTTTGGACTCACGAGGGAACTTCTCAAAGCCCCCTGGGATCCAACGAGAAGCCCCTTTTCTCTGCCCAACTCGCCCCACTGCCCAGCTGGCTGGGGTCCACGGAGGACTTACCCCTGTGGGTTTGAGGGGGCGACGCAGCAGTGAATGCTCCCTGAGTATAGACTGTAGCTGAAGCCAAATTTCTTTTCTTCATTTTGTTTTTCTTTTAATGACCTAAAACCGGGGGTTTTCTGGGTTAAACCGGTTGGAAGGTGAAAGCAGAGGTAAAGCTCAGATCCAAGGGTGAGATTCTGAGGCCACAAACCTGCCTGGAGTCTGGGGAGCTCCAGATGATTCCCTGTCCCTGAGAGGGGGAGCAGAAGTCGGCGCCATGGCCTAAAACTGGGAGCTATGGTGTTCCGAAAAGCCAGTTGGAAAAAGTAAGACACCATTGGGCCAGTCATGCTGAAAAGGCCAATCCCAAATCTCTCATATGAGCTTAGTGCCAAAGGCTGAAGCCCTTTAAGCACTCGCCCATGCTTTAAATTAATTTTAAAATCTGCAATATGAGCCCACAAAAGCCGTTTATTACAATTAAATACTCATTTTATCTTTGTACTGTGTTAACACCCTTTCAGAACTGAACAATACCTATCACGGAAGGGAAACATCAAGTCAAATAGACTGTTTAGAATGTATTCAATTTAAAACATAATCCTCACTGCAACTGTATTTATTTTATGCTGAGAAATTGTGTATTTACTGCTTTATTTTTAAATTGTTAATTGTCATCATTCTCTTCATATTTTTTTTTTCTAACATAAAAAAGGGTGAATTGCAGTGTTGAATTTTAATTAAATGGTATGCTTTGTCTCACCCCTCGAAACTGTATGGTTTATTTCAAGCCTGTAATCCTCCCCTGAAATATCCCGTGTCTGTAATCCCTTTGGCCCAAACCTTATCCGCGCTCACTTGGAATCTCTCTGTTAAGTGTGCCGGTGGGCCCAGGCTCGCGCTTTTAGCCAGCTCTCTTGGCCAGTTCTTTCCCGGCCCCTCTCTCCCCCTCCCCTTTCCCCCTCCTTCCCCCTTCCCTCCCTCAGAAACCATGCAGCATCCTGGGGGTAGGACTCCCAATAAACCCTCATCTAATAAGCACCCTCAGAAGCCGTGTGGAGTCTCCTTGCCTGCCTGCTGCTACCAGCAAACTCACAGTTTGGGGGGTCCCCCGGGGACACTCCGGGGTCCCCCCAAACGCACCGCAACACTACAGTACATCAATGATATCATTGTGTGGGGGAACATGGCAATGGAAGTATTTGAGAAAGGAGAGAAAATAATCCAGATTCTGCTAGAAGCTGATTTCGCCATCAAGATGAGCAAAGTCAAGGAACCTGTCCAAGAGATCCAGTTCCTGGGAGTAAAGTGGCAAGATGGACGGCATCAGATTCCAACTGAGGTCATCAACAAGATCACTGCAATGTCTCCACCAACCAGCAAGAAAGAGACACAAGCTTTCTTAGGCGCCATAGGTTTTTGGAGAGTGCACATTCCCAGGTACAGTCAGATCATGAACCCTCTTTACCTGGTCACCCGCAAGAAGAACGAGTTCCAATGGGGCCCTGAGCCACAACAAGCTTTTTCCCAGATTAAAAAGGAGATTGCTCATGCAGCAGCCCTTGGCCCAGTTAGGACAGGACCAGAGGTGAAGAATGTGCTCTGCTCTGCAGCCAGAAACAATGGCTTGTCCTGGAGCCGTTGGCAGAAGGTGCCTGGGGAGACTCGAGGCTAACCGCTTGGATTTTGGAGTCAAAGCTACAGAGGGTCAGAAGCCAGCTACCCTCCCACAGAAAAGGAAATCTTGGCCACATATGAAGGAGTTCAAGCCACCTCGGAGGTGATTGGCATGGAATCACAACTCCTCCTGGCACCCCAACTACCGGTCCTGGGGTGGATGCTTAAAGGAAAGGTTCCCACTACCCACCATGTCATTGATACTACATGGAGCAAGTGGATTGCTCTCATCACACAGTGTGCCCATATCAGAAACCTGAATCGCCCTGGGATTTTGGAGATAATTAGAAACTGGCTGGAAGGTGAAAACTTTGGTCTCACTGATGAAGAGGAACAAGAACAAGTGACACGTGCTGAAGTAGCTCCACCATACAACCATCTACCAGCAGAGGAAGCACACTACGCTGTTTTCACTGACGGTTCCTGTCGCATCATAGGGACGAACCGGAAGTGGAAAGCAGCCGTATGGAGCCCCACATGACAGGTTGCACAAGCTACTGAAAGAGAAAGTGGATCAAGTCAGCTTGCTGAACTCAAGGCTGTTCAACTGGCCCTGGACATTGCTGAGAGAGAGAAGTGGCCAAAGCTCTACCTTTACACTGATTCTTGGATGGTAGCCAATACTCTGTGGGGGTGGCTGGAAAGGTGGAAAAAGGCCAATTGGCAGCGTAGAGGAAAGCCAGTCTGGGCTGCTGATGAATGGAAAGACATTGCCACTTGGGTGGAGAAGCTACCTGTGAAAGTCCGTCATGTAGAGGTCCATGTCCCCAAGAGTTGGGCTAATGAGGAACACAGAAACAATCAGCAGGTAGATCAGGCTGCAAAAATAGAGGTGTCAAAGATAGACTTAGATTGGCAACATAAGAGGGAGTTGTTCCCAGCTCGATGGGCCCATGATGCCTCAGGTCATCAGGGCAAATATGCCACCTACAAGTCGGCACGAGACCGAGGGGTGGATCTAACCATGGACAGTATTTCTCAGGTTATCCATGACTGTGAGACGTGTGCTACCATCAAACAGGCCAAGCGAGTGAAGCCCCTATGGTATGGTGCGTGGTGATCCAAGTACAAGTATGAGGGAGGCCTGGCAGACTGACTACATCACACTGCCCCAGACACGCCAAGGCAAGCGCTACGTGCTGACCATGGTAGAAGCCACCACTGGATGGTTGGAGATCTACCCAGTGCCTCAGGCTACTGCCTGGAACACCATCCTGGGACTGGAAAAGCAAGTCCTGTGGAGAGATGGCACATCTTGGAGATTTGAGTCGGACAACTGGACCCATTTCTATGTTGGTGAGAGTCGCGGGAGACAAGTCTCATGCTGTCATGATCAACAAGTCTCAGTTTATTGGAGTCGATTACAGTTTCTTTATACTAGCACTAATTAGTTCATACATATTGCAAAAGCGAAGCTCAGGATTGGTTACCTTTCTATTAACACATATATCTCTTTGAGATAAGCCTTGCGGTTACTGCTTCCTTATACTTGATTATCTTTCTGCATACTAAGCAATTTTACATCTTGGTTGTTAACGAGACATCTGTTTGCTCAAGGTTGTTAGGAGACTTCTGTTTCTCAAGGGCATAGTTTTCATGCTACAAATCACGTATTCTCACACTCTCATCAACTTAACCCTTTCGTATCCCTTGCTGCGCAGCCATTCTTCAGATAAACTCTCTACACTTCCCCTGTTTTCTCTATAAGCAAGCAAGGATGTGTTCCATTTTTGTTCTATAATTGACATTAAAGTCCTTTGCAAGCACTGAAATACACACGGCAATACAAGCATTAAAATTACTATAACTAACAATCCTATTATCATAAGCTGCAAAAGGTGTTTAAGCCACCCCGTAATTCCCCATGATTCAAATGATAATCCAAAAAATGTATCATCCCTCTGTAACACCTGAACATGTTGTTGCAAATGCTGAATTTTCTTATGAATAGATTCGGAACTATTTTTCAAATTCATACAGCACATTCCTTCGAAATCTTCACACCCATGCCCATGAGCCAATAATAAAAAGTCAATAGCTGCCCGATTTTGCAATGTTGCATGTCTTACGGTGTCTATGTCTGTGGCCAGTAAACTTAATAGCTCAGACGTGGCATTAGCTTGCTTGCCTACCCAACATTGTAACTTCTCTAACTGAAAAAGAGCATGTCCTGCAGCAAGGCCGGGCATAAAAAGAGAGGCAACCACTTGCTCCGCGCGATTAAACAAGTTGACGTTATCGTCACAGGAAGCATCAATGGTTGAGCGCTTTCGTCGTGTGGTGGTTACCTGGCTGGTATTGCTATATAGGCCTAATAGAGCGTTCTGGCTAGGGAGTGCTATTGTGAGACGCCCAAACGTACAAGGGCCTCCGGTGGGCCGTTGAGGAATGCCGCTGAATGCTCTGTCCCCACAGATTAAAAAGATTCCGGGTGGCAATTGGCGAGGAATTGTTGTACCTGGGGCTGGGTCTGTTTCCTTTTGAGCTATAGAGTGACACCAAAAGGTGTGATTTTGCCAATTTTCCTGTTGTGGGGTAATATTCATAGGGAGTGTTATATTACACCAAGCACCGTTGCCTTCATTGCAATCATATTTGCTGGAGTTAATATACATGCATGAGGCGGCATGGAGCGAGCCCAATATCTCTAGCTCGTCGGGCTTGCCACTATAAGGTAATCTATCATCCCACGAGTCATATTCTTCAAGGCAGGAGCTAATATTGTTTCTACAGTGTCTGGACGTTCGGGTCGTGACTAAATAAGAGTACTCTGTCTCATTAAGTGGTACGCCAATAAGGCAGGTATGGAAGGGGGATTCAGGTTGGGCTAAGGACACACAAAAGTCTGTTCTATTTAGCTGTCTTGATTATGAGATCCATACGTTCTGCCTAGGAAATAAGGAGTTAATGTTGGGATGTTTTACCGTAGTAGTTCTTGAGACGGTTATTAATTTTAGTAAACCTACGACAAGTATAATCCCATTGATTGGGTGGCACCTGCCACTGAATTGGTATATGAACTTCATGACCACAACAAGAGTCTAAAATGCGTGAGCGTTTGTCTCCTAATATCTTTTTGACTATGTGGCGTACCTGCCACGCCAAATCTCTAAGCTCTAGATCCTCCCTGTTTTCTCTTCTGGCTATACTGTTCCTTATAGTATCCCCTGTTAACGCAGTTAATGCTTGCTGCGGCGTTTCCCTATGCCAGGCAATACTACAATTAAGACACCAAAGTCCGTTGCTAAGAACCCGTTGAAAAACCCACCAGTTACTATTACAGTTCCCACAATAAATTTTTACCCATGCTTGGTGATTATGTGCGAAGCAAGCTAAGCAAGCAGTTTGGCAATGGTGTAAAAAGTCTCTGTGTAAAACTGGGAGAAGCGTTTCAGCTACTTCTCGTGCAGTTTCGTATAAAAACTTGATATTAAATTCCTCTTCAACTTCTCACAAGATCGGTGCCAGCACTTTCTGCAGACGATATTTCCTCCTCTGCTCTGGACTGTTCATCGATAACCGCTGGTCGCGTCCACCTTGCAGGAACCCACAAAGTGCCTGTTGGCGTAGAAACACATAAGTAGCCTCTGCCCCAATATACAACCTTAGCTGGGCCTTGCCAGATTCCTGTCTTCGGATCCTGATACCTGACCACCTCTTCAGGCCCAGGCTGTTTCAACGGGGAAAAATGAGAAATCACAGGCGGCACCTCGCTGTTTCCAAAAATACATAAATGATTAAGCACAAACAAACATTTAAGTAGTCTATCCTGTATGCTCCTAATGTCAGAATATTTTTCCAAATACTGTTTAAGGGTTCCATTTGCTCTTTCTACTATTGCTTGTCCAGTAGGTGAGTTGGCAATTCCTGTAACATGAGCAATGTTCCAAAACTGCGTGAAACGAGCTATACGCTTGCTACAGTAGGCTGGACCATTGTCTGTTTTGATTTTCTGTGGGGTTCCCATGACAGCAATACAACTGTGCAGGTGCCGTTCTACATGTATAGCCCATTCGCCAGCCTTTGCAGTAGCCCATATATAATGACTATAAGTATCTATAGTCACATGAACATACTTAAGGCGGCCAAAGCTAGGTACATAAGTAACATCCATCTGCCATATCTCATTAGCATGCAGGCCCCTTGGGTTGACTCCCACACCCAGACCCATGCCTCTGTTTTGATTACTACAAATTGGACAGGCTTTGGCTATAGTTCTAGCTTCTTCTAAGGGAATCTGAAATTCTTTCGACATGCCTTTAGCATTCTGATGGAAAATAGCACAATGCCAGCGCCCCATGAAAATACAACTTACCAATCAAATGCTGTGAAATGTGATCAAGGACAGAGCAAAGCAGGCCAAACTTAATAACAAAGGAAAAAACTTTATTACACTACTACTACTACTACTACTATAAAAGGAAAAGAAAGGAAAGAAAAAAAAAACACACAAAATTCGAAATGAAAACCTTCCAAAACATTTCTCCTCCCTCCACCCAACTCCACCAAACCCCAGCGAGACCCATTTGGATCCTTAATCAAGTTTTCACCCTTCAATATAATCAATACTAAGTCCATCGGGGAAGAGAGGAGTCCCCCTTGCAACCATAGACCCCCAGGAAACACAACTGCCACCTTTTGTGTTTCCAATGTCACACGTGGCACCGCCCAGACACACCGGGCCAGTGTGACATTCTCCTCTCCATGTCACAGTGCTCTCACCACCGGGCATGGACAGAGACTGCTTATAGGGCCCCTTTAAGGATGCTTTGCCAAGGACCACCAGGAACAACAGTCCAGTATCACAATTCGGGACTAGAGTCCCCCCCATTTTCCCCTGGGGCCGAGGGTCCAAACGACAGAGATCGCCTTCTCTTCTTCCTGAAGATGGAGGGCATCCTCACACCCTCCTCAGCTCTCTCTCTGTCCACTCCAAAACTGGTAGTTGCTGCAGAAGGTCTCTTGGCCCACCAATGCATCCCCCTAAAATGCAGTCCCTCTTGAAAAGAAAGAGTGGTTCAGTCTATGGTAAACAAGCAGAGTCCAGCCAAAAAGCCACTCTATCATCTGCCCCCAACCTTCTTCTCTAAACATCTGAGGTTTCAAGCTGTCTCTCTTTTCTTCAAATTCAGGAGGAGTAATATTTCATAAAGCCTTCATTTCTCAGGAAGGGTTAAAAGTCCCAACTCCCAAGGATGGCTCGCTGCCCAGGCTCCAGCTCCCACAGCCCGGCTGGGCACTTTGCGGCCCCCCCGCTCTTCTCCTTCCCTGCGGCGAACTGCTGATAAAACCACCGAGTCTCTGTCTCTTTTTCTCTCCTGGGAGACAGAGAGACTCTGGGGGGAGCGGAGACATCCCAGATTTCTCCACCCTTCCATCTGCAGGGGGCCAGGTCTGGTTGCATCCCCTCCACCCTTGGGCCTACCTCCACAGGCCGCATGGCTCCCCTCCCCCACCCAGCCCGGGCTGGGCAGGGGAGAGGTCCGTACCATGCGGTGACCGGAACCAAAGAAGGACAAGTCCTCCTGGGAATTCCGCTTTTAACCCCTCTGTGTTCTCAGAGGCGTGTCCACCTTCAATTGGTCACCCCAAGTGTCAGTATCTAAACCTGACCCCTGACGGGATGAACCTCTTCCTTCTAAAAAATTCTCTTCCCGTGTCAAACCATGACACTTTCCCGTGCTAATGACTGCCTAGGAAGTACTGTTTGATGAGAAAGCGAGACTAGCTTATCAGCCTTGGCGTTTCCTTCTCCTAACCCTTCGTCCCATTTATGACTACGAACATGGATGACCAAATATGGTTCAGTTCTATTTCTGAGGGCACGTTTTAGTTGAAGAAACAGTTCATAAAGTCGCTGATTCTGTACTTCTCTGATAGTAGCATCCTCAATCCTTGATACTACCCCCACAACATAAAGCGAGTCTGATACAACATTCAACGGTTCATGCAAGTTAGTTACAGCCCAAATGACTGCCAACAACTCCAAAGTCTGCAAATTGTCCTTTGATTTTGCCTCTAATATTTGTTGATGCCATTGTTGTCCCTTTTTCCAGACTACTGCCACCTTCCTGGAGCTTTTTCCAGCGTCTGTGAAAGCCGTAGTGGCATCTGGAATGGGCCTGTCTTCTCTGAGGGGTTTCTGTAGCCAGCTCCATTCTCCTAGCCATCGCAAAGGTTTTGGTATAAGGGGACCGGTATTGATTTGTGCTGCAGACGACAATAATGCTTCAGCCAGGGCTGTGGAGTTTAAAAGGTACCAATCTAACGTGGCCTTTTCTATGGGCAGATTAATGTCCGTTGGTTCCAGGCCACTGATTTCCAAAATGCGGATGCGTCCTTTTTTGATCAGCAATGCCAAATTTTCGATTTTTGAAGTTATAGTTTTTCTTTGTTGCAATGGAGGTGACAGCCATTCCAGTACTGCTGTCTCCCCTGTTTTCTTTAACTGCTGAGTAACAGCTCCTAGTAGATGGTCTTCAGTATTCCAAATTGTAAGATGCAGGGGGAGATCAGGGTCAATCCTTGTGACAAATCCTGTAGATATGCAATGCATAATTTTCTGAAGTGCATCTTGCTGAGCTTGGGTGAGATGAACAGGGGCACAAGGGTCAGTGCCTTTCAGTAGCGGACGCAATTCGTCTAATAAGATATTAGGGATACCGGTGACTGGCTTCAGCCACTGTAGGTCACCTAGAAGCTTTTGGGCCTCATGCAATGTTGTTATTGATATTTGTATGGACAATTTTTGAGGCACAATCTTCTGTTCTGTGATTGTCCACCCTAGATACTTCCAAGGGGTTGACATCTGAATTTTGTCTGGAGCTACTACCAAAGAAAAATCTGCTAGGATCCTTGTAGCATCTTCGATTTGTGAGGCTGTAAAGGGTTCTCTTTGAGCGAGCAGGATGTCATCCGTATAATGATAAACAATGGTAGCAGGCATTTTTCGTCGTAGTGGTTGTAGTGCAGCATCGACATACAGTTGACATAGTGTAGGCGAATTGCGCATTCCCTGTGGTAGAACTGTCCACTCAAATATTTTGTCAGGTTCTCCATGGTTAAGGGCAGGAAGCGTAAATGCAAACCGTTTGGTATCATTAGGATGCAATGCAATGGTAAAAAAGCAGTCTTTCAGGTCTATTATAAGGATGGGCCAGTCTTTTGGTATCATAGCTGGGTTAGGCAGTCCAGGTTGAAGTGCTCCCATGGGTTCCATTTGATTATTTACTACTCTCAAGTCGTGCAGCAGCCTATACTTTCCGGATTTCTTCTTGATCACAAATATTGGAGTATTCCAGGGACTGGTGGAGGGCTTAACATGTCCTTGTTGATATTGTTCCATGACCAAAAGGTGTGCCTGTTCCAAACTTTCCCGTTTTAGAGGCCATTGCTTAACCACAACAGGTTCATTGGTAATCCAAGTAAGTGGCAATGGGAAAGTCCAATCAATGACCATTACTGTAAAGGGTGATCATTAGTAAGGACAAGACCCAGTTGAGCAAGAATATCGCGGCCAATTAGGCAGTGAACAGTAGGTGGCAGTGTTGTTATAGAAAATGCTGTCGATGCTTGTTTTCCTTCAATCTCGACTGTCAGTACAGGGGTACGATTAGCCAGTGTCATTCCTCTGATGCCAGTGACAGTGGTTGCTGAGGGCTGTATTGGCCAGGTGGAAGGCCAGTGTGCAGGATCAATTATACTCGAGTCAGCACCTGTATCGAGGAGTCCCTTAAGTGTGATACTGCGTCCTTGATAAGTCAGACGACAGGACTTCTTAGGTCGAGTATTGAGGTCTATGGTGAGCAAGGTTAGGCCCCTCATAGATCCGAAGCTCCCTTCGTTCCTGGGCTCTTGTGTAAGGGACATTAGTCCCTTGGTCATTTGAGGCAACGGAATCAATTTGGCTAGTCTCTGTCCTTTGGGTACTTTCACGGGGGGATACGGAGTATGAACCATAATCATAAGTTCACTTCTACAATCAGAGTCAATAACCCCCGGCTCAACATACAGACCCAGAGTAGTAGCAGAGGAGCGACCAATTATCAAGCCCCCTATTGGCTGGCCATTTATAAAAATAGGGCCAAAAAGTCCAGTGGGAACCTTATGCAAATGAGTGGAAAGGATGTCAACATCTACTGAGGCTGCCAGGTCCAAGCTGAGGCTCCCGGTTGTTGCTGGTTGGAGTTGTCGGGGGGTGCTGACAGTGCAGCTGCCATTTGTGTCCCTGCGCGGCCGCTGCTCGCGCTGTTCTTCGAGTTTCCCTGCTTCCTTCGACAAGCAGTGGAGTTGTGCGTGTTGGATTGGCATTTTCCGCACCATACTCCCGTAGCTCCACAATCTCGACGGATGTGACCTATATTTCCACATCAGTAGCACTTCATTCGATTGCTGCCAGCGTTGGTCGAGCGGGGGCGTGCGGCTGCTGCTTGGAGGGGAGCAAGAGCTGCCATGACCTGATTTTGAGAGCTAATAGTTTGCTCACGCAGGGCTATGGCTTGTTCCTGTAATCCCTCTCCTATTCTCTGCAGGGCATTTACTAAAAATACCTGGGGGCCAATCGGCATAGAGGCAGCCTTTTCTAATAGGTCCTGCACCCTCCAATCCCCTGGGGTCGAATTAATCAAGGCTCTAGTGGTGGAATTGCCGTTTTGTAGGATGCATTGTCTTAGCAGGGCGTCTTGCATATGATCTGCTACTCCCGCTTTAGACAATGCTTCCATGATCTTATCTAAAAAGGCACCAAGGGGCTCGTCTCTACCCTGTTTGATTCCCATATATATAGGTATCCCTCCCAGGGTTTTAACTTTATCCATTGCTCTCTTGGCCACTGTCATAGCTTCCCTGAGTTTGTCGGGTCCTAAAGCTGCTTGGGTCTCAACTATCAGAAATGCGCCTTGCCCTATTAGTTCATCAACCAGGATCCCTGTCAAGGCATCCCCCTGGGCCCTTGGGAGATTTGCACTCAATGCAGCCTTCTCTCTCCAGCGCGCCTCAAACAATAGTCGTTGATGCGGGGTATAAATCAATTTGGCAATGCCTCTGATATCTGCAGGCAACAGCACTTGGGCATTAAACATGTAATCGAGCATCTGTTTAACCGGTTCACTAGAAACTCCATAATTCCCCACTGTGGCACGCAACTGGGCCAGCATTTTCCAATCTAAATTTTGCACCTGTGCCTGTTGCCCACCCCCTTGCAGGTTAGGCGTATAAATGACCGGAAACGCTAATGTCTCCTGAGCTGCTGCAACGAGATCAGCGTCCCACTTTTCCATCCCCTCACGGGCGAGCGTGTTCCAGATTTCACATCTCTCCCTGGCCATGGCCTCCGCGAGGTCAGCTTCTGCCCCAGGGACAGGCTCCTGGCTACTGAGAGAAGCAGTTGCCCGAGGTGGGTGAGGGGGGTTGTGGTGACCATTCCCGGGGATCGCGATACTCGGCGGCTCGGCGGGGGGGGCGGATGGCACGGATGAAGGCACATCAACCGTTGTAAAAAAGGGGGGGTTTGGAGCACTAGGGTCTGCCGGTAAACCGTAATTGTGATTATGCTCTTGTGCTGTCTTCACTCCCTCAGCTGCCCTTTTTTCTGCTTGGCACATTAACAATTCATTGTGAATTGCTTTCCATAACTTACTCATTTTCTTAGCGAGTTTATAATTGTCTAACGTTAATTCCCACAACTTATCCCCATATTTTCGCCATTCCCCTAATTCATGTACGGTATGCGGGTCTGAGAAAAAGGCATACGAAGCTGCATGCTGCAATAAAGCAGGGAGATCCTTATCTAAATCAAGCCCTTTAAATTGCCTCCGTCTGAGAAACGAGGTGAAAAGGTCATATGCTGCTTGCCTATCCATTACTCACGTCAGCGCTGTTGCAGCCCCTCCAGGCTTCGGCAGCACGTATCGGCTGAGCCCACCGCTGTGGTCACTCAGGGCGCGGCACCAGGTAGGAGCTTAATCACCGTCCGTCTAGCTGCGGGACCCGACCCCAACGCAACGTCTCACAGATCCAGGCTGGGGTCCCGTCCGTTCGGGCGCCAGATGTTGGTGAGAGTCGCGGGAGACAAGTCTCATGCTGTCATGATCAACAAGTCTCAGTTTATTGGAGTCGATTACAGTTTCTTTATACTAGCACTAATTAGTTCATACATATTGCAAAAGCGAAGCTCAGGATTGGTTACCTTTCTATTAACACGTATATCTCTTTGCGATAAGCCTTGCGGTTACTGCTTCCTTATACTTGATTATCTTTCTGCATACTAAGCAATTTTACATCTTGGTTGTTAACGAGACATCTGTTTGCTCAAGGTTGTTAGGAGACATCTGTTTCTCAAGGGCATAGTTTTCATGCTACAAATCACGTATTCTCACACTCTCATCAACTTAAGCCTTTCGTGTCCCTTGCTGCGCAGCCATTCTTCAGATAAACTCTCTACATTTCTAGAACAGCCTTATCAACACCTGGGCCAGAAAACATGGCACTGAGTGGATATATCATATCCCCTATCATGCACCAGCTGCCAAGAGAGTTGAACGATGCAATGGACTGCTTAAGACTACCCTGAAGGCACTTGGTGGAGGAACCTTCAGGAACTGGGAATTGAACTTTGCAAAAGCCACCTGGATGGTCAACACCCGAGGCTCCACCAATCGAGCTGGTCCTGCCCAGTCTGAACTCCTACACACAGTGGATGGCGACAAAGTTCCTGTGATACACATGAAAGGTATTTTAAGAAACTGGAGCTACATCCATCCTTGATGGATTTCCTTTGTTAGTAGTTTCTACTTGTAGCTTACATACCTGTGCTGCTAACAAATGGCTGTGTGGTATTTAGTTGCCATCTAGGGTTGAACCACGACACCCGTACACATGCTGCTGCCCTTGAAGGCACTTAGAAAAGACTGTGTCATAAAGGGAATAATAAATATTTATACTGCCTGTCTAGATTTCAGAATATAACTTCTACAAAAGCAACAAGATTTTGCTAAAATAATTTTACTTGAAAATCTCCAAGGAACAGCAAACAGCACTAAATACAAACCCATAAAGACAGTAAACGACAAGATAATTTGACATTACAAATATAATGTTGAAATATGGTAATACAGAAATCAAAGTCAGAAGAAATTGCTATTGAAGCTGCAATTTCTTAAACAGAAAAACAGCAGGGTACAAATGTGTTAGAATCCTGTAAACTGAGGACTTGAGCTTGATTCTGCTTTCATTAACACTGGCACAAATCCAGCATAATTCCACTGATATTAGTGGTGTAACCAGAAATAATTTTTGCCTTTAGTAGGAATGATATGAATCTTTATTTCAGCAGATAAAAGGATGTTGACTGGTGTCATGATCTGGCACTGGTGCAATGCCAGCGCCCCCATGAAAATGCACCTTCCCAAATAAATGCTGTGAGATGCGAGCGAGAACAGAGCAGAGTAGGCCCAAGCTTAATAACAAAGGAAAAAAAAACTTTATTAAACTACTACTACGATAAAAGGAAAGAAAAAAAAGAAAAAAACCCACACACTAAATCCAAAATTAAAACCTTCGAAAATATTCCTCCTCCCCCCACGCCAACTCCAACAAATCACAGTGATGCACAACTTGGACCCTTAATCCCTCAATATAATCAATACTCAATCCATAAGGGGAGAGAGGAGTCTCCCTTGCACCATAGACGCCCAGGAAACACAACTGCCACTTCTTGTGTTTCCATGTCACACATGGCACCACCCGGAGAAAATCTGCCAGTGTGACACTCTCCTGTCCATGTTACAGGGCTCTCACGACTGTACATGGACAGACTGCTCATAGGGCTCCTTTAAGGATGCTTTGCCAAGGACCAACAGGAACAACAGTCCAGTGTCTCACTTTGGGACCACAGTCCCCCCCATTTCCCCTGGGGCCGAGGGTCCAAGAACAGAGAGCTTTTTCTCTTCTTCTTCTCTGAAGACAGGGGCCACCACCACAAACCTCCCCAACTTTTCTCAGTTCGCTCCACTCCTGTCTTTTTCTCAGCTGCTGAAGCAGGCCTCTTGGCTCACCGGCATCCTCCTAAAATACAGTCTCTCTTGGAGGAGAAAATTGGTTCAGTCTATGGCTAACAAGAAAATTCCAGCCAAAAGCCATTCCATCATCTCCCCCTAACCTTCTTTTCCTAACATCTCAGGTCCCAGGCTGTCTCCCCTTTCAAATAGAGGAGGAGTAATATTTCACAAAGCCTTCATTCCCCAGGAAAGGGTTCAAAGTCCTGGACTCACTGGATGGATGAAATCTCATCCCAGGACTCCATCTCCCACGCTGGGCACCTCCCCCCCCACCCCCCCAAACCAAAATATTTGTCCTGGTTAAGGGTAAATTCAGGAGAAAACCTCTGGAAGGAGCTCCCAGAAAACAAACCCCCCACGGCCCCTCCCCCCCACCTGGTTCGGGAAGAATTTTCTCAGAGAGGAGTGGGAAAAAAACTGTTTATTTAACAAACAAAACACTCCCCAGCACCAAAAAATGAACAACACCAGATGACAAAAAAAACTCTTTCACCACTCTGATGAGATGACAAATCCAGAAAGTCTCTCCTGGAAATGATCGCCCGGGTCTAGGCGCTGGGGATTGGTCTCCACTCCAACACTGGGGATGGCTGCTGCAAATCACAAAATGCAGGCTCTCTGTGTTTCTTGGTGTTTCCCCGATCCCAGTCCAGAGCAGGTTGGAATGATATTCAGGAAAGGGAAAGGGAAAAAAAAAACAGACCAGGGAAAGAATTGGACTGCTTAGCTAAACTAACTAACAAGCAAAAGCAAAGGCAAAAGCAGAAGCAGGAGCAAGAGCAAGCAATCAAAGCAACCCAGCAAAAGCAAGCAAGTAAAGCAAAAGCCAGCCAGCCAGCACTAGCCTGTTCTAGACAACAGACCATTGGGGGAGGTGAGCCAGCTGATAACAAGGCAAAACAAACCTTGACTTTCAGAGTCAATTCTGAAAGCACAGAACATAACATCAAACATAAACAGTACACATGATTGGGGATACAAGCACCATAAGGTCACCCTAGGGCATTCCACCGCTTATCTCCATATTGTCAACATACTACTAAATATCATGTAAAAACTTCATCAAGTAAAATCTTCCATCTTTCACTTACTCATACACATTTCCTTCCATCTCACTTGCCCAAACCTTTGACACTTACGCATTTCCATCTGTCTCATGTCTGTGTGCTTTCATGTACAGATAATGGCAGTAACATCCAGCAAACAGAGACTCATTTGCACATGAATCTCACCCCACAATCAGATCTCCCTGAGGTACACATCGTGTTGTTCCATCTCACTGCATTATCCACCATGTACAACCTGGTCCCTGAGCAAAGACAATCCCATGAATGGGTTTGCCTGTACTCGAGGCGGAATTGATCCACATTGTTTTACCTAACAAACCACTGACATGTGCTACTGGGACTTTATCTCCGTCTACTATATTCAGGGGCTCAGACTGGGCAGGACCTGCTCGATTGGTGGAACCTCGGCTGTTAACTAACCAGGTGGCCTTTGCTAAATGTTGCTCCCAATTTTTGAAAGATCCCCCACCCAATGCTTTTAAGGTGGTTTTTAACAGTCCATTGTACTTCTCCACTTTGTCTGCATCTGGTGCATGGTAGGGGATGTGGTACACCCACTCAATGCCATGTTCCCTAGCCCAGGTGTTGATAAGGCTGTTCTTGAAATGAGTCCCATTGTCTGACTCAATCCTCTCAGGGGTACCATGCCTCCAAAGGACCTGCTTTTCAAGGCCCAGGATAGTGTTACGGGCTGTAGCATGAGACACAGGGTAGGTTTCCAACCATCCAGTGGTGGCTTCTACCATTGTGAGCATGTAGCGCTTGCCTTGGCGTGTCTGGGGCAGTGTGATGTAGTCAATCTGCCAGGCCTCCCCATACCTGCCCTTGGACCACCGCCCACCATACCATAGGGGCTTCACTCCTTTGGCCTGTTTTATGGCAGCACACGTCTCACAGTCATGGATCACCTGAGAAATACTGTCCATGGTTAGATCCACCCCTCGGTCTCGTGCCCACTTATAGGTGGCATATTTGCCCTGATGACCTGAGGCATTATGGGCCCATCGTGCTAGGAACAACTCTCCCTTGTGTTCCCAATCAAGGTCTACCTTTGATACCCCTATCTTCGCAGCCTGATCTACCTGCTGATTGTTTTGCTGCTCTTCATTAGCTCTACTTCTGGGGACATAGGCATCTACATGGAGAACCTTCACAGGTAGCTTCTCTACCTAGGTAGCGATATCTTTCCACTCTTCAGCAGCTCAAATTGGTTTTCCTGTATGCTGCCAGTTAGCTTCTTTCCACCTCTCCAGCCACCCCCACAGAGCATTGGCTACCATCCATGAATCAGTGTAGAGGTAGAGCTTTGGCCACTTCTGCCTTTCTGCAATGTCTAGGGCCAGTTGAACGGCTTTGAGTTCAGCAAACTGGCTTGATCCACCTTCTCCTTCAGTGGCCTCTGCAACCTGTCATGTGGGACTCCATACAGCAGCTTTCCACTTCCGATTCATCTCTATGATGCGACAGGAACCAGCAGTGAATAGCCCGTAGCATGTTTGCTGTCAGTTGCATGTATGGTGGAGCTTCTTCAGCACCTGTCACTGGTTCTTCTTCTTCATCTGTTACACCAAAACTTTCACCTTCGGGCCAATTTGTAATTACTTCCAGAATCCCAGGGCGATTCAGTTTACCAATATGGGCGTGCTGCGTGATGAGAGAAATCCACTTTCTCCATATAGCACTGGTGGCATGGTGGGCGGAGGGAACCTTTCCTCTAAACATCCTCCCCAGCACCGGTAATCGGGGTGCCAGGAGGAGTTGTGCTTCTGTACCGATCAACCCTGAGGCGGCTTGGACTTCTTGGTAGGTGGCAGAGATTTCCTTCTCTGTTAGGGTGTAGTTGGCTTCAGACCCTCTGTATCTCCGACTCCAAAATCCCAGTGGTCGGTCTCAAGTTTCATCAGGCACCTTCTGCCAATGGCTCCAGGACAGACCATGGTTCCCGGCTGCAGAGTAGAGCATGTTCTTCACATCTGGTCCTGTCCTGACTGGGCCAAGTGCTACTGCAAGAGCAATTTCCTGCTTTATCTGGGTGAGAGCTTGTTGCTGCTCCGCGCCCCAATGGAAATCATTCTTCTTGTGGGTGACCAGGTAAAGAGGGCTCATGATCTGACTGTACTCAGGAATGTGCATTCTCCAGAAACCGATGGCACCTAAGAAAGCTTGTGTCTCTTTCTTGTTGGTTGGTGGGGACATAGCTGTGATCTTGTTGATGACATCTTTAGGAATCTGACACCGTCCATCTTGCCACTTCACTCCCAGGAACTGGAGCTCTCAAGCAGGTCCCTTCACTTTACTCTTCTTGATGGCGAAACCAGCTTCCAGGAGGATTCAGATGATTTTCTCTCCTTTCTCGAACACTTCTGCTGCTGTGTTCCCCCAAACAATGATATCATCAATATACTGTAGATGTTCTGGAGCCTCACTCTTTTCTAGTCTAGTCTGGATTGGTCCATGAAAGATGGCAGGACTTTGCTTCCACCCCTGGGGCAGTCGGTTCCAGGTATACTGAACTCCCCTCCATGTAAAGGCAAACTGAGGCCTGCATTCTGCTGCCAGAGGAATGGAGAAAAATGCATTGGCAATATCAGTAGTGGCATACCACTTCGCTGCCTTGGACTCCAGCTCGTACTGGAGTTCCAGCACATCTGGCACAGCAGCGCTCACTGGGGGAGTTGATAGTATAAGGGTTTTAAAATCATGGGGATTTAGGGTTAGAAGGAAAATTAAGTTTAGTAGGCCCTGAGAAAATACCCTGGGACAGTGTAGGCCTCGTACCTTGCTAGAACTGCACCGGTGTAGCTAGTACATGATAAATGATATATTTGTTAGATGTTATGATTGTTTAGTAATTAAATATAATTACTGTTTAATCATAAGAATAATCATGAGAAACTGTAGTCAGAGGCCTGAGAAAGATCACGAGAAACTCTTGCTTGAATAAAGTCCATGTACACAATAGAACATTATAAGATTAATAATTAATATATAAGTTATATACCAATAGAATATAAAATATGTACAGCTCAAAAGCCATGTCGGAGTCAGATTTGGGTCTGTACCCCTCATTCACAGAGCTCTTCAATAAAAGCACCTGCATATAATCATATCCCGTGATTATGTGTGTTCCTGAATGCTAACAGTCACTTCATTCAATGCACGGTAGTCCACTGTCAATCTCCATCCTGCTTCAGGTTTACGCACAGGCCAAATGGGGCGGTTGAAGGGTAAGTGGGTTTTGCTGACCACCCCTTGGCTCTGCAGCTCTCGGATCATCTTATGGATGGGAACCACAGCATCTCAAGTTGTTCTGTACTGTTGGCGATGCGCTGTTGAAGTGGCAATTGGTACCTGTTGCTCTTCTCCCTTCAAAAGTCCTGCTGTAGTTGGATTCTCAGATAGTCCAGGCAAGGTGTTCAATTTCTGGATGCCCTCTGTCACTGCAGCTGCTATCCCAAATGCGCACCTGAGTCCCTTTGGGTCTTTAAAATATCCCAGTCGAAGATAATCTATGCCCAAAATACATAGGGCCTCTGGGCCAGTCACAATAGGGTGTTTCTTCCACTCATTTCCAGTCAGACTTACATCAGCTTCCACCAAGGTAAAGTCCTGTGATCCACCGGTCGCACCGGTGATAGAGACAGATTCTGCCCCTACGTGTCTCGATGGAATTAATGTGCATTTTGCACCATTATCAACCAAAGCCGTATATCTTTATGGTTCCCATGTGCAAGACCAGCGAATCCACACAGTCCAGAAAACACGGTTTTCCCTCGCCTCTACCTGGTTAGAGGCAGGACCCCTCTAAGCCTGGTTATCCTTCTTGCCTTGGACATATGTCTTAGAGGTTCCTTCAAGGGGATCAGACGTCATCATCATCATCATCATACCTGGCAGTTTGGCTACGGGCAACTGGAGCTGCTCTCCGCTCTCCTTTTGGTGGAACTTCCTTTCTGAGTCTTGCCTTCTTTCAAATCATGCACCCGTTGTGCCAGAGCAGCAGATTTTCTATCCCATCTCTTCATGTTTTCTCCGCAATCATGCAGGAAGAACCACAGCTCAGCTCATGGGGTGTACCTTCTCGCCCCAACTGGGAAACATCTGTGTTGGATACCAGAACCTCTGATCTGTAATGCCGAGATTTGGAGAGGGTCCTCTTTAATCTCCTCCCTGAGTCTCTTATGATTCTCCTCTATCTTGTCTTCTAATTTCTGCAGACCTGTTTCCACTGCTGCAATTCTGGCCTGTGTTGGGCCATGTACGGCATCTGCATATGCTCGGAGCTTATCTTCGCCATATCGAGCACGGTCTCATCCCTCTCATCCCACTTCATTATTGCTAAAGTAGAAGCGTATTCATGTGGCCCAAGCCATAAAAGTTTTTGCTACATCACAGATGTACATGGTACTGATTTATTAAAAAATATATGGATATTGATCTAGCACCAATACCCAACTGTGACGGACAAAAACTCTCAAACAGTTTAAAGTTAGAAAGTGTATGTTTATTCGATGCCGGGCAGCGTGCGGGATAGCTCCCAAATACACATCACAGCTTCCAGGTGATTACAGAGTCCTTTTATGCATACAAATATTGAATACCCAAAATACAAATACATATTCATAATTTTGGTACATCCCATTCCTCGCTTCGTATGCTAATCACTCCAAAAGCTATTAAGCACGCATAATTTGTTCCTTGAAATGGGTCAGTGGTCCCTTTCATGGGGAGGGGTCCCAAAATGAGGAAGTAAATGAAGTCTTCCTCGTTCTGACCTTTCAACCTTTTCAGTGGAAATATGACAAATGAACTCTTGGTAGAACTCTCATTCTTTGTCTTCAATTGGTTTTAGAACAGAGGAGGCCCACAATTGTCTTATGTTTCTAAAAGCTATTTGTCAGTTTCTATATTCTTCATTATAAACCCAGCTAACTAAACATTGTGCTGACAAGCAATCAATTATTAGTTAACTACTAACTCTTAACTTCATCAAGGCCTACTCATTTATTTTAATTAACTCTAGCAAGGCTTATCTCTAACTAAAATCTTAGCTCCTCTAAAATCTCTAAATTCTTTAAAATTTATGTTTCAGTACTATGTCTGGATTCCTAGTTGTTATTTCACCTGAGAAGATAATCTCTGCCACTGCCATTTCTCTCAGGCGTTGGATTGCTTGTTCTATATCTCTCACTGAGTCTGCTGCATATATAGATCATCTGCACACAGGTATCTTTGTGCTACACGTTCCAGAACCCTTGCCCAGAGGCTGTGAGGGTTAGCCCCCCTCATAATTCCTTGATCAATGACAGGATCATGTGACATGGACCCCAAATGCCTCGCTTCAGTGCCATCCAGATTTGGAACCTCGCCTGCAGCATCCCAAAGACGGACCAACCAACTAATTATAGACTCATCAGGTCATTGAGTGTAATCCTTTCTTAGGCCACGAAGGTCCTTTAGGGAAAAGGACTCAGTACTGGCCTCTGATCTTGTACCAGTTGCTTTGACTCCTGATTTTATGTCAGCAGGCGTTGAGGGTCTTTCTCCTGCATTATCATCATCATCATCATCCATTGGTCGATCAGTGTTTTCTGTGCACTTTCCACTTCTTGTGCTAGTAGCAACAGCCATTGGTTGAGGCTTACAGTCTGGTTTAGCTGCTAGCCTAGGCTCACTGTCTGGTTTAGCTGCTGGCTTTGAGCCGGGGGTGTTGGCTGCAGCCTGAGTGACTGGGATAGCTGCTGATTTATCTCCCTGCCCCCCTTCCTCTGTCTGCTGCCCTACAGTATCTAGCAGGGTGCGATAAGCATATGCCAGGGCCCAGCTTACTGCAATGATCTTTTTCTCCTTAGAGTTATCATGGCACTTCTCTTTCAGGTACTTTGCCACCTCAGCTGGATTCTGAATTTGTTCACATGGAAAGTCCCAGGCTATAGGGTCAGAAAATTTCTTTCAGATTTGGCCCATATCCTCCCATTTCCCACACCACTCAGGATTTCTCACACCTGGGTCTACTCCTGGGTCAGGGGTCTCATCAGCCCCTCTAGAAATCTCAGCCCTCATTCTAGAGAGACTGCAGACTGTATAGAGAAAGCTTACCAGATTAAACACCAGGAAGATGGTCTCTTTAACAGTCAGGGGAAACTGAACATTCTCTAATAGGGAGGTAACAAATTCAGAGGAGAAGAAGGAAAGCAAAGGCTGAAAAGCCTCATCCCCTGCTTCCCCTCTAACAAACTGGCTGTACAACTATGACCATGAACCATACATTCCAGGAACAGACCTCAGCACCTTTATAAACCCCCTGCAAGCCATTACACCCAAGCCCAGCCCAATGGATATTCTGGTCTGTGACCCTCTACTGCAAAAAATACGTATTAGGGACAATACCGGAGCTATTCCTGGATAAAAAAATAAACCTAGGGACCATAGAGGGATTAAGATCTCAAGAAACTCTAGGGACCAGAAAGACATGGAAGCCTGCACCCCAAGAGACAATATGAATTCAAACAACATAGCCAGTAACTGCTCCATACCAACACAAAGTAATTGGAACCAAAATATGATTACAACAGGTTTTTTTCCACTTTCTCAAGCCACGAGTCGGGTACCAAAATATTTGTCCTGGTTTAGGGCAAATTTGGGAGAAAACCCCTGGAAGAAGCCCCCAGAAAACAAACCCCCCCACGGGCCCTCCCCCCCACCTGGTTCGGGGAGAATTTTCTCAGAGAGGAGTGGGAAGAACCTGTTTATTTAACAAACAAAACACTCCCCAGCACCAAAAAAATGAACAACACAAGATGACAAAAAAAAACTCTTTCACCACTCTGATGAGATGACAAATCCAGAAATTCTCTCTTGGGAATGATCGCCCGGGTCTAGGCGCTGGGGATTGGTCTCCGGCACTGGGGATGGCTGCTGCAAATCACAAAATGCAGGCTCTCGGTATTTCTTGGTGTTTCCCAGATCCCAGTCCAGAGCAGGTTGGAATGATATTCAGGAAAGGGAAAGGGAAAAAAAAAACAGACCAGGGAAAGAATTGGACTGCTTAGCTAAACTAACTAACAAGCAAAAGCAAAGGCAAAAGCAGAAGCAGGAGCAAGAGCAAGCAATCAAAGCAACCCAGCAAAAGCAAGCAAGCAAAGCAAAGCAAGCCAGCCAGCACTAGCCTCTTCTAGACAACAGACCATGGGGGGAGGTGAGCCAGCTGATAACAAGGCAAAACAAACCTTCACTTTCAGAGTCAGTTCTGAAAGCACAGAACATAATATCAAACATAAACAGTACACATGATTGGGGATACAAGCACCATAAGGTCACCCTAGGACAACTGGACAGCTGACAAAGTGGGAGTATTAGTTTGTTTTAATGGCCTCAGGATAAATTCACTTAATACTTTTGGGTAATACAAAGCTTTAAAAACTTTAATGTTTAGATGTCTTGTGAAAACTCTCCACAGACATGCAAGTGTTAATGTGCTATTTTTGTTACCTTTTTTAATGATGTAAGAAGGGTACCTACATGTTATATTGCCTGGTAATGTGTCACACAATGTCTTGATAATGGAAGTACCTACATATTAGGTGAACCTAATGTATTCAAGTAAACCCACTGAAGCTATCAGAATTAATTAACGACGAAGATAAGGTTGGGTGTGAAAGCTCATGGGCTTGGGTAACAAGAAAAAAAAACCCCTATACTTTCAGGAAAGTGCAGATTAAATACATTTAATAGCAATGTAGTAGCCCATGGTGGACCCCATGCTGGAGCAGGTAGATGTTCCCTGAAGGAAGCCGCAACCCATAGAGAGTCCATGTTGGAGGAAGCTCTTGGCAGGAACTGCAGTTTGTGGAGAGGAGCCCACAGGGGAACATGTTTTCTGGCAGGAACTGTGGCCTTGTGGAGGACCCACTCTGGAGCAGTCTGTTTCTGACAGACTGCAGCCTGTGGGAAGGACCCACATTGGAGAAGTTTGCAAAGGACTGTCTCCCATTGGAGGGACCCCACAGTGGAGCAGGGAAAGAGTGTGAGGAGGAAGGAGCAGCAGAGACAATGCGTGATGAACTGATCACAACCTCCATTCCCCATCTCCCTCCACCATTTGGAGGGGGAAGGAGGTAGAGGAGTTGGGATTGAAGCTGAGCCCGGGATGAAGGGAGGGATGGGGGGGGGGGGAAGATTTGTTCTTATTTCTTATAGTATTACTATCTGTTTAATGGGCAATAAGTTAAATTAATTTCCCCACATCAAGTCTGTTTGCCTGTGAAAGTAATGGCTGAGTGATCTCCCTGGCCTTATCTCAACCCACAAGCTTTTTGTTGTGTTTTCTTTCTGTCTTGTTGGTAGATGGGGAGTGAATAGAGCATCTTGGTGGACATCTAGCAGTCAAGGTCAAACCACTACACTATACAAAATTCCATCTCATTGAGCAGTGCTGTCATTCTATGTGAAGACAGGCCCAGAAGTGGTCAATTAACACTAGATCTTATGAATCATTCTGGGATTTTTGCATCTAGGCTTTTATGAGATATTTTTAAAACACTGTACAAGCACCACAACTTCCACTGTGCTGAGAAAGTCTGGATCCAAGTACCAGAGCATCAAGAAAAACTACCCCATGCTGCATTCTGTCAGAATACTCCCCAATTTTAACTAGAAACTAACCCACCGGTAAGGCCCTACTTGCGGCTTGAGGCATAGCATCATCTGAATAAGCACATGAGTACCCAGCGAGACCTTCATCACTGTGTATTTGGCGGCTGGACACGAAAACCGGTTTCTTCTCAATCCCCCGCTCCCTCCGCTCCTAATGGCTAGAGCCTGTGGCATCGCCCCTCGCCCGGAATCTGCTCCCCTCTGCCCCGCACCGTAGCATCCGCGCTAGGGTGCCTCACTAGAGCTGTTCTCCCTGTAGGCAGCAGCATAGCACTGAGCAAATTCCTGATTTTGTTTGTTTGGTTTTGTTTTGTTGCACCGGAATGACCTGCGAACAGCCCTGCTTTCCCTATAGACCTACGTGAGTATTTATTGCCTCACGCTTTGGTAGTGCAAGAGATTCGCACAGTTGTTTTCAATTTCGATGCCTTAGATCGGGAGAAGAACAAACTTTGGCACGATCTGGAGAGATCTGCCTTTTCCTGTTTGGTTGTTGTGACGTCATTTGGTGTGGGGGTTGGTTTTATGTTTGTTTTCTCCGAGGCAGGAATGGTGGGGGGCTCCCTATTCTTTTCTCCCCTCCCTGTATCCCTTACACGCCTCAAGAGGGAGCAGGGAACCCCCATCTTCTTTATTAGCTACCTTACGCTCCGCGCTCTGCTGCCTACTCCCTGAATGAGATTAAGATACTAAACGCGCAAGTACAGCTCACCAATCTGCCCTTTCCTCTGTCGCTAGCTAACTAGCTTCCTCCCCCTTGTCTTCTTTGCTCCGCCCGTGCAGTCGCGTGCCCTCGCTGGCTTTTGGGGGAGGGGTGGGGTGAGAGCGTAGAATTGTATCTCTGCAAGAGTTGCTCCCCTCGCGGCTGCACAGGGGTAAAGTAGCAGTGCTGGGGTCTTGACGAATTACTCTAGGCACTCAGACGGTTATTGTTCAGAGCCTGTCTGCTGGAGAAATCTTCTACTAGCTCCACTCCCCGCAGGCGGAGGCGCGGGGAGGAGGAAGTCGTTGCCACCTCCCCGGAGTGCTGCGTTCGGTGGGGGAGGTGGAGGTAGGAGGGAGTGAGGCTCAACATGATGGCGGCTGAGGCCGGGGTTGAGGAGGGCGGCTCGGTTACCGCTGCCGGGATGGTGGGAACTGTTCGCGGAGCTGAGTCGGAGCACTACCCCACGTTTTGCCGAGGCAAGGAGCTGGGGTCGCAGGGCCCATTCCTGGCTGGCTCTGGCGGGGACAGCCTGGGCGCTGGCGGTCCGGCGTTGTGCTCGGCGCTGGGGCTCCTGGCGTTAAGCTCCGGGCCTGCCTCTCTGGCCTCCCGAGACGCACTGCCAGCAACTGAACAAAGGCCGGAGGTGTCCGGAGAGGTGCTGCTCCCACCCAAACCCAGCACTGTCGCCTTTCCCCCGCTGCCGCCACAGCCACCTTCCTTGGCGGGGGGGCTGGGGATTGTGGATGAAGGTGACTCGTTGGATGGGCCCGAGTATGAAGAGGAGGAGGTGGCCATCCCGCTCAACGCTCCCCCCACAAACCAGTGAGTAGCAGCGTTTCTGGACCCCGTCGGGTGTCTGCCACCCCTGGACGTTTCCCCCGCGGGGAAGGGGGAAAGGGGCGCCGCAGTGGGCAGCGCCGCGTCAGGCCTACACACTTTCTCAAACTCCTGTGGAAGTGTCGTAGAAGTTTTTCATTAGGTTATGTTTGGAAAGAAAAAACAATTGAAAAAATTATCTGTAAGTCTTCGTTAATATTTTTATTATACTTTTCCTTCCATCAGGTTGATCGTGATTCCTACAATGCTAGTTATATAAAGAATCTTGCACTAGAGGCAGAGCAGTTCTCCAGTTATATTTTGCGAAATAAAAAACAAAAATCAGATAATGTTATATAGAGTTCACGTAACTGGCGAGCGCGCTAAACAACCTTTGGATTTAACAGTGAACTAATTCCAGGAAGTCTGCAGATTTACATAAAAAGGTAGCAAGGCTTGTGCCCTGTTTTCGCTGGACTACAAGTTATTTTCTTCCCAGTAGCTGGTATAACGCTGTATTTTGGATTTAGGATGATAATAAGGTTGATAACACATAGATGTTTTTAGTTGTTTCTAAGCAGTGTTTACACGAAGTCAAGGACTCTTCAGCTTTTCACATCACTCCACCAGTGAGTAGGCTGGGAGGGAACATAGCCAGGGCAGGTGACCCAAACTGGCCAAAGGGGTATTCCATACCATATGGCATTATGCTCAGCATATAAACTAGAGGGAAAGTTGTCTGGGGGTTGCTGCTCAGGAACTGGTCGGCAGGTGGTGAACAACTGCATTGTACATCACTTGTTTTGTATATTCTAGTTTATTAGTGGGGGGAAGAGTGAGGGAGTGGCTGTATGGTGTTTAGCTACCCACCAGGTTAAACCACGACAGCTTGTATTGGAACAGCCTTCAAGTAAGTACCTGATTCTCCCCAAAATGAAACAGTTTCAAAGGCTTAAATTGCTTATGTTGGCATATAGAAATATGTTATTTCTGAAGTTGTAGTAAATATAGAGAATAACATGGTCTCAAGGTAGAGGATGGCAGATATATTCAAGGTATAGGTCAAAATTAATCTGAAAATCCATCTGAATTTGAGTTAATTTTTACCATCTTTCATAACTGGTGTTGGAGAGTTCATTTCTGTAATATTAAATGTTTGTTTTTTAAAAGTAATCTCTAACCATGGCAGGCTTCCTACTAATCCTTTCCTCTTTTGGTTTCTTGACTTTTTGTGAAAGGTGATAAAGAATAAGACCTTGTTTTGTGAAGACAGTGTTTGAATAGTCTTAAAGTTTTATACTTCCATAAAGAGCTAGCAATATAATCAGGCAGTTTAAGATAAAGACTGACGAGGGAAATAGAGGCACATAAAGGTGACGTTACTTCTTCAGAGAGAGACAGTATCCTGTTCTCTCTGAACGATCTGACTACTTTTTCTGTTAAAACTGATTATTATGTATCTCAGAAAGTAAGGTTGTGCTTTTTTTCAAATATTTTTTAGAAAAAGAGGTAATTTTTGGTGAATGATCATGTATTTGATATTAAGTAATCATTACTACTTTCACAATTTTAAGTGGATTTTGCTGTCAGAGTATTGTAACTCACATGATAGCATGAAGGTTAACTTTCATAAAAGAGGATACAAAATTTCTGACAAAAAGCATGACTGCGAAGGCCCTGATTTTCTCTGTTGGTCCATGAGGCTACTTTGCTTGTTAAGACAAAAGCAATATTGAAGCCTTTGCAGGACCAGCATAACTGTGTAGTTGAGTATTTGTTCTTGTGGGTCCTTCAGTATAAAAACATTTAGGCAGCAAAATAGATGTTGAAAAATTGATTCAGAAATTTATATCTCCATCTACTTACCTGTTTTTTCTTTGTAACGTAAAATTTTTGTGACTTTTTAAAAAAAAAGTTGTTGGCTAATTAAAAATAATCAGAATTTCTTTTCTCTTTCATACATCTATTTTGATGCAAAGTATTTTTTTACCATTGTCAGTTAAGTAATTTTAATTAGCTGCACGTTGATAGTAAGTTTTATTCTTTCAGTCCTGATGTTTTATTTTGGAAGCGTACTTTGTAGTCATACTATCTGTTTTTATAGAATTGAACAAAGATCTGTCACTTTAATATTATAAGCAAAAACCTAATACACTTCCTCTTTTCCAAGTACCTCAGGAAAATGGAAATAAATTTTAATAGGATTAATTTTGTAGCAGTGGGAGGAGCTTGTCAATATGTAACAAATTCTGCTAATTAAAAATACTCAAAGTCCAAACTATGATTGATTGATATTTCCCTTTGGTCATTATAACAGCCTAAGGAGGCACTGCCAAGCTATAGGTTCAGGATACAGTAAGAGATGATAGACCAAACAGCTTTAGGGATAAACAAGCTACTGCTAAATAGAGATCAGTAGTACAATTATCTGTGGTTTTACAACACATTCAATAATTCACTAGTATAATTATCCATGTCAAAACAACAGCAAATCCAGTCATTTACCAGTACTGGGCTAAACTTAATACCCATGAGTGCAAAGGCTTACATAACCATGGTTATTGAGCAGGGTGGCAAGAAGCAGGGCATGGCTTCTTTGGATGAATGACACAGACCAGCTGATGCACTCAGGGAATTCAGACTTCCCTGATTGGGCTGACCTCTTTAGTTGTTGAATTGTGGAAGCACTATATGGATATGTTAACCAATCATCACACATCCTACCTCTGTTTCAGTTCTGTCCTTAGTGTGCAGAGGGCATGCAAATACTGTACAAAGCAATGCACCACAATCCTGAATGAGACTGACTTAATGATTGTCTGTTCAGTGTATACTTTTTCATTTGAGTATAGAAGTAGTATGTTCATGCTGTAACTTAAGGGTAGGTGGGAGGCACAGGATGCTAGGTAATAGAGCGGATAATTCCCTTTGTCTGTTGGGTGTTTTTCTCTGCACTATATCTACCTCATCTGCAAAGCTTACTGCCAGAGGTTGATGGCAGTCTGAAACGGTGTTACAGAAATGCCTACAAAGTTAAGGAATTAATGATACTTAATTTACTAGTAAACTGGTGATATGTGAAATAGTTTAGTTGTTTATGTATTTGAATAAAAATATTATATCTTAGTGTTGCATTAAGATGGCAAAAGCAGTTCCAGTATATTCTGACACAATTAATATTTTCATATGGTGTTTCTTTAAGTGGTGATTATCACATTGAAATGAAAATCCTTTGAAATCCTTTGATAACAAAAATCCTTTCCATGGTAAATGTATTGTTACAGTCACTCTTGGTATCTGTTGAGACAACATTAGTGAGAAAAAAAAGAGAGAGAGCTGGGTAGAGAAGTATTTAACAAATGTGGTTTGAGTAAAAGGAAAAAATGTTTTGTCTCAATATAGTGTGAAGTTATAGTTTCTTCAGCTGAATTTGTCAGAGGTAGCAAGTCCAGAGTTATACAACATTTGTTTATTTCAGTAGCTAATAAAATGTTTTTCTGGAAGTGCATAGCTTTACAATAATTATTGAAGGCTATACTCCATACCAAAGAATAAATTTGTATTGCATTGAAAAAATGAGGGGAAATACTATTGGCATGTTTGGACTCTACAACTTCTCTGAGCAGCCTGTGTCCAGTGCTCAGTCACCTTCACAGTAAAAAAAAAAAAGTGTTTCCTCATGTAAAGACAGAACCTCCTGTGCTTGAGATATAGCCCATTGCATGTTGTCCTGTCACTGGGCATGACTGACAATAGCCACTCTGTCATCTTTGCACTCTCCCTTCAGGTATTTGTATATGTTGATGAGATCTCTGATCTCTTGGCTAGACAGCCTTTCCTCATAGGAGAGATGCTTCAGTCCCTTCATGGCCCTTTCTTGGACTCACATCATTATGTCTGTGTCTCTCCTGTACTGGGGAGCCCAAAACTGGACATGGGGCTCCAAATGTGGCCTCACCAGTGCTGAGTAGAGGGGAAGAATCACCTCCCACAACCTGATGGCAACATTCCTCCTAATGCAACCCAGGATACCATTTGCCTTCTTTGCAGCAAGGGCACATTGCTGGCTCACATTTATCTTGGTGTCCACCCGGACTCCCCAGGTCCTTTTCTGCAAAACTACTTTCCAACTGGTAAGCCCCCAGTATGCGTATTAGTGCCTGGGTTTATTCTTCCTCAGGTGCAGGATTTTGCACTTCCTGTCATTGAACTGCATGAGATTCCTGTCAGACAGTTTCTCCAGCCTGTCAAGGTTCCTCTGGATGGCAGCATGACCCCTTGGTGTATCAGCTGCTCCTCCTGTTTCTGCAAACTTGCTATAGATATGCTATGCCTCATTGTCCAAATCATTAATGAAGGTGTTAAACAGGACTAGACCCAGTATTGACCCCTGGGGTACATAATGGCCTCCAACTAGATGTGCTGCTGACCACCATTTTCTTGGCCTTGATATTCAGCCAGTTTTCGGTCCACCTCACTGTTTGCTTATACTGCCCATATATCAAAAGCTTCTCTATGAGGATCATATGAGAGTGTCTCGGTCTGAAAGACAAATGTCTGCCAAGGAAGGCAGGAACCTCCCTTGGAATGGAGAATATGACCCTCTTCCCTCCAAATTATTATAACTTTGAAATTAAGGGGCTTTCAGGCAAGATATGGGAAAAGGAATAACAGTTCTTTACTAGTATGTATATGGATAACAAGGCAAACAAACAACAATAATGGCAGCAACAACAAACAAAACCAGAAACCCAGTAACAGCCTTCTCTCGGCTGGGAGGCACATTCTCCTTTGGTGTAGTTATGGTCGCAGCTGGTAGGGGCACTGGTGGCTCCCCGGCCGGGCAGGGCAAGTGCGATGATTCCCCTGCGGCTGCAAGGGGCGCTGTGACGTGAGTTCGGCCGTCTCTTTCATGTGTACAATGGCGGATGCAGACGGCGGAAAGGGATAGAGAAGGGGCTTCCTTTACAAACCTCCACGGGCAACCGATCCCGGTGCCACCTCTGGATAGCAAAAGGAGTTGTAGCAGGGACCTCGGAAGCACCAAGCTGGAATGGCAGGGACAAGCAAAAAAAAAATCCCGGAGTGGTAGACGAGATGTATCAGAAACTCAGCAGCTGTTGCTGGAACCACGGGACGTCCCAGCAGGCACGGGTTTCGGGGTTACAGCGTAGCAAAAAACCCGGAGCAGTGGCAAAGAAAGGGCGGGGACTGGGCAGTGGCAGCCCAGCTCCCGAACCCGGCTGGGAGAGGCTCCCTTGGAGGGGGGAAGGGGCTCGGGGAACCCGGGGTTTCCCCTGAGGCACTCGAGCAGATGATGAAGGGTCCTTTGGTGCGGTAGGGTGTTAATAAGGTCCCAGTGCAACGGCTGCTCTTACGAGCAGAGCTCCACTCACGGTAGAAGAAAGGCAGGAGGAGACGAGGTGGCAAATTCTTCTCACAGCGACAGCAGCCTGTTTCCTCTCTGAAAGCCGAGGAAACAAGAGAGAGCCAGGAGCTGCACCCAACCCCTTCCCCCGGCCCAAATCTCATGCTATCTCTACCTTTCTCAGAGAAACCCCTCAGCTACCACAGTAAAACCAGCTGCACTCCTTCCCCTTCTCTGTGGTTACTTCTTTTGTTTCTCTTAAGTACTGATCGTTATTGTTTTTTAGCAAGAAAATGGGAGAAAATTCCCTAAGAGAAAGAAAACAGAATGGAAAAATCCTAACCTCCAACAGAGAGATAATGTCAAAAGCTTTCCTGAAGTCCAGGTAGACAATATCCACTGCTCTCCCCTCATCTGCCAAGCCAGGCATTTCATCATAGGTTTTCAGGTTGGTCAAGCAAGACTTTCCCTTTGTGAAGCCATGCTGACTACTCCTTGTAACTTTTCTTGTCCTTCATCTGTGTGGAAGTGGTTTTCAGCATCAGGTGTTCCATCATCTTCCCCAGGGATCATGACGAGGCTGACTGGCCTGTAGTTCCCTGGGTCCCCTTTCTTTAAGATTCAGGTGACATTTGCTTTCCTCCACTATTTGGGCACCTCTTCCAATTGCCATGACTATTCAAATATTATGTAGAGTGGCCCCACAATGATATCAGCCAGCTCCCTCGGTGCTCATGGGTGTATCTCATCAGGGCCTGTGATCTTATGTATGTCCAGTTTGCTGAAGTATTCCCTGACCTGATCTTCTTCCAGCAAGAGTACATCTTTCTTGCTCCAGCCTTTCTTTTGGTTTCTGGGACTCAGGATTTCTGAAGGCCGGTGTTATGATCTGGTTGTTAAAATTATTAGAAATGCCTCTGCCTGAATTAAGGTGCAAATAAGACCATATACCAAAGTCAATAGTATGGGTTTTATTTAATAGTAAATATGAGAGAGAGAGAGAGAGAGAGAAAGAAAGAGAGACAGAAAAAGAGAAATAAATAGAAAATAGGTAGGGGGACAGAAAGAGAGTGACAGAGAGAGAATAAAGAAAATATCACCATCCGTGGATCCAAATGACATTCCATTGATCCTCTCCTGCTGGTCTTTTTGGTGGTGAAGGTCCCCCAAAAAGCACAGAACCCAATGGATTAATATAAGTAGTTCAGGCTACGTAGGAAAACCCAGGCACCTCCCTGGTGGGGGGTGAGGGGGTGGTTGCCATTGTTTCTTAGGACAGACTCCGGATTTGTTGCATCATGTGCAGTCCTGTGGTGCAAGACCTCAGGAATGACTCTGGGGGGACACTTCACGAGGGAGGTCCTTGATGGATTAAGATACCCCCTCAGTTGTTTTTCACAAGAATGTCCCATGGATGTAGCCTTCCTGGTGTTATAAAGGAAAATTTGTCCAGCCAAATTAATATGAAAAATAAAATATTTATTTTGCAATCAAATTCTATCTAGCCAGCCACAAAGAAAGAACAGAGCCGAGCCCGGGGTCGGCCCTGGGTGTGCAACAAGGAGTCAGCCTATTCAGAGGTTTTCCTCCATGCCCACACACTTCCATCCTGGCACAAGTGGTTTTTATAGGGAAAATTCCGCCTGAGGCCGATTTCAGCAATCAGTCTTTTCTTCTATTCAGAGTCCATATGTTAATTTTTGGTGATGAGGGAGAACAATTCAGTGTCTGGAGTTTGTTGAATCCCTTGATGAAATTTACGGGAATTCACATGTATCTGCCTGAGGATTTCCATGATATCCATCTCGGGTCATTCATGCGAACAATCAGCACCTGGGGTTTCTGTATCTCCCCAGACATGGCCCATCTCCTGGCGAGCTGTACCTTCTTACTTGTAAATCAGTTTCCAATCTACACCCGGTCTCACCTGCGCCTGTGAGGGTGTGTGTGTGGGGGGAATCCTAATACAAACATGTATACCCCAACAAATATTCAATATCACATATATCATATTAGAAATGGCGCGAATTATATCTACTACACATAACACCGGGGTTGGGGGTTCCATAGCCAGTTTGCATAAGGGAGGATGGATGGGTTCTCTGCCCCTAAGCAGAGGTTACGACACACCAAAATTTCCTCCCACCTCGGTTTGAAGGGGGGGGGGGGGAATCTGTGCAAACCTGCTCCCAGAAAATGGGTCTGTGGGTATGACCTCTCTCACCCCAAAACAAGACAGAGATGATTCTTAGCATGGCTGCTGGGTTTGGCTCTTATTATTTTCCTTGTTTACTTCTCCCCAAGCCTGAGATGACTGAAGAATGGGTTTCCCTTTGTCTAATCTCAGTAGTTTGACTTTCAGTCTGTCAGGAAAATTAATCCACAAACATCAGAGGTTTATGTCCAAAAAGGAGACAGAGGAGTCCTTTTACTTTATTCAAATAAAGGGAGAGACCATGGGGCATTCCCCTGGGGTCTCTCAAATTTTTGGAGGACACAGACTCCTCTTTTATCTTGATTTCCTGACCACATTTCCCTTCTCTCTTTCCCCATTGGCTAAAGTACTTGAGAGATACAGACTTCCCAATACACCTGATAGCAAAGATTTCCCTCTAATGTATAATCCTCCCTTTTAATTTTTAATTCTTATGGAATTTAGGGGTTTTCCCCATTGTTTATTTCATCTTTCAATGTTCCAATTTCATTTATTAGCAAACTTAAAGCTTATTTGTAAAAACAAATATCTTTTTCCATTCATCAATCAGTTGAATCCTTCCCATTTTTTCTTTTATCTCTCAGTGCTAATTTTGTCTACCAGCAGACCTACAGCTTGTTTGTAAAGACAAATCTGCTATTCCTCTCAAGTCCAAAGTTCTAGTCAGGCATCTTTAGTGAGGGGTAGGCTTCAGTGGCTTCTTTATACAGTTTTGCTATAATGGGCAAAATTATTTTATAACAATGTTTAAGGCATGAATCATTTCAGTCCCTGACAGCTGGTCTTGCCAGTAAAGACTGAGGTGAAGAAGGCATTGAGTACCTCAGTATTTTCCATGTCCTGTATCACCAGGGCCCCTGCCCCATTAATCAGTGGGCTCATGTTTTCCCTAGTCTTCCTTTTGTCACTTGTGTACTTATAGAATCCCTTCTTGTTGCCTTTGGTTGAGGTGATCCTTAAATATTAACCAGCTTTCTTGGGTTCCCCTTCTTTCCAGGGCATTATCCCATGGGACTCTTCCAAGGAGATCCCTGAAGAGGCCCATACTGCTCTCCTGAAATTCAATATTGTGATCTGTCGGAATCTGTGGTATTGATGATTCCAAGATTGTAGAAAGTCTCTGTCTTTCAGCCCCGCTGCCAAAGAAGAAGTCATAATTCGTTTGTGCTGGTTTTCAAGGTTGTTTATTCTTGCTTATCTATAACATGTTCTGCTGCTCTGCCGCAGCTCTGTCCTGCAGGGCAGCATGCAGGGCTCTGCCCCTCAATGGGATGTTACAAACATTATATACCAGAAACTACGTGTGCTATATTTACAATAATGTGCCAATATCTATAATCTACGTTGAACAGTGTGTCCCCAGCCTAAACCAATAGAAAAATGCCAACACTACAGTGAAACATGGAGGGCATGAAGAAGAAGAAAAAGGACAAGACACACCCAATTTCCTCCATCTTGTTCCCTTTGAACCCCTAATGTAGAATCCTAAAATTTTACTTTTGCACCCGTGCCACACTTAATTATTACTTATCTCAAAGACTCAGAGCTTGTAATTCATCCTGTAAGATTGAAATCTCTTTTCCATGGACAGAGATCAGAGACAGTGTCTCTTGGGGCTCTGTACAGGGGGGTTCCTGACCCCCTGCCAGGGTCCCAGACCTTCCAGGGCAGCCAGAGGGATGCCCTGGATTCCCACAGTGATCTTGCTTTTTGCCCCCCTGAATTCTGCCATTTCATGGTCACTGTAGCCAAAGTTGCCTTTGGCCTTCACATTCCCAATGAGCCTCTCCAGGAACCTCCTTGACTGCTTATGTCCTGATGTGTTGTTCTTCTAGCAGATATTGGGGTGGTTAAACTCCCTTTGTGGATGTGAGTCTAATTCTAACTGTCTGAAGCTGTGATGTCAATTGATTTTAGTGTATGAAATTTTTCTTCTGTTTTGCAATTAAGGTAGTTAAATGTAACCTTTTTTCATCAGGTAATGAGTGTTTCTTACTAATGCCTGTTTTTGAATTGAAGAGGGACTATAAACACCTTATTTTGGGTAGTTTGCTGATTTATCCAGATTTTATAATTTGTGTACTTGCAGAATAGAATTATATATAAATCTGGTTATATTTCGGTCTGAATAGATGCTGTCACAAATACTATTTTAAAACAATGGTTAGGAGCAGCAGAACAAAATTGTATTTTAACTTTATGTTGGAAGTGTTATAAACGGGACCACACTCCCGGTACTAAAAGTGATTTCAGTATTTATTATAATAAAAAGAAAGGCCTAAAGTAAGGGGGCCTGCAGGCTGAGCAGGAGCGTTCCTGTTGAGGATGCTGCAGCGCCAACGCTGGGTCTTCTGAGCAGCGGGTGGAGCGCGGCACACCTTCATTGGGTCAGATGCCCCTTTTTATCCTGTTTTTTGTCTCTTTGGATTGGTTTCTTTTTGGATCCTTAATCTGCATGAAGGTTTAAGGCACTTGATTAGCCCATTATAGTTCTGTCCAGGGTGGCTCATTTTCCTTGGGGGGTGGTGCACTTTACTTAGGTGTATTATGGTAGTAGGGTACCGTATTTCTGACAGCTACCTTTTTAACCCCTTTTACTATAACCAAACTAACAGTACATGCTTAACAATTATCAACTATTTTACAACTGTTTCTAACCTATTTTTAACAATTCCCCCCTCTAACTATTTGATCAGGCTTCTAGCTTGCATCAACCTTTTAAAGTTTAACTTCTATTTTTCTCAGTTTCTTGTACTGTTCAAGCATATCTCTGGCATTCTGATCACTGTTCTTTCATTAGCATTACTTTTTCTCCATTTTCCCCTTCTACGTTACCTTGCAGCATGATGCTGCTTTGGACAATGCTGGTTACTATTCACACTAGACATGGAATTGCACATGGTAAAAATATTACACTTGCTAGTGCACACACTACAAAGAAGACCAATTTCTTCCACCATTTACCGTCCCAGGTGAACAAGTTGTCCCACCAATCGGATTCTCCAAACAAGGGGGTCCATTTTTGTGTTCCAACATAGGTTAGTTTTCTAATATTTTGAGTAGTGTTTTTAATTACATGACTGTGGTCATTGATCTCTAGGCAGCATTCTGACGTATTAAATTTCCTGCAGATCCTTCCTTCCTCTGCGAGGAGGTAATCCATTGCCAATTGAATTTGGTAAATTACTGATTGTGTTTGTTGTTGCTGCTGGTTTAAGAGATCAAAGGTCAGAGTTGTTTGATTTCACATTATTTCAAGTACTGCTTGTAAACAGATGATTCGATTGAGCATGTATACTGGGATTCTGTACCCCCAGGATCCATCTTGGGCCCAGGTAGCTGGCCCATAAGTATCCATAATCATTTGTGGGGTCCAAATTTCATTGTTCCAATTTTGGGTTCCGCCAAATAAACTCCTTTTCTTTCTGGCCAGATCATCATGTACTGGGACTCCCAAGTTTGATTTTGCATCCTTAGGCAGTAAGAAAAAGGATGGTTTTATAGCTCCAATTGTGCAACTCCCGGTCCAACCTCCTGGTAATTTCACATATGCTGTGTTACCCCAGATCCAAAATAAATTTTTAGGTGCATCCCAGAAATTAGAAACTTGATTTGTTATATGTTTCCAATATTTGGATAGGGTTTCTATTGCCCAGAATGGGTTATTATAATCTCCTAAGCATTCAAACATTTTTTCTTTTTCACTATATACACATCTACTTTCAGTTTATTCTATTGACCAATATGAATGGGGGGTTTCTGGGATCCACCTGGTGTGTGTGTCATTTACTGCTAGATATCTTTTACATGGCATTTCTCCTACTTCTATAGTATACATTTTCCCTTTTCTTGATAATCACTCTTCCCCTATTATTGTTGATTTTAGCTTTCACTCTTCTTCCCTGTAACGACGTATATTTGTATTCCACGGACAGATTCAAGCGAGATCTCTTTGGTTGCTCTTGGGGGATGAAGTTTATTCAGGACGCAGAGAGGCTCTGCCTCGAGCTGCCAGACACAGCACGTGGCTGGGCCTCGGGTGATGGGGGAGGGGGGAGACAGAGAGGGAGCAGGGACTCCTGGAGGACTCTCCAGGAGGAGAAGGGAAGATCCAAGAGAGCGTCCAGCCCCCCGGAGAGCCTTTATCAAAGGGGGCTCCAGGGTGGGCTGGAACAGGACCTGGGCCAATGGGGTCACAGGCACCTGATGGTTCAGGGGAGGGTTACAGATGTGGGGTGAACCATACATTCTGGGGGGTGACATGGAAGAGTCCATTTGGCTTTTGGACCCCGCTGTAGGTGAGGGTTATTGTCCAGCCAGTAGGGGGCGTTATATTCGTCCTGGCTGTACCATTGTGGTTCTTAATCATATTTATCTACCCTTCCCAACATCTCCCCTTTTTCCACTGAACCATTTGAAATATTAAATATTGATTTAACAACTATTTTCTGCACACTTGGAGGTGTACAGGGTATTGTTACTAGAACTATACTTATTGCTACTGGAACAGTCAAGCTTATTTTACAGAGTTCCTTTAGCCAAGGTGCAAGGCTCAAACTATTAAGTAAACTGTATAGCTGAGATGACCTTATTGTTATTAAATCACTGATTATAGTAGGGGAGGCATTGTCAGAATTTTTTGGAAAAGGTTTTATAACTAAACGGGTTGAAAAAGGTTGGTTAGGGTTTGTGTTAGATATACAGGTGGTCTTAGAGCTTGCAGGCTTGGCTAAAGCTACTCGGCATTTGTCCTTGGTTGAATTACAAGTAAAACTTCAATATAAAAACTGAAACAGAAGATCAAAAACAATATGCACGCATTAAACGATAGAAAGTCCATTTTTCTCTCGATGACACAGCGTGGTTCAGGTCTGGGTGCTGGCTTCTTGGCTTGTACTTGTAGAAGAACTGTCTGGTGTGGGGGTGTCAGCGGATTTCGGAGCATGGTAAGGCTTCACGTTCTTTCCTGGGACCCACTTAAGTCGTCCACCTGTGGAAACACAAGAAAAACCTTTCCCCCACGTTAGAAGACTGTGTGGACTTTGTATATGTCCTGAATCTAAGATTTTGAGTAAAGCTGGGGGGTGCCCTTTTATTTTTACTCTTTTGGTGTTCACGAAATGTCTATAAATTTGGAGGCGAGGCTCTCCTGCAGAGCTACTTAGAAAATTGTGAGCATATAGAGCCTTATTCAACCTCTTTTGAGGTGTAGCCTGATCTACTCCTCCTTTCTGCTGATTTAAAATGCGTTTTAGGGTTTGGTGTGTTCTTTCTACCATTCCCTGACTCGTGGGGGAGTGAGGGATGCCAAATGTATGGTGAACACCCCAATCATTCAGGAATGTGGCTAATTCTTGTGAGGTATATGAGGGGCCATTATCAGTTTTAATTTCTTGGGGAACACCTAAATAGGAGAAGGCTTGTGAGAAATGTTGGCAGACATGCTTGGCTGTTTCCCCTGTATGTACAGAGGCAAAAATTGCATTTGAAAATGTATCAATAGAGACATGGATGTTTTTAAACTTCCCAAAAGATGGATATTTAGTGATATCTGTTTGCCATTTCTGTAGGCTCTCCAACCCTCGCGGGTTGGTGGCTGCTGAAGGGGGGAGGGGTTGCACATGCTGACAGCTTGGGCAAGCTCGTACAATATTTTGTGCTTGCTCTAGGGAAATGTGAAAGTCTCGTTTGATGGCCTGTGCGTTTTGGTGAAAGAATGCATGGCTCAATTTGGCTTGTTCAATAGTGTTGGGCAAGGTGGTTGCAGCAAGCACTGAGGTGGATTTCTCAACGCTTGCTGAACCTTCCTCATCAGACGCGGCTGATGCCAGTGCATCAGCACGTGCATTTCCCTCTGCCATGAATCCTGGAAGACCAGAGTGAGCCCTGATATGAGAGATAAAGTAAGGATTAGCTCTGTGTGATAAAATGTTATATAAACAGGTAAGCCAAAGACACAAATCGTTGTTGCTTACATCCTTTAGAACGGATCCCTCAATTCTCTTAATGACATTAGCTACATAAGCTGAATCTGTGATCAGGTTGAAAGGTTCCGGAAAGAGCTGAAATGCTCTTACAACTGCAGCCAATTCAACAATCTGAGGGGAACCTTCAACTTTTTGGACATCTTGTTCCCAGGTTTTAGTTTTTGTATTTTGCCATGTAACAACTGAGTTGTGTGTTCGGCCTGACCCGTCAGTGAAGATAGTAATTGCATTTAAAGGTTCTTCACTGATCAGGGGCTTTTCCTTATAACATAACTTGGCTTTGATCATTTTGTGTGCTGGGTAGTGAATTGAGCAGGCGCCTGGGAAGTTCAGCAAGGCATACAGCAGGTCCTCGGATTTTTGCATAGCCCAGTCAAAATATGTTTTCTTCATGGGCAAGTAAATAGTTTCAAACTCGCGGCCTGCTATTGAAAGGAGCCTTGCTCTGCCTTTGATGATGATCTGTGACATCATCTCCAAAGGTGTGAGGATTGTCTTTGGTGACCTATAGGAAATAAAAACCCATTCAATTATTAACAGTGGATCCTTGAGAGAAGAGTCCCATTGGAAGATGAGGCCGCACAGCCTCAACTTTTCTCCCAGGATTGCAAGGAAAAAGGGTTGACCAGGAACATAGCAATGTGCCTGCCTGTTCTGCAGAGCGTCAGTGATGTGTTCTAGGGCCTTACAAGCCTCTGGAGTGAGAGACCTGGGGGATCTGAGTTCATTGTCTCCCTTTAACAGATCAAAAAGTGGAGCAAGTTCATCAGCAGTTATTCCTAAGACAGGCCTAACCCAATTAATTTCCCCTAAGATCTGTTGTAAGTCCTGTAGAGTGCGGACATCGGTTCGGATTTGTATCTTTTGGGGGGAAATAGACTGATCTGTTAGTTTCCAGCCTAGATATTTCCAGGGGGCAGTTTCTTGTATTTTTGATTCAGAGATCACAAGTCCAGCCTTTTTTACTTCAGCAACAGCATAACTACAAGTCCCTCTCATCTGCTCTTGTGTTGGTGCTGCAATAAGCAGATCATCCATGTAGTGAAGGATAACGGATTGTGGAAACTTTTGGCGGACTGGAGTCAGCGCGCGGGCCACGAAATATTGGCAGATAGTAGGCGAGTTTTTCATTCCTTGGGGGAGGGAAAGCCAGTGATACCTTTGAAGCGGTTCTTGTAAGTTCGTACTTGGGATGGAGAAGGCAAAACGAGGAGCGTCATCTGGATGCAGAGGGATGTTGAAGAAACAGTCTTTCAGATCTATGATGATAAGAGGCCAGTCTCTGGGTATCATGGACAGGTTGGGCAGGCCAGGCTGGAGTGGGCCCATGTTTTCGATCACTGCATTGATTTTTCTGAGATCGTGTAGCAGTCGCCAGGTGTTAGAGGTTTTCTTATGGATCACAAATACAGGTGAGTTCCAGGGGCTGTTAGTGGGCTTAATGTGGCCCTTCTGCAGTTGTTCTGCTACCAGTTCCTTGAGGGCACTCAGCTTGTTATCTGGCAGGGGCCACTGATCGACCCAGACAGGGGTGTCAGTCTTCCAGGTCAGTTTCGGAGTGCTGAGTGCTTTAGTGGCCCCTACAAAAAACCCAGTTCAATTTTAGCTCCCCATGCAGAAAGCAAGTCCCTTCCCCATACTGTGATGGGTTTCTGAACCACATAAGGGCGAATCAATGCTTTCATTCTGTCAGGCCCTTCAATGCTGATCACAGATTCGCTTTGCAAGCACGGAGTGACACCTCCGATGCCTGTGAGAGTGCTTGGGGGAGGTACCAACCTCCAATCAGTAGGCCAATAACAAGAAGAAATTACAGAAACGTCTGCCCCCGTGTCAATCATCCCCTTGATGGTGACTCGAACCCCGCCATTTGATAGTTCACAAGTTAGCATTGGTCTTTGTTCACTTATGTGTTGAACCCATAGGACCTCGGGGTTTTCAGAAGCGACTGGGAAACAACGTGGTGGTATCTGGTCTATGGTTCCCATAGGCAGTGCAATGGCAGTGGCTATAGGGGTTTTAGGTGGAATATGCAATGGGGGGTAGTAAGCCTTGGCTAACACTAATAGTTCTTCATTGCAGTTAGCAGAGACTACACAAGGTAGAACAAGTAGCCCCAGGATGCAGTTCCTTTCTTTGCCAACTATTAGAAAGTCTTGCCGGAGTTGTGAAGGCCCAGTGATTCCTGTCTAATATAGTCGTAGCCATCATCCTTTAAGAAGGTTGTTGGCTTGGAGGTCGCCAGAGTGCACCAGGTGCCTGGGGATAGTAAGTTTGAGTCATTAGCTGGGATTGTGCTGGTGATGCAGCGAAGGGCATTGGGACCGGGATATTCGCAGATTTTACCTCGGGATTTTGGGGGGCCACCATTTGTTTCATCACGCGGTGACGCGGCGCGCTCGCCTTGGAGTTTTTTGGATTAGGTCTTCTACTCGCATCTTGTTTGGATCGGCACTGCCAGGGCATATGTTTTCCTTTTTTGCAGGTGGTGCACGAATCAGGCGTTTGTGGGCTTTTGTTGACTTCTGTGCAATCCTTTACAATGTGGCCAGGTTTTTTGCAGAGGTAGCAGGGTCCTAAAGGCAGAGCAGCTTGCATGACAGCCATGGTGTTGTATTGTTGTTGGGAGCTGAGATGCAGGGCAGTTAGAAGTTCAGTAAGTCTCTGGTCTCGTGCTTCTGCCTGTTGTGCTTGTGCTGCAAGAGCCCTTTCCAGTTTATCTCGCCGGGTTTCTTCGGGTTCATATGCTTGGACGACTGCCACATCATGTGGGCTCCCAACATAGTTGCACGCTTCAATCATCTCAGGCACTGTAGGTTTTTCTTTTCCTAGGGCCTTGATGATTCGTTTGCATTGGGCGTTGGCATTATTTTCGAGGATGTCCCGGATCATTATCGGCCGGGCCAAATCATCACCACATTGCCTTTCAGTAGCTTGAATTACCCGGTCTACAAATGTGGTGAATGGTTCAGATGAGCCTTGGGTAACTAGATTGTATGCTTCTTCGGAAGTTCCCGCTGGCTGAATCTGTAAAAAGGCTCTGCGAGCCATCCTTTTGACATCATCCAATACCATTTTGGGTAGATTCGCCTGATGTTCAATCTTATCATCCGGTGGGTCACCTGTTAATTTAGACAAGGTAAGGGTGCGAAGGTGTGCATCAGTGCTTTGTCTATATGTAGTCAGGACTCCTGCAAGCATTCTCTTCCATTTAAGATCCCACAATATATATTGTGAGTCCGTGAGAAATGTGGTGGCAAGATGTTTGCAGTCATGTGGCGTGAGTGTGTGTCTCTCTAGGGTACTTTTCAACAGCTGTTTGAAATAGGAAGAGGAGATGCCACCGTCATTAATTGCTTTTCGCAACTCTTTTAAATCATGGGAGGGAAGGAATGTCCATGTTTTGAGATTAACAGGTTGTTGGCTGGGTATTGCTGGTATGGCTTGGGAATGCAGGTTGTCTTCTTTGTGGTTATCACATTTGATTTCAGGGCAGTTAGTCAATTGAAGATTGTTGGCACTGTGCTGAGAATTTGGTGAGATGTGGATAGAAAGTTTAGGGTTTGCAGGGGTAAGATAGTTCTCTGTCTGTCCTTTGTTTGTCGAAGCTGCAGTTACAATGTTGCTTTCACCTTGTCGAGGCAGAGTGTCTCTGTCAGGGCGTGGTGAGGAGCTGCTAGTGTGGGAGGCAGGGGCTGCTGCCAGCTGAGGCAGAGGAGCAGGGGGGGTGGAGATCGTGGGCAGCAGCACCTGTGGGGAACTGGGATTTGTGGAAGGATATCCTGTCGCTGTGGCATTGGGTGCTGCGGCAGTCTGTAGATACGGCGAAGGGAGGGTTGCGGAGGGATATGGTGATGGGTTTGGGAAACCCGGAAGTGGTGCCGGCGGCGGGGGGTTAAGGTGCTCTGCAGCCAGAGGCGGGGGCTGCGGCGCCGCGGGGGGGTGGGGTGGGGACGCCGGGTTTGCGTCTGCCGGGGGGGCCGGCCGCGAGTCTAGGAGGCGGGCGGGCAGCGGGGGCACGGCGCCGGACCCCGGGGCGTCCCTGGGTAGGACGGGCGGTGCTGCGGCCGCAGGGGCGGGGTCCGGGGCGCTCGAGGGAGAAGAGGTGGAAACAGGGGCAGGGTCATGGCCGCGCGAGAGGGGGGCAGCGGCCGCGGGGGCGGGGTCCGGACTGCTGGGGAGGGGGGTGGCGGCCGCGGGGGCGGGGTCTGGACCGCGCGGGAGGGGGGCGGCGGCCGCGGGGGCGGGGTCTGGACCGCGCGGGAGGGGGGCGGCGGCCACGGGGGCGGGGTCAGGGCTGCGCGGGAGGGAGGCGGCGGCCCCGGGGGCGGGGTTAGGGCCGCGCGAGAGGGAGGGCGGGGCCGCGGGAGTGGGGGCCGCCCAGCCCAGGGCCGGCGCGTGGCCGGCATGGTCGCTGGGCCAGTGCGCTTCCGGGCGGGTCAGTGGGGCGGCCGCGGAGGCGAGCGTATGGAGCGCCTGCAAAATAGCAGCTGACGCTTGAGATTGTGCTTGCAAAATAGCCATTGACTGGGTTTGTGCTTGTAAAATGGCTGTTGTTTGATTTTGTAAAAGTTCGGCTATAGTAGCCACCATAGCCGGGACAGGCAATGCTGGGGGGGCGGGCGGGGGGGAGGCGGGGCCCGCGGAGTGGTTTGGGGGGGAGGAGGTGGCCGCAAGGGCGGGTTCTGGGTTGCGGGGGAGGGGGGGGCGGCTGCGGCGGGGACCGCTGCTCGCTCAGAAACCGGCGAGTCGCGAGCAGCTTCGCCGGCATTTTCGCCGCAGCGCGGGGTGGGGGGGCGGTCCGGCGGGGATAGTTGAGCCACGGCAGGGAGCGGTTTGTAACGACGTATATTTGTATTCCACGGACAGATTCAAGCGAGATCTCTTTGGTTGCTCTTGGGGGATGAAGTTTATTCAGGACGCAGAGAGGCTCTGCATCGAGCTGCCAGACACAGCACGTGGCTGGGCCTCGGGTGATGGGGGAGGGGGGAGACAGAGAGGGAGCAGGGACTCCCGGAGGACTCTCCAGGAGGAGAAGGGAAGATCCAAGAGAGCGTCCAGCCCCCCGGAGAGCCTTTATCAAAGGGGGCTCCAGGGTGGGCTGGAACAGGACCTGGGCCAATGGGGTCACAGGCACCTGATGGTTCAGGGGAGGGTTACAGATGTGGGGTGAACCATACATTCTGGGGGGTGACATGGAAGAGTCCATTTGGCTTTTGGACCCCGCTGTAGGTGAGGGTTATTGTCCAGCCAGTAGGGGGCGTTATATTCGTCCTGGCTGTACCATTGTGGTTCTTAATCATATTTATCTACCCTTCCCAACGCTTCCCTTCTTTTGGGTACTACCATGCTTTGTCTTGATGTAATCCGTTTTAAAATGTCTAGGGGACTCAAACTGATGCCATCCCATGGCCAAATCTCACTTAAGTGTGTCCCCCCGCACACCCAACAATCAGTCAAATTAAATTCTTTTCTAATCTTTTCCACCGTATCGGTAAAAATATTCTTACCATATATTTGTCCCTCTCTATCCCTTTGTCTTTTCAACTGCACTTCTTTCTCTTTGAATGTATCCTCTAAGTTGGTTTCACTTTCTTGTTCAAAGTATACCCATCTTTCTTTCATAGGACACTCTCCTGACATCCTCTGGCTTGGGTTTGCAATATTTTTAGCTAGCCAATATATTTTATTATCCTCTTTACAGGTTGTTAACTGGGAGTGATGGATACATTTGGGATTCATGTTTGTGTGTACTCTGATTAATACACTTACTGTATCTCCTCTATACAAGGGATAGTAACATTTCTCACAAGTGTTTCCTCCACTTCCTCTGAAGTGGATGAGTAGTAGCATTGCTTCAAGTGTGAGTCTGGTATGGGCTGGCCTCCTCACCTCTCGAACTACAGGGGTTTTCTTGGTGCCCTGAGAATATTTCCCAAAGGTAGTTCCTGATCCAGTCTTGCCTCCCACCTCTGGTTTTCCCTTCTTCTGGAGACATTCTGCCATGACCCTTATTGTACCGACTCCCTTCCCTCAATTTGGTCCCAATTAGGGTGGCAAGGAGAGTGCTTTATGGAACAGTACCAGAAACTGAGATGTTATTCTGATTGTCAATTCTTAGCTAAACAAAACTTAAACTTATACTATAACTATAACAAACATTAACAAACTTTAAGGATATACGGATAACAATGTAGAGGTTTCGCGTGGGGGGGGAGGGGTTTGTGTTCAGGGTTTTGCTTCCTTTGGTCTTTTCCTCATGACAAATTTAAGTGTTAATCGTCTCTGATGGCTATAGTTTTGTCCTAGTTTAGGGCAAATTTAGGGAAAACCCTCTGAAAGGAGCCCCCAGGAAATAAAGCCCCACGGCCCCTCCCCACCCACCTGGTTCAGGGAAAAATTTCCTCTGAGAGAGAAGTGGAAAAGAACCTGTTTATTCAACGAACAAAGCACTCCCCAGCACCAAAACAATTAACAACACCAGATGACAACAAAACTCTTTCACCACTCTGAAGAGATGAATAAATCCAGAAAGTCTTTCCTGGGAGTGGTCGCCCGGGTCTGGACGCTGGGGATTGCTCTCCAGCACTGGGGATGGCTGCTGCACATCACAAAATGCAGGCTCCTGGTGTTCCTTGGTGTTTCCCAGATCCCAGTCCAGAGCAGGTTGGATGGTATTCAGGAAGAGGAAAGGAAAAAGCAACAGTCCAGGAAGAGAATTGGACTGCTTAGCTAACCTAACTAGGAAGCAAAGGCAGAAGCAGAAGCAAGCAAAGCAAGCAAGCAAGCAGGCAAAGCAAGCAAGCCAAGCAAGCAAGCAAGCAAAAGCAAAGCCAGCCAGCCAGCCCTAGCCTTTTCTAGACAGCAGACCATGGGGGGAGGTGAACCAGATGATAACAAGGCAAAACAAACCTTCACTTTCAGAGTCAGTTCTGAAAGCACAGAACATAATATCAAACGTAAACAGAACACACGATTGGAGATACAAACACCATAACAGTCACCCTAGGACATTCCACCCCTTATCTCCATATCTTCAACATCATGTAAAAACTCCATCAAGTTAAAACTTGTATCTTTCACTTACTCATACCTTCGACACTTACACATTTCCTTCTATTTCACTTGCTCAAACCTTTGACACTTACACATTTCCTTCTATTTCACTTGCTCAAACCTTTGACATTTACACATTTCCTTCTTTCTCATGTCTGTGTGTTTTTATGCACAGACATTGGCAGTAACATCCAGCAAACAGTGATATTTGCACAATAGTTTCACCCCACAATCAGATCTCCCTGAGGTACACATCGTGTTGTTCCATCTCTCTGCATTATCCACCATGTACAACCTGGTCCCTGAGCAAAGACAATCCCACGAATGGGTTTGTCTGTACTCGAGGCAGGATTGATCCACACTGATTTCCCTAACAAACCTCTGACATGTGCCACTGGGACTTTATCTCCGTCTACTATATTCAGGGGCTCAGACTGGGCAGGACCTGCTCGATTGGTGGAACCTCGGCTGTTAACTAACCAGGTGGCCTTTGCTAAATGTTGCTCCCAATTTTTGAAAGATCCCCCACCCAATGCTTTTAAGGTGGTATTTAACAGTCCATTGTACCTCTCCACTTTGCCTGCAGCTGGTGCATGGTAGGGGATGTGGTACACCCACTCAATGCCATGTTCCCTAGCCCAGGTGTTGATAAGTCTGTTCTTGAAATGAGTCCCATTGTCTGACTCAATCCTCTCAGGGGTACCATGCCTCCAAAGGACCTGCTTTTCAAGGCCCAGGATGGTGTTACGGGCTGTAGCATGAGACACAGGGTAGGTTTCCAACCATCCAGTGGTGGCTTCTACCATTGTGAGCACGTAGTGCTTGCCTTGGCGTGTCTGGGGCAGTGTGATGTAGTCAATCTGCCAGGCCTCCCCATAGCTGCCCTTGGACCACCGCCCACCATACCACAGGGGCTTCACCCGCTTGGCCTGTTTGCTGGTAGCACATGTCTCACAGTCATGGATCACCTGAGAAATACTGTCCATGGTTAGATCCACCCCTCGGTCTCGTGCCCACTTGTAAGTGGCATCTCTATCCTGATGACCTGAGGCATCATGGGCCCATCGTGCTAGGAACAACTCTCCCTTGTGTTCCCAATCGAGGTCTACCTTTGATACCCCTATCTTCGCAGCCTGATCTACCTGCTGATTGTTTTGCTGCTCTTCATTAGCTCTACTTCTGGGGACATGGGCATCTACATGGCGAACCTTCACAGGTAGCTTCTCTACCCGGGTAGCGATATCTTTCCACTCTTCAGCAGCTCAAATTGGTTTTCCTCTACGCTGCCAGTTAGCTTCTTTCCACCTCTCTAGCCACCCCCACAGAGCATTGGCTACCATCCATGAATCAGTGTAGAGGTAGAGCTTTGGCCACTTCTCCCTTTCTGCAATGTCTAGGGCCAGTTGAACGGCTTTGAGTTCAGCAAACTGGCTTGATCCACCTTCTCCTTCAGTGGCCTCTGCAACCCGTTGTGTGGGACTCCATACAGCTGCTTTCCACTTCCGATTCATCCCTGCGATGCGACAGGAACCGTCAGTGATGAGAGCGTAGCGGGTTTCCTCTGCTGGCAGTTGGTTTTATGGTGGAGCTTCTTCAGCCCGTGTCACTGGTTCTTCTTCTTCATTTGCGACACCAAAACTTTCACCTTCGGGCCAATTTGTAATTACTTCCAAAATCCCAGGGCGATTCAGCTTACCAATATGGGCACGCTGCGTGATGAGAGCAATTCACTGGCTCCATGTAGCACTAGTGGCAGTGTTGGTGGACGGAACCTTTCCTCTGAACATCCACCCCAGCACCGGTAGTCGGGGTGCCAGGAGGAGTTGTGCTTCTGTGCCATTCACCTCTGAGGCGGCCTGGACTCCCTCGTAGGAGACCAAGATTTCCTTCTCTGTTGGGGTGTAGTTGGCTTCAGACCCTCTGTATCTCCGACTCCAAAATCCCAGTGGTCGGCCCCGAGTCTCATCAGGCACCTTCTGCCAAAGGCTCAAGGACAGACCATGGTTCCCGGCTGCAGAGTAGAGCACGTTCTTCACATCTGGTCCTGTCCTGACTGGGCCGAGGGCTACTGCATGAGCAATTTCCTGCTTTATCTGGGCGAAAGCTTGCTGCTGCTCAGGGCCCCAGCAGAAATCATTCTTCTTGCGGGTGACCAGGTAGAGAGGACTCATGATCTGACTGTACTCAGGAATGTGCATTCTCCAAAAACCGATGGCACCTAAGAAAGCTTGTGTCTCTTTCTTGTTGGTTGGTGGGGACATAGCTGTGATCTTGTTGATGACATCTGTAGGAATCTGACGCCGTCCATCTTGCCACTTCACTCCCAAGAACTGGATCTCTCGAGCAGGTCCCTTCACTTTACTCTTCTTGATGGCGAAAGCAGCTTCCAGGACGATTCGGATGATTTTCTCTCCTTTCTCAAACACTTCTGCTGCTGTGTTCCCCCACAGAATAATATCATCAATATATTGTAGATGATCTGGATCCTCACCCTTTTCTAGTGCAGTCTGAATCAGTCCATGGCAGATGGTAGGATTGTGCTTCCACCCCTGGGGCAGTCGGTTCCAGGTATACTGCACTCCCCTCCATGTAAAGGCAAACTGAGGCCTGCATTCTGCTGCCAGAGGAATGGAGAAAAATGCATTGGCAATATCAATAGTGGCGTACCACTTCGCTGCCTTGGACTCCAGCTCGTACTGGAGTTCCAGCATGTCTGGCACAGCAGCGCTCAGTGGTGGAGTCACTTCATTCAATGCACGGTAATCCACAGTCAATCTCCATTCTCCTTCCGATTTACGCACAGGCCAAATGGGGCTGTTGAAGGGTGAGTGGGTTTTGCTGACCACCCCTTGGCTCTCCAGCTCTCGGATCATCTTATGGATGGGAACCACAGCATCTCAAGCTGTTCTGTACTGTCGACGATGCACTGTTGAAGTGGCAACTGGTACCTTTTGTTCTTCTCCCTTCAAAAGTCCTACTGTAGTTGGATTCTCAGACAGTCCAGGCAAGGTGTTAAATTGCTGGATGCCCTCTGTCGCTACAGCTGCTATCCCAAATGCCCACCAGAGTCCCTTTGGGTCTTTAAAATACCCCCTTTGAAGGTAATCTTTGCCCAAAATACATGGGGCCTCTGGGCCAGTCACAATAGGGTGTTTCTTCCACTCATTTCCTGTCAGACTTACATCAGCTTCCACCAAGGTAAAGTCCTGTGATCCACCTGTCACACCAGCCAATGAGACAGATTCTGCCCCTACATGTCTCGATGGAATTAACGTGCATTTTGCACCAGTATCGACCAAAGCCTTATATCTTTGTGGTTCCGATGTGCCAGGCCAGCGAATCCACACAGTGCAGAAAACACAGTTTTCCCTCGCCTCTACTTGGCTAGAGGCAGGGCCCCTCTAAGCCTGGTTATCCTTCTTACCTTGGGCGTATGTCTTAGAGGTTCTTTCAAGGGGATCAGACATGTCATCATAATCATCATGCCTGGCAGTTTGGCTACGGGCAACTGGAGTTGCTCTCCTTTTGGTGGCACTTCCTCTCTGAGTCTTACCTTCCTTCAATTCATGCACCCGTTGTGCCAGAGCAGCAGTAGGTTTTCTGTTCCATTTCCTCATGTTTTCTCCACAATCGCGCAGGAAGAACCACAGCTCAGCTCTTGGGGTGTACCTTCTCTCACAATCTGAGGAACGTCTACGTTGGATACCAGAACCTCTGATCTGTACTGCTGAGATTTGGAGAAGGTCCTCTTTAATCTCCTCCCTGAGTCTCTTATGATTCTCCTCTATCTTATCTTCTAATTTCTGCAGACACGTTTCCACTGCTGCAATTCTGGCATGGGCTCGGCCATGTACAGCATCTGCATATGCTCGGAGTTTCCCTTGCCATGTCGAGAACGGTCTCATCCCTCTCATCCCGCTTCATTATTGCTAAGGCAGAAGCGTAGTCATGTGGCCCAAGCCGTACAAGTTTTCGCCACATCACAGATGTAATGGTACCAAGTCTGGATTCCTAGTTGTTATTTCATCTGAGAAGATAATCTCTGCCACTGCCATTTCTCTCAGACGTTGGATCCCTTGTTCTATAGTCTTCCACTGGGTTTGCTGCATATAAAGATCATCTGCACACAGGTATCTTTGTGCTACACTTTCCAGAACCCGTGCCCAGAGGCTGTGAGGGTTAGCCCCCCTCATCATTCCTTGATCAATGACAGGATCATGTGACAGGGATCCCAAATGTCTTGCCTCAGTACCATCCAGAATTCTAGCCTAGTCTGCAGCATCCCAAAGACGGACCAACCAACTAATTACAGACTCATCAGGTCGTCAGGTGTAATCCTTTCTTAGGCCACGAAATTCCTTTAGTGGAAAGGACTCAATATTGGCCTCTGATCTTGTACCAGTTTCTTTGACTTCTGATTTTATGTCAGCAGGCGTTGAGGGTCCTTCTCCTGCATTATCATCACCATCGTCATCATCCACTGGTCGATTGGTCTTTTCTGTGCGCTTCCCACTTCTTGTGCTAGTAGCAACAGCCATTGGTTGAGGCTTGGCTGCTGAGTCTGGTTTAGCTGCTGGCTTTGAGCCGGGGGTGTTTGCTGCAGCCTGAGTGACTGGGATAGCTGCTGATTTATCTCCCTGCCCCCCTTCCTCTGTCTGCTGCCCTACAGTATCTAGCAGGGTGCGATAAGCATATGCCAGGGCCCAGCTCACTGCAATGATTTTTTTCTCCTTAGAGTTATCATGGCACTTCTCTTTCAGGTACTTTGCCACCTCAGCTGGATTCTGAATTTGTTCACATGGAAAGTCCCAGGCTATAGGGTCAGAAAATTCCTTTAAGATTTGGCCCATATCCTCCCATTTCCCACACCACTCAGGATTTCTCACACCTGGGTCTACTCCTGGGTCAGGGGTCTCATCAGCCCCTCTAGAAATCTCAGCCCTCATTCTAGAGAGACTGCAGACTGTATAGAGAAAGCTTACCAGATTAAACACCAGGAAGATGGTCTCCTTAACAGTCAGGGGAAACTGAACATTCTCTAATAGGGAGGTAACAAATTCAGAGGAGAAGAAGGAAAGCAAAGGCTGAAAAGCCTCATCCCCTACTTCCCCTCTAACAAACTGGCTGCACAACCATAACCATGAACCATACATTCCAGGAACAGACCTCAGTACCTTTATAAACCCCCTGGAAGCCATTACACTCAAGCACAGCCCGATGGATATTCTGGTTAGTGCCCTTCTACTGCAAAACCTACGTATTAGGGACAATACTGGAGCTATTCCTGGATAAAAAAATAAACCTAGGGACCATAGGGGGATTAAGATCTCAAAAAAACCTAGGGACCAGAGACACGTGCAGGCCTTCACCCCAAGAGACAATATGAATTCAAACAGCATAACCAGTAACTGCTCCGTACCAACACAAAGTAATTGGAACCAAAATATGATTACAACAGGTTTTTTTCCACTTTCTCAAGCCACGAGTCGGGTACCAAAATATTTGTCCTGGTTTAGGGCAAATTTGGGAGAAAACCCCTGGAAGAAGCCCCCAGAAAACAAACCCCCCCACGGGCCCTCCCCCCCACCTGGTTCGGGGAGAATTTTCTCAGAGAGGAGTGGGAAGAACCTGTTTATTTAACAAACAAAACACTCCCCAGCACCAAAAAAATGAACAACACAAGATGACAAAAAAAAACTCTTTCACCACTCTGATGAGATGAATAAATCCAGAAAGTCTTTCCTGGGAGTGGTCGCCCGGGTCTGGACGCTGGGGATTGCTCTCCAGCACTGGGGATGGCTGCTGCAGATCACAAAATGCAGGCTCCCGGTGTTCCTTGGTGTTTCCCAGGTCCCAGTCCAGAGCAGGTTGGATGGTATTCAGGAAGAGGAAAGGAAAAAGCAACAGTCCAGGGAGAGAATTGGACTGCTTAGCTAACCTAACTAGGAAGCAAAGGCAAAAGCAGAAGCAAGCAAAGCAAGCAAGCAGGCAAAGCAAGCAAGCCAAGCAAGCCAGCAAGCAAAGCAAAAGCAAAGCCAGCCAGCCCTAGCCTTTTCTAGACAGCAGACCATGGGGGGAGGTGAACCAGATGATAACAAGGCAAAACAAACCTTCACTTTCAGAGTCAGTTCTGAAAGCACAGAACATAATATCAAACGTAAACAGAACACACAATTGGAGATACAAACACCATAATGTCACCCTAGGACACGTTCATTCGCTTGCCTTTTCTGGGGGTTGTACTGGACCCTTCACTCGACTTGCTGAGTCCACCTCCGCTCCTTGGTTCTTACCGCTGTGTTTGTTGTAAGCAGCTGCCTGGAAGGGGCCTTCAAAGCGAGCAGTTAGTGGAGGGTTTTTCCATGATTTAATCAATACCCAGTCTCCCAGGTTAATACCATGTATTTTGCAGTCCAGTAGGGAAGTTTAGGGAAGGTAGCCCTTTTTCCTTAGTTCTTCTAGGGTTGTTGTTACTGTTTCTATATATTTTTGCATGGTCATCCCTCCTCTTGATGTTCCCCAATACTGTATGGGGTTAGCAAGAAAGGCAGCCCAAACAACATTTTGTAAGGAGAGACCCCTACATCTATTCTGGGTCTCGTTCTTATTCGTAATAGGGCTAGTGGTAAACATTTGACCCAGTTCCATTGGGTTTCTAAGACCAATTTTGTTAAAATATTCTTTAAGGTTTGATTCACCTTCTCAACCCTCTCAGAACTCTCAGGGTGCCAAAGGGTGTGTAACTCCCACTTTATTCCCAGGGCCCTGATGACTTGTTGCAGAATGCTGGATGTAAAGTGAGGGCCATGGTCCAAATCAATAATATTTACTATCCCGTATCTCAGAATAATTTCTTCCAAGAGAACTTTTGTCACAGTTTGGGCTGTCTCCCTTCTCATGGGGAACGCTTCAACCCAGTGGGTTAGATGGTCAACTATGACTAATAGATGTTTACACCCTTGTACTGGAGTTAATTCAGTAAAATCAACCTGAATACTCTGGAAAGGTCTTATGGCTAATTTCCTCCCTCCCGGAGTGGTTTTTCGCATCACTTTTTTGTTGACTTTTTGACAGGTTAAACATTCTCCTGTGATGGATCTGGCTATTTCATATATTCCCATTCCAATGTAATATTTCAGGAAATGATCACATATTCCTTGTGTTCCCCAGTGAGTTAAACGATGTATCACTTCCATCACTTTCCTGGTTATTATTCGGTTGAATGTGTGTCACCTGTCTGGGGTCTACCACTTTCCATCCTCTGTTTTTATCCCTCTCATTATTTCTTTTAGCTCCTTGTCACTGAAAATTGGTACCCCCTCTTCCCTTATTTTTCCCTGGTCTTCTTTTACCCTTAGGACTATGACTGGGTCCCCCATTTCTAAGGCTGCTTCTTTGGCTGCCAGGTCTGCTAATTTGTTTCCTTGGATTTCAGGGGTATCCCCTTTTTGGTGGCCTTTTATATGGACTATGGCAATTTCTTTTGGTTCTCTGAGGGATTTGAGTACTTCCCTGATCAGACTTTCATGTGCTAGATTTTTCCCTTTTGAGTTAAGGTATCCCCTCTCTTGCCAGATTTTTCCAAAGGTATGAGCTATCCCAAAGGCGTATCGAGAATCCATGTCAATTGTCCCTATATTGTCTACTAATAAATCTAAACCTCTCTTTAGGGCATATATCTTGCAACTTTGTGCAGACCAATTTGAGGGTAATTTCCCTTTTTCTTTGATTTCCCCTGCTTCAATAATGGCATATCCTGATGCCCTTTTTCCATTGCAGTTCGAGAGGATCCATCTTTATACAGGACCCTTCCATATGGTAAAGGGTCTTCTTCTAGGTCTTCTGTTTTGTTTTCATGTCAATTAACTCTATACAATTATGCTCTAAATTTTCCATTGGTTCCCCAGTTAAGAATTGAGCAGGATTTAAACATTTTGAAGTGACAGTCTCTAGATTCTCGATATTCATCAGGATTATTTCATACCTCAGGATTTGGCTGTCTGTTAGCCACTGAAGAGTTTTTGGCTTAACATTGTCCTCATGTCATGGGGTGTGTGTACTCGAATCCTCCCATTGGATGTAAGCTTTAGAGTGTCTTCGAATAAGGTAGCTGTGGCGCCACAGCTTGAATACAGACTGGCCACCCCCTTGCAACCGGATCTAATAATTTTGACAGATAAGCCACTGGCTTCCTGCTTTCCCCCCCCCCCCCCCTCAATCTTGGGTTATTACTCCATATGCTATCCCTTCGTTAACATTAACAAACAGATCAAATGGTTTTCTTAAACTAGGCAGACTCAAAACTGGGGCTTTTGTTAATCAAGCCTTTAAGTCTTGGAACCGTTTGGTATCCTCCAGAGTCCAGGCTACAGGTTCTGAAATTATTAATTTTTCATGCAAAAATTTTACAGTTTGAGTATACTGATCAATCCATAATTTACAATAGCCCATTAGACCTAATAGCTTTCTTACATCTCTTTCAGTCTTGGGTGGTGGAATTGACAGGATCCCCACAACTCTTTCAGGACTGAGCTTTTTGTACCCTTTTCCAATTAGATGCCCCAGGTACTTTACCTCTTCTTCTACAAATTGGAGTTTTTGGTTTGATACTTTTAATCCTTTTTCTCCCAGGAAATTTAGTACGCTTATACTGGCCTGTTAGAGTGCTGTGGTTTGACACGGAAGTGAATTTTCTCAGGAAGTTGGGGTCAAACTAATCAGTGGTCGGGTTTAGATATTGGTATTTAGAGTGACTACTGAAGGCATGGACACGCCTCTGAGAACACAGGGGGTTAAAAGCAGAGAACTCCCAGGAGAACTGTCTCTTTAGTTCTAGTCAGAGTGTAGTGCAGACATCCTCTGCCCAGCCATGGGCTGGGCGGGGGAGGGGAAGCCATGCCGCCTGGGAGAGGTAGGTTCAGGGTGTGAAGGGACTGGAACTGAGTTGGCCTCTGCAGACGGAAGAGTAGAGAAAATCTGAGATGTCTTTGTTCCCCCCCTTAGAGGGAGAGAGAGTGAAAGCCGTGAGAGTTAGAGTTCTGAGCAGAGATTTCAGCCGTCCTGGGAGTCTGAGACTTTTAACTCTTAGATAATGAAAGCTTTGTGAAATGCTATTCCTCTTCGATTTGAAGGAAAAAAAGACAGTCTGAGACCTGAAATGTCAAAAGAAGATGGGGGAAAGAATCCTAGGTGAGAAGAGATGTAAGAGTAGCTTTTAGCTAGACTTTTCTTATATAACTCTAGACTGAACCAATTTCTCTTGCAACAGAGACTGCATTTTTAGGAAGATGCAATAGTGAACTAAGAGACTTGCTTCAGCAACTGCCAGCACAAGAATAGACTGAACAGAGAAGAGTTAAAGAGGGT